>NC_058369.1:59412194-59743278 GCF_018350175.1 Felis catus
CTCTATTGTTTCTTAGAAAATTTCTTTCCTTCCATTCTCTACTCTCTCTTTCTAAAATTCTTATTGGATGCCTTTTGCAATTTTTCTGTTTGTCCTCTAAGTCCTTTAACTTTCATTTCATGTTATTTCTTTGTACTCTTGCGTCATGTTCTGGGATGATTCCTGTTAGGTTCTCTGGATTACTAATCTGACCTATATTCATTCCATTTTTCAGCCCACCTATTGAGCTTTTGTTTTTCCTAATTTAGCAATTGTGTTGATAGTGTCCTTTAAAAAAAAAAAAAAGCAGGGGCGCCTGGGTGGCGCAGTCGGTTAAGCGTCCGACTTCAGCCAGGTCACGATCTCGCGGTCCGTGAGTTCGAGCCCCGCGTCAGACTCTGGGCTGATGGCTCAGAGCCTGGAGCCTGTTTCCGATTCTGTGTCTCCCTCTCTCTCTGCCCCTCCCCCGTTCATGCTCTGTCTCTCTCTGTCCCCAAAAAAATAAACGTTGAAAAAGGAAAAAAAAAAAAGCAATATTTTTGTGCATTTCTCTGAAGCCATTACTTACATTTATTCATACTTCCTTTCTTGCTCTCTCTATTCAATCTGATTCCTCAGAGATATTTTTCATTGGTTGAATTGGTGACTCTCTTTCATAGTGTTACTATTTAAAGGACCTGGTGAAAAGGCTTTCTCATAACCCATGCTCAAATTGTCAGATCATGTCACAGATTTACAAACAGATCTGAGCCCTTAGCAGCACTTTAGCTGTGTCCGGGAAGAATAGTGGCAACCCTCGAGTCCTACCTACCTCTTCTCTTCCACCCTCCTTTCTCTTCTGCTTCCCAGGCACCCCTTCTCACTGCTCCAAAAGGGTAAATCATTGCCCCTTCTGGACAGGTCGGTTGGGTGGGCCCTAACAGAGAACTAGTTGATGGGTCCATGGGAGTCAACACTAGGTTGAGGTGTTCTCTCTGGGGACAGAAAAAAAGAGGAGGAGAAAGCCAGAAAGTGTGAAAATTCCTCCACAGTGCCAAGAGTTGAGCCAAGATAATAAGATCAGTTGACTGATCCAATATGCAGAAATGGCTGAAAAGGAAATATGAGCCTGGGTGAAGAATCAGCTTTGACACAGGTGAGAGTGGCAGGCAGGTAAGGAAGTCTGTTCCAGGTGGTTCCTGTGGATGGAATTAAGTGTTCATGGCTGTCTTTGCTGGGCCACTGGGGGACTGAGTGTGCCTGGGTTGTGTTGGCCCAAAAGTTCTTGGTGGGATAGACAAAAACTTCCAGCTCCAGCCCCACTCCTATGGGGGGGGGGGGTCCCAGAATCCCACTCCTGAGAAGACTCCAGAGTCGTCTTCTTTCTGCTTATCCTGAGAATCGGGATTTGTGTCTTTTGTGTCCCAGTGACTGGGATAAATACAGGATAATCCCAAATTCACAGACTGTGTAAATGGAGAAAAGTCAAGATCTTCCTCCAAGCCCAGCTTTGATATTTTTGCAACTTAGAATTTCAGTCCCGTGTGTGTTATAAACATCTTCTCTGCCAGACCTAAGAAATTCACCCACACTCCCTGACTGGTTGGGTTTTCTTCCCCAAGTCTATAGATATCCTTCATCCCTACTTGACAAAAGAGAGGTGCTCGGAGGCCTGTTTTATAGGTTTTATATTCTACAGGTTTGCTGCCCTTTACTATCACCTGTCAGATTCATAAAGCAGTGGTATGTACTCATTCCTGTTGGTTGATTTTATTTAGACACGAATCCTTGCAGCCGTTAAAAGAGGAGGAAAGGCACAGGCAGGGAGGGGCACACTCAGGCCTCCTCGCAGAAGATTCTCACGCGTGACAAGTTAAGGACAGGAAGCACAAATAATACTGCAAGATAAACAGAAATAAAACCAGCAGAATTCTGATGATCGTCAGTTCCTGGTCTCCCAAATTGGATACTGGAACTTGCAGAAACCAGTCACATCTCCAATAACTATTACTCTGCGTCTTTCACCAGCAGACAACACCTGTACGGTCGAGGGATAAGACATTCTTGTCAGTGAAATCATTCCTGCGAGTGAATAAGAACCATATCCGAGAGCACGGGCTCCAGTTTTATGAGGCCATTACCTGGCCCCTGGAAGGAGAAGGGAAAGTGTGGAGGCTCAGAAATGTGGTAGTGAGCGATTCCCCCTCCCCCCACCCCCTACGCTAGGGACACAGCCTGCTCTGTCACCTCCCAGTCACATTCCCCAAGACAGCCATTCCAGTGAAATGATGAGGCTACACTTAGATACGTCGCACCTGGAAAGCAGCTAAGGCAGCAGCAGAAAGGATGTGGCCTCAAAGATATCGTCAACCTCCTTCATGCTTTTCCTCTTAACGCTTTCTAGAACCGATGAGCATCGCTCCAGCTCCTATGTATTGAAAGGACATATGCCTTTACTGGGACAGAGTCGGGTCCTGAAATGGAAGGAGGGACTGACACAAAAGAGATGATTGTGCCAACAGCACCCCCAAGACCCCCCGCCCCCACAGGCTACCCAAGGTTGAACTTTCTGCTGTGTTCCTCTTCATTGCTACCACTCATGGGTGTCAGCCACCGGTCACCATGTGCTCAGCACTGATGACACAATAGTGAAAACACAGCACACTCCCCACCCTCATGGAACTTACAGTCGTGGTAGGAGAGGGTGCCAGACGTTAATCAGAAAATCACACGAATATAGCCTTGCAAACGATGGTGAGTGAAAGGGCTCTGAGAACGTGGGCTGGGAGGGGAGGGTGGTCTAAAGCTGTTTGCAAAGGGGAAGAAGGGCCTCCCCGGCCAGGCCCCTGGGGAGAGCCCCATCCCATGCCGGTGGCTTGTCCCATGCTGTCCCCCGCAGGCATCCTTGTCCTCGCTTTCCTACCCATCTCCCTCCAGCGTCTCCTCCCCTCCTCCACCCCAGTCTGCCTCACGGCCCCTTACTGAGATGTGGGCTCAGGCAAGTCACAACTTCTCTGGATCTCAGTTAGTTTCCTTGTGTGTAACATGGGAATAATCAAAGCAGCTTGGAGAATCGGAGGACTGTTGTGAGGTTTCAATGGGTCAATACATGCAAAGCGGCCCGTGCACTGTATCTATCACGCCCTCCTTACAACAGTGCCTTTGGAGTTTTTTACCCTTCCCAACTGTCGGCAAGCATTGCTACCCAGGATGGGGGTTCTCCGTAGTTGACCCACGGTTTTCCTTAAGAGTAGAGTGCGTCTCGCCTCTTATCATCATTGTGTCCACGCCAGGCATCTCGGCCGCAACCTTCACAGTTCACACTGTGTGCTCGTAGCCATTCCCCTCGGCGAAACCGTGTCAGCCTCCCTGCACTGTTTCAGGGGAACTCATAGACCGGGAGAGGTGGAGTCACTGCGTGAGGGGACGCTCTGCGCAGGGTCCCTGTGGAGTCCCCTCTACCCGCGGGCAGGTGCGCGGGGCAGCGGGCAGCCAGGGATGCACCTGCGCCCGCGCAGCTGGCGGGGAGACAGAGACCCGCGCGGCTCGCTTCCCGTGAGGCCCACTGCCACCTGGTGGCCGGCCTCAGAAGTGCGTGCCCGGACCCCGTCGCAGTGGGCATCGAAGAGGCAGCGGGGCTGGCCAGCCCAAAGGAGCGTATCCCTGCAGGGCTACTCCACGGAAAGTGGAGATGGGTTCCTGAACAGGCTTCGGAATGCACTGAATTCGCTCCGGAGTCCTCTGGCCCTGCCAGGCCCTGGGCCCTGATCTAAAGGAGGCTGGGAGCTTTTGGCGGAGGAATACCCCTGACCCTTTGCTCTCAGGAATCCCAGGGAACTGCGGAGACACAGGTGGACGGAGGGCCTCCACATGAGGCTGGCTGCACGGAGTGCTGGCACTGAATGCAAAGACCTCAGCCAATCCGCCCAACAGGTAGCACGGCTGTTTAATCCCCTGCTCGCCCCAGTTAACAAAGATTCTGCATCTCAGACTTGAGAACTTCCTGTCCAAATTATCCTATCAGTCCTCAGGGCCGTGCAGAGACAGCGTTTCCCACCTGGGCTCTAGGTTGACAGCTCTTTGAATGGACAGTTGCGAGAGAGGCCATAGCCGGTGCAGGAACCTGTGGCCGGCATGGCGTGGACAGCCACCCACCAGCCACACTCTGCCCTCCTCTCCTGGAGAATTATTCTCTATGGCCATTGGCACCCTTATCCTTGGTGGTGAGGTGGAGAGGAAAGGGGCTCGGGGGGGGGGGGGGCACACCAGTCTCTATGAGAGGGTCTGGTTCCAGTAAAAGGGCAGCTCAGAGTCCGAAACCCCTTTTCCCAGCAGGCTGGTAGCCCTTGTGCAAAGTTGTCACCATCTCTTCCCTCACTCTGTACATTCAGGACACTCTGGAGGGGTAGGAATTTCCAAGCCAAAGAAAACGAGGGTCCATTGACACACTTCTCAAAAAAAAAAAAAAAAAAAATAGTGCCGACTTGCCTTACATTTATATAACTTAAGGAAACTCAAAAGATAATAAGGCAAATCTGTTCCCAGGTGACTTAAGGGCTCTATTCATAGACAGAGGAGCAGCTGCATAATTTTAAGTTTCCGCCTGAGCAGGCACTTCCATTACCCTCAGAACCTCCATGGCTGGCTTCTGGAAAGATCAACTCCAGAAGGGAGGCGGGGGTAGGCTAGCTATTTCTTCCCATGAGAGCCTCAGTCTGACCCTCTGCTGCCTCCATGCGTTGAGGGGGAAGGCAAGTCTCCCCTTTCAACATTCTGCTCCAGTGGTGAATTGAATTCCACTCTGGTGGTGTTCCTTAGCTCAGAGGAGCCTCTGGGTCTGTCCCAAGGCTTTTCTACATGTGGAATGTAGGGAAATAAACAACACTGTCTGAACAACACAGAAGGCCTGGAATTCTGATCTGGGAAATGCTCCCTTGGTGGCCAGGATGCAGAGAAAAAGAAAAACGACCCCACCTAGAAAAAAAAAAGGTACATTTTTGGTACCTTTTAAACACCCTTATTTTCTCCCTCCTCCCCCTCCCATAGATTGGCTACAAAAGTCACCCTTTTCCACCCCTCCATGTGTCTCTTGTATCCATCCATGACCTCAGTGATGTGTCTGTGCAGCTAGTCCCATCAAGACATACAATGTATTTCCTACCCCCTTGAATCTGAATTGGCTCTTTGCTTCCTCTGGTCAACAGAATGTGGCAGAAGTGAAGGTCTAATTCTGAGCCTAGGTCTCAGGAAGCCTTGCACGCCTCCTTTCTGTCTTGGATCTCTGAGTTCATTAGCATCTTGTCTGAAAGGTATCTCTTCTACCTTCAACTATACACACACACACATACACACACACACACAGAATCCTAGGCTACACTCTTCATGGACCAGCTTAGATCGTTTGACCATACCTGACCCAGTCTATACAGCTAGGAGAATGGCAGAGAGTTGGTTGGCTTCCACTTGACTTGGGTACAAAATTCTGAAATAAACTAGAGCAAGGAGGAAGGCATTCCTCATTATGGTCATCTGAGACCATAATGGCCCTTCTGTGTTATGGCATCAATTACATCCCAAACACTTGGAAGTGACAGCATATAGAAGAGATGGGACAAATCCTTGGGGGCCAACCACATGCCCAAAACCTTATAGGAGCAAATGGATTGAATAATTGTCAAATTCACCATTATACTGGGAGATTTTTAATATACTTCTCTTATAATTTGACATACCAAAAAAAAAAAAAAAGAAATAAGATGTTATGATGCGAATTACACAACCATAAGCTTCTACTCTGTCTACAACATATTGAAAATGTACATTCTTTTCAAATAGTCAAGGAACATTGGAGAAAATTAATTGCTGTTTAACTATGAAGAGAATCTCAATAACTTACAGAAAGCAGAAACAGAGAAGCCACAGTTTTGGGCCATAATACAATAAAATTGGAAATTTGCAGCAAAGGGCAGATTTAGTAGTGATAAAAATCTATCCATTTCGGAAATGTTAAAACACATCTCCTGAAAACTGCATGAAAGAGAAAATTAAGACCCCAAATTAAAAACTACTTAGAAACAGGGGTGTCTGGGTGGCTCAGTCTGTTAAGCACCTGACTCTTGATTTTGGCTCAGGTCAGGATCTCATGGTTTGTGAGTTTGAGCCCTGCATTGGGCTCTGTGTGCAGAGTCTGCTTGGGATTTTTTCTTTCTTGCTCCCTCTCTCCCCCCCCCCACCCCTCCCCTGCTTGTGCTCTCTCTCTCTCAAAATAAATAAATAAATATAAAAATAAACTTAAAAAACTACTTAGAAACAAACTACAATGAGAATGAGCAGAATGATACCTATGGGATGTTGCCAAGGCAGAATGTCGAGGAAAATTCATAGCTTTAAGAATACATTCATCAGGTGCAAAAGAAGAAAAAAGAACTGCTGTTAATTGTGAAGGAAAGGCAGTTTTACTCTTTGGTCTCCCTGAAAATTCCCTCAAAAGAACAAAACATAGTTCATTGTTAATTCTGGACAGAGTGCTGTAGAGGTAAGTGAACAAGGATGCAAGTCTCAGTTCTCCCCCTTACACCTGTAGCTTTGGGGAAATTATGTTTTCTTCTACATCCTTGGTTTTCTCACAGTGAGATGGAGACATTTGTCTCTTTTAGAGGGCTATTGGGAGGAATCAGCGATGACATTTTAATCATGTACATACCAAAGGCTTGCTGTATGCCACATGCTACCCTAAGCCCTTCACAGGTACTGACTTGTTGAATACCTGTACCAACCCTTCAAGGTACGAAGTGTTATTAGTCTCCTACAAATGTTGCTTCAGCCAACTGACTAGTAAGAACAGGACCTGGGGTCCAAAGCCACGCTGTCTTTTTTTAATCTTAATTAGAACATGAATGGCCCTGAAAACAGCATCATGGCTCTGAAAGCCCCATCCAATGAAGCTCTGACGGGCCAACTAGATGGAAGGCCATGAACAGGATACACAAAGAAACAAGAAGTGCCAGGGAAGTGAGGGAGCTGGAAAAGAAATGAATTATCCTTTCTCCCAGTGACCCAGCTGCTGGCCAAGGAGACCACCATGGGTGAGGGTGGGAGAGGGAGCAAATACAACTGAGTCACGGCACACAGAGGCTCATAATATGGAGGCCTGACTGTGAAGCTCTTGAAATTTAAAACTAATGTTAGATGCAGGCTGGGGGCCAAGGGCCTAACAGATCTGGCACAAATTCTTGCAGATGATATTGAGGATGATCAACCCAAGCTGGAGCTGGGAGCAGCCCTTTCTCTGCTTCTTACTATGTATAGTATTTTTCAGCAGAAAAACAATTCCATGGAAAGAGAAGTTATATTAAGAAAGGCATCTGCAAGATCCTCTGAGTAAATGGATAACATCGGGCTTGGACTGCCCTTGGCCTACCTGGGAAAATGGTCTCAAGCTTCTCCTCCCTCAGTACTGTCTCCTTGGGAATTATAGACATAAGATAAATATGTGGGGTCTTGTCTGCTTTCGTTGCTGTTTCCCCATAATCTATGGGTCCGTACCTGGACTGGGGGAGCTGTGAGTTGGCATCAGGCCTTGTACTTCCATGGCCAGAATGATATTTTTTAAAATGGTGAGAAAATGAGGGGGTAGCTTTTGTGTTAAGGTTGCCCATGTGCATGTTGTCTCTCATGCACAGAAGCTGCACATATCCTGTATGGTCAGGGGGCATAAGCTGTGTACCTGGATAGCTGTTGGGACCCCCCCCCCCCTGAAAACTGCAGAGGTGCTGTATGCTGCACAAAATGTCCTGTAGCCATCTGTAAAGCCCTCTAAACACAGTAGTGACTACTGTGACTAACACACATTGCGACTTGTTAATTTGATTGATGCTCCTAACCCATGACAGCCACTGGGGCCACTGCATCATCCAGGCATAAATGCCACCAAAAAAATTAGAGATGAGGAAAGGAGCAGGTAAGCAAATTGTAGATGAAAAGCACACATCACAGATGAATCACCTGACCGGACAATGGCAGAATTCACACAAGTAGTTTTCCATAATTTCAAAGTAGCTAAAGAAAACATGATCTGTCTTTTTTTTAAAAAAGGAGGGCAGGAGGCTCAAGAAAAAGGTACAAAATTTCAAAGAAGAGATAATTAGCCCAGAGAAGGTGATGAGATTATTAACAGAAAGCTGGCAGGGCCCAGAAAATAAATTAAAAATAAAGGTAATATAGAGCACAAGAACCCCATTAAAAGCAGCTAATATATTCTATATACAAGTAGTTGTATATAAGATAACACATATAGAGCAAACACAACTGAAAACAGTTTGGGATATGGTAAATAAAGCTAAAAGAAACCCAAACTAACAGAAGTTAATGGAAAACAATAAGGCTATAACCAATAATTACAGAGATAAATGTGAAAGCAAAGGAAACCCTACGTATCATAATAATTCTCTGAAGAAAGTCAGAACAAATGTGATGGAAACAATATCTAAAAACATAGTAGAAGAAAATATCTGGATTTGCCGCTCAGAAGATCACACCCAGACAGAGCTGGGTGACGATTCCTAAGACAGGCTTCTATACAGGATAAACAGGTCATGGTACATGACGGTCTTCAAGATATGCACTCAAATTTGTTGATACAGTTCTCTTCAAGAGGTGATGCTAGGGCCACCTGGGCGGCTCAGTCAGTTGAGCGTCTGACTTCATCTCAGGTCATGATCTCACAGTTCGTGGGTTTGAGCCTCGCATTGGGCTCTGTGCCAACAGCTCAGAATCTCAGGATCCAGCTTCAGATTCTGTGTCTCCCTCTCTCTCTGCCCCTCCCCCACACTGTCTCTGTCTCTGTCTCTGTCTCTCTCTCAAAAATAAATAAACATTAAAAAAAATTTAAATCACTCATTCTGGAGAAAGTCACCTGCCATTAGACACTCAAGAAACCTCTAGAGAGGCCCATGTGGTGGGGGACTGAGTCCTGTCAACAACCACATGAGTGAGTATAGAAGCAGATTTTTCAGCTCCAGCCAATAGCTGAATTGCAACTTCAAAGAAACCCTGAGCCAGAATCATCCCGCTAATCTGTTCCCAGATTTCTGACCCATAGAAACTGTGAAGTAAATAAGTATATGCTGTTTTCAGTTGCTCAGTTTTAGGTTAATTTGTTCTGCAGTAATAGCTAATTAATGCATTATACAAGAAGGAGACTGTTGTTCTCAGAATTTTCTACATCCATACTCCATTCCAGAAGATAGGGAGCAAAATCTACAAGGTTTAGAAGGAAGGAAAGTATGATCCAAGAATTGTAGAGCTGGTTGAATTGTTCATGGATATATTGGAATGGACAGACATTCTCAAGCATGTAAAAGCTCAAGGCAGACAACAACCACGATACTTTTTTGGGAAAAAAAAAGAATTACTTGGGATAATTCAAGCCTAACAATGAAGAGGTGATTATAATTTTAAAATTCAGGACTACAGTAGACATGGCAAGATTAGTACTTGGCGTCGAATCCACTTAAATAGAAGACTGAGTCGTTAAACAGAGCTATCACACAAAGTACAAATGTCATAAAACCTGACAACATAAAAATAATATAATTCAGAAAACTCACAAGTATGCAGTGTGCTCTTGGCTTTGAGAGTAGATTCCTACGATTCATCGCTTCCATACAATACCTACCACTCATTCCAACAAGTGCCCTCCTCAATGCCCATCACCCATTTCCCCCTCTCCCCTGCTCCCCCATCAACCTTCAGTTTGTTCTATGTATTTAAGAGTCTCTTATGGTTTGCCTTCCTCCCTCTCTGCTTGAAACTATTTTTTTCCCTTCCCTTCCCCCATGGTCCTCTCTTAAGTTTCTCAAATTCCACATATGAGTGAGAACATATAATATCTGTCTTTCTCTGCCTGCCTTTTTTCACTTATCCTAACCCTTCAGTTCCATCCATGTTCTTGCAAATGGCAGGATTTAATTCCTTTTCATTGCCAAGTAGTAATCCATTGTATATACAAACCACATCTTCTTTATCCATTCATCAGTTGATGGACACTTGGGCTCTTTCCATAATTTGGCTATGGTTGATAGTGCTGCTATAAACATTGGGGTGGATGTGCCCCTATGAATCAGCACTCCTGTATCCTTTGGATAAATTCCTAGTAGTATCCAATGGAAAAAAATACAGTCTGTTTAGCAAATGGTGCTGGGAGAACCGGATAGCAACATGCAAAAGAATGAACCTGGACCACTTTCTTACACCATACATAAAAATAAACTCAAAATGGATGAAAGACCTAAATGTGAGACAGAAAATCATCAAAGCTCTAGAGGAGAAAACAGGCAATGATCTCTTTGACCTTGGCCGCAGCAACTTCTTACTTGACACGTCTCCAAGGGCAAAGGAAATAAAAGCAAAAATGAATTATTAAGACCTCATCAAGATAAAAAGCTTCTGCAGAGTGAAGGAAATAATCAACAAAACTAAAAGGCAACCAGTGGAATGGGAGAAGATATTTGCAAATGACATATTGGATAAAGGGTTAATATCCAAAAATCTCCAAAGAACTTACCAAACTCAACACCTGAAAAACAAATAATCCAGTGTAGAAATGGGCAGAAAACACAAATAGACACTTTTCGAAAGAAGACATTCAGATGGCTAACAGACAATGAAGAGATGCTCAAAACATCATTCATCACCAGGGAAATACAAATCAAAACCACAATGAGATAGCATCTCACACCTATCAGAGTGGCTAAAATTAACAACTCAGGTAACAACCGATGTTAGTGAGAATGTAGAGAAAGGGGAACCCTCTTGCATTCTTGGTGGGAATGCATACTGGTGCAGCCACTCTGGAAAACAGTGTGGAGATTCCTCAAAAAACTCAAAATAGAATTACCCTAGTATTTATTAAAACATTTTTTTAATGTTTATTTATTTTAGAGAGAGATAGAGTGCGAGCAGGGGAGGGGCAGACACAGAATCTGAGGCAGGCTCCAGGCTCTGAGCTGTCAGCACAGAGCCTGACGTGGGGCTCAAACCCATGAACGGTGAGATCATGACCTGAGCCAAAGTCAGACGCTTAACCGACTGAGTCACCCAGGCGCCCCCTCTAATATTTATTTTTAAAAAAGAAACAAGGCCCTGACAGCTCAGAGCCTGGAGCCTGCTTCAGATTCTGTGTCCTCTCTCTCTGTCCTTTCCCTGCTCACGCTCTTTCTCTCTCTCTCTCTCTCTCTCTCTCAAAAATAAATAAACATTAAGAAAAATTTAAAAAAGAAAGGAGAAATAAATGGATTAAATGTACAAGTTAAGGAATAGGAAAAATGAAAAATAAACTTCTATTTAAAAAGTAAAATCAGAAATTAATGAATTAAGAAACAAAAAAGTGAATTTAATTGATAAAATTTAAAACTTTCTTTGAAAAAGATTTAAAAAATGGACATTATGCAAGTATTGATTAAGCGGTAAAGAGAGAAGACAAATAATTAACATTAAATAGGAAGAAGAAAGAACATCCCTCTTGGTGTGTTTTCTTTCTTTCTCATTTTCTCCTGTTAACCTTAAAAATAAAACTGCCAGTTACTTTACCAGCAAAATTGGGCTTAGTCGGGAATAGAAGAGAATTGCAATTTGGGATAAGCAAGCTACAGGCAAAACCATTGGCAAGTCCCTAGGACAAAGGAGAGGACAGAAGCAGAGTGCCTTTTCATTAGCTGAGTTGTGATCGCCTTTCATTGTGTGGGCTCTTGCTGGGGGAGGAGAAAAACCTTTCTTCTGCTGGGATAGTAAATCGGGGGCTAAAGTAGTATGGACTTGCCTGGTACCTCTCTTCCTATTGGGTCTGCAATTGGCTACCAGCGGTGGGGCATGAGAGCGCCCCCTGCCGGCCTCCTGACTCTTATTGAGGTTTCCTTTCTTAAATTTTTAAATTTTTTTAAATGTTTATTTTTGAGAGAGAGAGAGAGAGAGAGAGAGAGAGAGAGAGAGAGAGAGAGACAAAGCGTGAGCGAGGGAGGGACACAGAGAGGGAGAGACAGAACGTGAAGCAGGCTCCAGGCTCTGAGCTGTCAGCACAGAGCCCGATGTGGGGCTTGAATTCATGAACCGTGAGATTATGACCTGAGCCGAAGTCGGACGCTAAACCTACTGAGCCACCCAGGCGCCCCAGTGAGGTCTCCTCTCTTCATTTTCACACTCCAAACTTTAATCTTTGCTCAGGTTGGCAGGGCGGCCAGCTGCTTCCTGCCTGAAATCATTGTCCTTTGTTTTACTTTTCTTCCCAGAGAGTCTCTAAACAGTAAGGCAACCAGGTCTTAGCCATCTGGCCCCTGCTCACTTCATTAGCATTAATTTTCACCTCAGCTCTGCCCATTTGTGGAGCCTCCAGCATTTCCCCAAATACCCTGGGCTGTACCCTGCTTCGGTGGGTCATTTGGGCTGCCTCCTTCTGTCTGGATCCTCTTCCAACTCATTGGGTAAACTACTCTTCAGCTCACCAAATTCAGCTTAAGTACATTCCTCTCTTTAGAACAACTTCCCCATTTGTGCCCCTTATTTTTGACATCTCCCCCTGAAAGGCTCTGATCTGAAGACAGACACTGTCATCCATTTCCTCACTCCCTGACATGGAGCCCAGCCCTGGAATTTCAGTAGATGCTGGTGGAATCAAGGCTACACAGCTCCTGGGCAGGAGGAGTGGCACTCCCTGAACGACATGGTCTGTGGGCCACCTCCCTGACTTAGGGTTCTCTGAATGAATAAGGTAGGAAGGAGAAGGATTTGAGGCCCAGCCCATCACATGGGGACCAGAGGGGAAGCAAATTAGGGTCATATATGCAACTAGCAATTTGCGACATGTTTGAATCATTCATTCATTCATTCATTCACGTGTGCATACTACAGGGGAAGCACTGATAGACTCTGGGGACAGAGCTGTGAGCTAGAGTGATGAGGTCCTTCCCTCATGGATCTTACACTCTGGGGGTGCTGATGGGAGATGGGGCACAGACAACAAACAAGTATGGTTTACTGGTTGTAACTATAAATGATCATTGCAAATAGAGATATATGTGTCATGAAGAAACTAGAATATGTGTGATGTGATGGAGACAGGGGGCTACTTCGTTTCTGATAGATGGCAAAATGTTCTGTAAGAAGGTACCATTTAAGCCAGGACTCAGTCGACGAGAAGGAGCTATATTGGCCAAAGGGGCAGAACATCATAGGCTGAGAAAGCAGAAAGTGCAGAGACCCTAAGGTTGGAATCAGTCTGACAGCTCTGAGGCACAGGGAGAAAGCCAGTGTGGCAGTGTCAGGGGATGACAACTGGGAGGGACCAGGCCAGCTTTCTGGGCTTGCAGTCGAGCCTCTTTGTTGGGGTTTCATTCATTCACCGCAGCGCAAGGGGCTATAGGCCTTGGTGACCAAGTTCACCCCTGGGATCTTCCCCCGCCCCCCCCCCCCACACCCAAATGATAAATACAAGATTCCTGTTCCTGTGCAGATGACTTCAGGGTTCCTTTATGAGAGGTGCCTCCAGAATTCAGTGTAGTATGGACTGTGGGGTACCAACCTAGGAAACTCACTTTGGAACTGGATTACATAGCCAAGCTACGGAGAGAGCCCAAATGTCCTAACTGATGAATGGATAGAACAGATGTGGTACACATATACAATGGAATATTACTCAGCCATCCAGAAGAATGAACTCTTGCCATTTGCAATGACATAGCTGGAGCTTGAGTGTATTATGCTAAGTGAAATAAGTCAGAGAAAGACAAATACCAAATGATTTCACTCATATGTGGAATTTAAGAAACAAAGCAGATGAACATATGGTGGGGGGGAAGAGAGAGGGAAACAAGCCATGAGAGGCTTAATGATAGAGAACAAACTGGGGGTTGATGGAGGGAGGTGTGGGGGGGGATGGGCTAGATGGGTGATGGGTGTTAAGGAGGGCACTTGTGATGAGCACTGGGTGTTGTATGTAAGTGATGAATCACTGGATTCTACTCTTGAAACCAATATTGCACCATATGTTGATTAACTAGAATTTAAATAAAAATTTGAGGAAAAAATTGCATTGCCATAGGAAATGTAGTATTTTTATTTAGTTGTGGGACATAAACTTAAAAACAAATAACCATCTTGGCCAATAAACACACGAGAAGATGCTCACCATCACTTATCATCAGGGGAATGCAAATCAAAATTACAGTGAGACGGGAGACCGGGTGGCTCAGTCAGCTGAGTGTCGACTTTGGCTCGGGTTGTGATCTCGCGGCTTGTAGGTTCAGCTGTGCTGACAGCTCAGAGCCTGGAGCCTGCTTCAGATTCTGTGTCCCCTTTCCTCTCTGCCCCTTCCCCTTCACGTGCTCTCTCTCTCTGTCTCAAATATAAATAAACATTAAACAACTACAATGAGCTATCACCTCACACCTGTCAGAATGGCTAAAATCCAGAACACAGGAAACAACAGGTGTTGGCGAGGATGTGGAGAAAAAGGAACGTTCGTGTGCTGTTGGTGGGAATGCAAATTGCGGCAGCCACTCTGGAAAACAGTATGGAGGTTTCTCAAACAGTTGAAAATAGAACTACCTTAAGATCCACCAACTGCACTACTGGGTATTTACCCAAAGAACACAAAAAACATTGATTCATAGGGATACATAGCAGCATTGTTTACAGTAGCCAAGATATGGAAGCAGCCCAAGTGTCCATTGACTGATGAATGAATGACTAAAGAAGATGGGAAGATGCGGGGGGTGGGGGGCGCCTGGATGTCTCAGTCCGTTAAGCGTCTGACCTCAGCTCAGGTCACGGTCTTGCAGTTTGTGGGTTTGAGCCCCGCATTGGGCTCTGTGCTGACAAGCTCAGAGCCTGGAGACTGCTTCAGATTCTGTCTCCCTCTCTCTGCCCCTTCCCCGCTCATGCTCTGTCTCTCTCTCTCAAAAATAAATATTTAAAACAATTTTTAAAAATGAAGATGTGGTATGCATATACAATGGAATATTACGCAGCCATAAAAAGAATGACATCTTGACATTTGCAATGACGTGCATGGAGCTAGAGACTATAACGCTAAAGCAAAATAAGCCACAGAAAGAGAAATACCATATGATTTCACTCATGGGGAATTTAAGAAACAAAACAAATGAACAAAGGGGAAAAAAAAGGAGACAAACCAAAAAAACCAGACGCTTAACTGTAGAGAACAAACATCAGTTTACCAGAAGGGAGTTGGGCGGGAGGGGGGGGAGGAGAGGGGAGGGGGGGGAGAGGGGAGGGGGGAGGGGGGAGGGGGAGGGGGGAGGGGGGAGGGGGAGGGGGGAGGGGGGCGGCAGAGGATGAATGAAATAAATCAGGAGGATTAAGGGATTAAAGGGTACAGTTGTTGTGAGGAGTGATAGGTGGTGTATGGAACTGTAAAATCACTATATTATACAGTCGAAACTAATATAACACTGTATGTGGACTAATTGGAATTAAAATAAAAACCTAAAGTAAAAAAATCATCTTTCCTGAAGACGGTTTTATTTCTTCACACTTTTCCTATGATCCGGACATCTACCCTCACTGAGGTATGTATCTATCTATAAGGTTGTTTGAGGGGGACGGTGGAGATTACGAGGCATGGGAAGTCCTCCACAGGGGGCAACCCAGGGCGGCATCAGGGAGACTGGGAAGCCATCCCCATATGTGCATACAAAATGGATAATGAGGATGGGCGGTTTGACCTCTAACCTCTCCGGAAGGTCAAGCGACTCCCCTACAGCTAGGGCAGCGGCCTAGTTCGCATCACGGGGCGGCACCGGGGGCGTGGCGTGGCGGCGCCGGGGGCGTGGCGTGGCGTGGCGGCGCCGGGGGCGTGGCGTGGCGTGGCGTGGCCGTGCCGGGGGCGGGGCGGCGCCGGGGGCGGGGCGGCGCCGGGGGCGGGGCGGCGCCGGGGGCGGGGCGGCGCCGGGGGCGGGGCGGCGCCGGGGGCGGGGCGGCGCCGGGGGCGGGGCGGCGCCGGGGGCGGGGCGGCGCCGGGGGCGGGGCGGCGCGAGCGGCGGTCAGGCTAACTTGTGGCCAGTCCGTGGCGTGGGCGGTGTTCACGGTTCCCCCTTTCCAGGCCCGGTTCTGGCGCCGCCGCCAGCCTCTCGGTCCCTGAGAAGGTCCGGCCAGGCCGGGAGCGACACCGAGGCCCTGGCGCAACCACCGCTACCACCGCCGCCGCGGGCGCAGACTTCGCCGGGGCCGGTGAAGGTGGGCACCGCCCCCAACCGCCGCCTGGGCAGCGTCCGCGGAGTGCTTGTGTCTTCGCCGCCGGGGCGCCGGGCCCGCCTGTCGTCTCCCGGCACCGGCCGCTCGTCTTCCGAGGCCCGCGAGGAGCTGCGGCGCCGCCTCTTGGGCCTAATCGAGGGTAACCGAGTGATGATCTTCAGCAAGAGTTACTGTCCGCACTGCACGCGGGTAGGCGGGACGGGGGCGGGGCCGGCGGGTTGGAGGGTCGGGCCGGCTGGCTGCTGGGGGCGTGGGAGCTCGGGGAAAGCGGGGTCTCCCGGGGTCCAGGCAGCTCATCCCTTCCGCCACCCTGCGGACAGAGCGCCAGCCGGTTCAGCCCTTGGACGGGAGCCGGGATGCCGCGCACGGTCTCGGCGGTGGTGGTGACAGGCCCCGTGGCTTGGTCCCTTTGGCACCGCGGGAGAGACGGCCACGCGGCCGACCTCCTAGACTCCGGGCCTCGGAGTCAATACTTGTTCTCGGGACTCGGCCTGTGGTTCTTCTCCTGGCGGTTAGCCTGACGTTGGCTTCTTTATCAAGAGCTTATTTGGAGAGATAAAGGCATTTCCACAAACTTTTTGCTTGGTGAAAGGGTGGTGTGGGGAGAGGCCAGGACGTGGGAGTAGACTAAAGCTGGATTCAGATCCCACTTCCTAACTGCGTGACCTTGACCAGGTTACAGAACCCCACCTAACCTTGGTTGTCACATCTTGTTAAACGAACATAAGGAAGGGTGCGAGGATGGTAGCAGGTGATGGGTAATTTCAGCTGTCTTGCCCACTGCCTTAACTTTCGTTGGGCTGGCTGGGAATACAGCATTGTTTTTCTGGGCACATTTGTTTTTAGTGGGAAAATGACCCGTGTAGAAATGAACCCAAGTAAGAGAAACCCATCTGTACAAACAGGGACTTTCAGTACTTTGAACTGCATATTATCAAAAAGTTGAAATAATAATACATGGAATATGAAAAAACATAAACTATTAGGTTAGGTTTATCAAATTATAAGCTATGTTTTTCAGGTTTATTTTCAGGTTTACATTGCCTTATATTGTTTCATAAAACATGTACATCATGCATATACATCTTAAAGGATAATGAAACACTTGTGTTTTGGAAACCTTGGATGCCTCTTCCTCCTTACTGCTAAGCTTAAAAATAAAACTGCCCGTGGCGCCTGGGTGGCTCGGACTTCAGTTCAGGTTGTGATCTCGTGTTTTTCCAGTTCGAGCCCCGGGTTGGGCTCTACTGACAGCTCAGAGCCTGGAGACTGCTTCGGATTCTGTTTCCCTCTCTTTCTGCCCCTCCCCTGCTCATGCGAGCTCTCTCTTGCTATCGCTCGCGCGCTCTCTCTCTCTCTCTCTCTCTCTCTCTCTCTCTCTCTCTCTCGTGCTCTTCCTGTCAAGAATAAATAAACAGTAAACAAATGGTCTTGGGCACCTGGGTGGCTCTGTCAGTTAAGCATCCAACTTCAGCTCAGGTCATGATCTCACAGCTCCTGAGTTTGAGCCCCAAGTCTGGCTGACAGCTCAGAGCCTCGAGCCTGCTTCAGATTCTGTGTCTCCCTCTCTCTCTGACCCTCCCCCATTCATGCTCTGTCTCTCTCTGTCTCAAAAATAAATAAACATTAAAAAAAATAATAAAAGAAGAGCAGAATTACAGTCCAGGACAAGCAAACTACCATGAAACCACAGGCAAAACCATAGGCAAATCTGAACAGAGGAGAGGGCTGCTTTTTTATAGAGGAAGGGGGAGATTGGCAGGGCCATTGTAAACAAGAAGTCCTCTGGGGTAAACTGGGGGTTCCGAGCATGATGGCTTTTCACTGGCTGTACTGGCTAGGCTGTTCCCTGGGGCTGAGAAAGGCTTTCTTCTTTCTGCTGGGGTAGTGATAGTATCTGAGCAAGATCCTTCTCCTTCTTGTTGGGTTTGCAATTGATGGGGAGTGGTAGGGTGTGAGAGCTATCCCTCCTGAACCCCCCAACTACATTTTAGTGAGGTTTCCCTTTATTAACATACTCCTCCCTCCCCCTCCAGCCCACCCCCACTGGGATTTACCACTGTCCAAAATTCCTTGCTTTGCTTTACAGTTTCCCCAAATACATGTATATCCTTAAATGCTATTTTGTTGCATTTGGCTTGTTTTGGTACTTTATGAAAGTAGAAATCATACATATGTATTATTTTGCAGTTTTCCTCTCAGCAGTTATGTTTTAGAGATTCATGCGTGTTAGTATCTGCAGCTGTGGTTTGTTAATTTTCATATCTGTAATCCTTAGGATGAATCATACCACATTTTATTGATTGTGCTGTGTCTAGTATTTTGCTCTTGAAAACAGTACAGCTGTGCCTTTTCTTGCAAGTAAGCTATGTGCAAGTATGTAACACTTTATCTTAGAGTAGGTATCGTGAAGCTGACCTTGCCTAAGTGACTCCAAGACGTTTTTCCAAGTGATTATACCGCTGGCAGTATATAACTGTTCCCCTTGTTCTAAGTTCTTGCCAACTGTTGAGACATTTAATGATCGCCATTCTGGCAGTTATGAAATGGTAGTTTTCTGTGGCTTTAATTTTCAATTTCCCCAATAAGGTAAACATCTTCTCATGTGTTTACAGGTCATTTGGGTTTCCTCTCTAATGAAATTCACATCTCATGCTTATTTCTCTGTCAGGTATTTATTTTTGTTCTGACTCATAGCTGTTCTTTGTATATTTTGGGTGCTGATCCTTTGGATATATGTGTTGGCAGTCTCCCAGATTTGACTTTTCTTTTCATTCTGATTGTGAGATTTTTCAGCTAACTGAAATTTGCCAAGTTTAATGTAGTTGAGTCTGTCACTTCTTTTTCCTTTGTGCTTTTTGTATCATCTTTAAGAAACCTGTTTCTGCCTCCGAGGGCATTAAGATACTCTCCTGTTTTAGCTCCTGAAAGTTTTGGAGCATGCTTCTGACACCTTCTCACACCTTTATTCTACCTGTACTTGATGCTGATGATGTGAGTGGAGATCCAGTTTGTTTTTTTTCTTTATGACTTACCAGATAATCACTGTTTCATTTATTGGAGAGTCCATCCTTTCTGTGCTACTTTGTTGTTGTTGTTGTTTTAATGTTTATGTATCTTTGAGAGAGAGAGAGAGAGAGAGAGAGAGAGAGAGAGAGAGAGAGAGCGGGCGAGCATGAGCGGGGGAGAGGCAGAGAGAGAGAGAGACACACACAGAATCCAAAGCAGGCTCCAGGCTCTGAGCTGTCAGCACAGAGCCTGACACAGGGCTCGAAGTTGTGAACCGTGAGATCATGACCTGAGCTGAAGTCAGAGGCTTACCCAACTGAGCCACCCAGGCGTCCCCTTTCTGTGCTACTTTGAATGCTCACTCATCATGACCATCAAGTTCTTCTGTATGCATTGATCTGTTTCCAGGCGTTGCCTTCTATCTCTGCTCTTTTTAAGTTGTCCTTTGGAGCTTATAAAAGGGCCAAGTGATCAGAAAGGTACCTGTCCACTGTTGTATCACTGGGGCCTAGAATAGTGTCAGGCATGTAACGTGCATTGAATAAATAAATGGTCTTAGATCATTCTAGTCGAACCTTTGCTGATGAAGAAAATCTTAGGACAAATGATCCTGCATCCTGTGTTTGTCAACACTTCCAATAATGTGGCAACTAGTTTCAGTCCCATTACATAATTGGATAGCTCTGATTGTTAGATTTTTTTTTTAGAACTTGAGCCAATTGGGGCTCCTGGGTGGCTCAGTCCTTTGAGCTTCCGACTTTGGCTCAGGTCCTGATCTCATGGTTTGTGAGTTTCAGCCCCACTTTGGGCTCTGTGCTGACAGATCAGAGCCTGGAGCTGCTTCGGATTCTGTGTTTCCTTCTCTCTCTCTGCCCCTCCTCTGCTCATGCTCTGTCTCTCTCATAAAAAACATTAAAAAAAAAAAAAAAAAAAGGAAATCTGCTTTTACTTGAATGATCGATCTTCTGGTATTTTCTCTCAGCGTTTTTCTTACCTGGCCAGGCAGCCCACTTTTTTTTATTATTATTATTTTAAAAAATGTTTTATTTATTTTTGAGAGAGAGAGAGAGAACACAAGTGGGAGTGGGGCAGAGAGAGAGAGGGAGACACAGAATCTGAAGCAGGCTCCAGGCTCTGAGGTGTCAGCACAGAGCCTGACGCAGGGCTCGAACCTAGGAACCGTGAGATCATGACCTGAGCTGAAGTCGGACACTTAACTGACTGAGCCACCCAGGTGCCCCCAGCCCATTTTCTTTATGTACTCATATCATTTATCTGTATACTTGACCCTTCACTAATTTGATTGTACAAAAGTTTGACTATGAACCTTTGAAATGTATCACCCCAAATTGGACACCTTATTCAACATCTGTGTGGAATCAAGCAGAGAGGTTTCTTCCTTGATTGGGCCACTAATATTATTCAGCAAGCATTATGGGAGCTTAGTGTTGTGGAAACACAAAAATGAATAAACTGAGAACTCATAGTCCAATGAGCAGTAATCAGCCAGCTCTCCTGTCCTGCAGGAAGTGACTGAAAAAAAAAAAAAAAAAAAAGGGAATGAGAGGCAAAGATAATCGCTTGTGTGGCGGATTGGAAAATTTTCAGGAAATTGTATGTAAGCTGTTTCTTGAGAGATACATTGGATATCTGTAGGTAAAAACCATCTAGCCAAAGAATTGGTATAAGCAAAAATAGGAGATGCTGAAATGAAAATAGTGTGTGGCTGAATGGAGGGGATATGATAGGAATCAGGAGAGTAAATTGGAAAATGGCTGGAAATTTACACTTAAAGTCATATTGAGGAGACCTTAAAATGCTCCTAGGTAAGCGTGGACTTAATGATGTGGGCAGAGTCATCTCAGACTTTTGAGAAGAGGAGTGAAGAGGTCTGTGATTTGAAATCTGGCAATGGTATGAAGAGTAGACTGTGGAAACAGCTAGATGAGTGGAGACGTTACTGTTAGGATAATGGCCCAAACTACAGTGGAAAAAACGCCCTGATTTTTTTTTTTTAAGTTTATTTTTTTTGAGAGAGAGGGAGAGAGAGAGAATCCCAACCAGGCTCCACATTACCAGCTGGGAGCCGGACACAGGGCTCAAACTCACAACCTGTGAGATTACGGCCTGAGCTGAAACCAACAGTCAGATGCTTAACTGACCGAGCCACCTGGGTGCCCCACAGAAGCGCCCTGAGGTTTTAAACTTCTTCCCCAAATTAACTTTAAGCCATGTTTCCCCAGTCCTGAATCCATATGTTTGTGTGTTAAAATTTCATACATCCGTTGTCAGTTTTGTGGGGGGCAGTAACATATATATAACATAAATTTTACTGTTTTAACCATTACTGTGCAACCATCATCGCTGCCATCTGTCCACAGAACCTGTTTCATCTTCCCCAGCTAAATTCTTCATTCCCTTTCCCATCGAGCCCCGGAAACCACCATTCTGTTTTCGTCTCCATGAATTGAACCACTCTAGTTGCCTCATATAAGTGACATCGTGCAAGATGTGCCTTCTTGTGACTCACTTATTTCACTGAGCACAGTATCCTCAAAGTTCCTCCACGTTGTAGCCTGAGAGAATTTCTTTCCTGAATAATCCATTATATGTGTTCCTCCAGTGACGGATACTTCGGTCGCTTCCACCTTTAGGCCATTGTGAATGTTGCTGTTGTTAACAGGGGCGTACAAATTGATGTTTGAGTCCCTCCTTTGAGTTCTTTTGGGTATATACGCGGAGATGGGAATTGCTGGATCGTGTGTATGGTAGTTCAATTTTTAATTTTTTGAGGAACTACCACGCTGTTTTCCGTAGTGGTCACACCATTTCACATTTCCACCAACAGTTTCCAGTTTCTCCAAATCCTTGCCAACACTTGTTATTTTCTGTTTTTTGTTTTGTTTTGTTTTTGTTTTGAGAATAGTTATCCTAATGGGCACAAAGTGGCATCTCATTGTGGTTTTGATTTGCATTTCCCTGATGGCTAACTTTTCACGTCCTTATTGGCCATTTGATAATGGCTAATATCTTCTCTGGAGAAATGTCAATTCAAGTGCTGTGTCAAGTTTTTAAATTGAGTTATTTGTTGTTGTTGACTTTTAGGAGTTCTCTATATACTCTAGATGTGAATCCCTTACAAGGTGTGTGATTTGCAAGTGGAACTCAACAGTTTCCTCCGTTGATAGTGTCCTATGATGCACAAAAATTTTTAATTTTCATGAGATCCAATTTGTCTGTTTTCTTTGTTCCCTGTGCCTTTCGTATCATATTCAAAGAATCATTGCCAAATCCAGTGTTGTAAGGCTTTTGCCTTATGTTTTCTTCTAAGAAGGTTTATAGTTTTAGCTCTCATGTTTATGTCTTTGATCCATTTTGAGTTAATCTTTGTATGTGGTGTTAGGTAAGGCTCCAACTTTGTTCTTTTGCATGCTGGATATCCATCCAGTTTTCTCAGCACCATTTGTTGAAAAGACTGTCCTTTCCTCATTAAATGGTCTTGGCACCCTTGTCAAAAAGTCATTGAACCTTATATGTGAGACTTTATTTCTGAAATTCCTGTTTTCTTCTGTTGATCTTTATGTCTGTGTTTATATGCCAGTATCGTACTGTTTTGGTTACAGTAAGTTTGTAGCAGTTTTTGAAATCAGGAAGTGTGAGACCTCCAACTTGATTCCTTTTCAAGGTGTTTTTGACTCTTCAGGTTTCCCTTGAGATTCTGTGTGAATTTTAGGATGGATTTGTCTATTTTTGCAAAATTTGTTTTTGGCGTTTTGATAAGAGATTACACTAAATATGTAGATTGCTGTAGCTAGTGTTAGCAATGTAAAGTCTTCTGTTCCATGAACATGGGATTTCTTTCCATTTATCGGTGTCTAATTCTTTCAGCAACAGATAGCTGTCAGAGTACAAGTCTTTGCCTCCTTCCTGAGTTTATTCCTAAGTATGCTTCTTTATGTTATTGTGAGTGGAGTTTTTGTCTTAATTTCTCTTTTAGATTGTTCGTTGTTAGTATGTAGAAAAGCAACTGATTTTTTTGCTGTTGATTTTGTATTCTGCAACTTTGCTGAATTTATTAACAGTTCTTTGGTACAGTCATTAGGGTTTTATACATATAAGTAATCATTGAACAGAGAGTTTTACTTCTTTTCCAATTTTGATGCCTTTTCTTTCTTTTTTTTTTTTTTTTCCTTATTTCTCTGGCTAGGATTTCTAGTACTGCGTTGAATAGAGGTGGTGAAAGCGGGCATTCTTGTTTTGCCCCTCGTCTTAGAGGAAATGGTTTCAATCTTTCACCGTCAAGTATGGTATTATCTGTGGGCTTTATCTGTGGGCTTTTTGTATATGGTCTTCAGCATGTTGAGGTAGTTTTTTTTTTTGTTCTTAGTTTTTTTGAGTGTTTTTGTCATGAAAAAGATGTTGAATTTTCTTAAATGCTATATCTGTATTCATTGAGATGATTGTGTAGTTTCTTTCCTTCATTCTGTTAATGTGGTGTATTATGTTGATCTGTGTTTAAATTTTTTTTTTTTCAACGTTTATTTATTTTTGGGACAGAGAGAGACAGAGCATGAACGGGGGAGGGGCAGAGAGAGAGGGAGACACAGAATCGGAAACAGGCTCCAGGCTCTGAGCCATCAGCCCAGAGCCTGACGCGGGGCTCGAACTCACGGACTGCGAGATCGTGACCTGGCTGAAGTTGGACGCTTAACCGACTGCGCCACCCAGGCGCCCCTTGATCTGTGTTTACATGTTGAACCATACGTACATTCTAGGAATAAATCCCACTTGGCCATGGTATATAATACTTTTAATATACTGTTGAATTTTTATTGCTATTATTTTGTTGAGGATTTTTGCATCACTATTCATCAGGGTCTGTGGTTTTCTCGTAGTGTCTTTATCTGGCTTTGGTATCAGTGTAATGGTGCATTAGCCTTAGAGGGAGCTTAGAAGTGTACCCTCTTCGATGTTTTGGAAGAGTTTGAGGAGGATTGGTGTTTCTTCTTCTTTGTATGTTTGGTAGAATTCACCAGCGAAGCCATCTAGTCCTGGGCTTTTCTTTGTTGGGAGGCTTTTGATTGCAGGTTCAGTCTCCTTACTAGTTATAGGTCTATTTCCATTCACTATTCATGATTCAGTCTTAGGAAGTTGTGTGTTTCTAGGAATTTATAGATTTCATGTAGATTATCTAATTTGTAATGTACAGTTGTTCATAGTACTCTCTTGTAATTCTTTTTCTTTCTGTAAAAACAGTAGTAATGCTCTTTCAATTCTGATGTTAGTTATTTGAGTCCTCTCTGTTTTTTTCCTAGTCATTGTAGCTAAAGTTATATCAATTTTGTGGATCTTCTCAAAGAACCAATTCTTGGTTTTGTTGATTTCCTCTATTGTTTTTCTATTCTCTATTTTGTTTATCTCTGCTGTGATCTTTATGTCATTTCCTCCCCATTGCTAGCTTGGAGTTTAGTTATACTCTCTAGTTTCTTAAATTGTACAGTTAGATTATTAAGATATTTCCTCTTGGGGTGACTGGGTGGCTCAGTTGGCTGAGCATCTGACTCTTGATTTAGTCTTAGGTCATGATCCCAGGGTCATGGGATAAAGCCCCACATTGGGCTCTGCACTGAGTGTGGAGCTTGCTTAAGATTCTCTCTTTCTCTCCCTCTGCCCCTCTCCCACACTTGCACTTTCTCTCTCTCTCTCTTGCTAAAATCAATAAAAACAAAATAAAAAAGATATTCTCTCTTTCTTAATATAAGCATTTACAGCTATAGATTTTCCTTTAATCACTACTTTCACTGGGTCCCATAAATTTTACTGTTTTATTCGGTATGTTGTATGTTCCTTTGAGAAGATGTTCTCTAATTTCGTTGTGATTTCTTCATTGACCCATTGTTTAAGAATGTGTTGGTTTAGGGGCGCCTGGGTGGCGCAGTCGGTTAAGCGTCCGACTTCAGCCAGGTCACGATCTCGCGGTCCGGGAGTTCGAGCCCTGCGTCAGGCTCTGGGCTGATGGCTCAGAGCCTGCAGCCTGCTTCCGATTCTGTGTCTCCCTCTCTCTCTGCCCCTCCCCCGTTCATGCTCTGTCTCTCTCTGTCCCAAAAATAAATAAACGTTGAAAAAAAAAAATGTGTTGGTTTAACTTCCACGTATTTGTGGACCTTCTGGTTTTCTTTCTACTATTGATATTTAATTTCATTCTACAATGATCAAAACAGATACTTTTTATGATTTCATTTTTTTTTTCTTAATTAAGACTTGTTTTGTGGCCTAGCATATGGTCTACCCTGGAGAATGTTCCATGTGTACTTGAGATGTGTATTGTGCCTATCTTGGATTCAGTATTTCGTAATATGTCTATGAAGTCCATTTGGTCTGCAGTGTTCTTCAGTCCTCTGGTTCCTTATTGATCTTTTGTCTCGTTGTTCTATCTAGTTTTGAAAGTGGAATATTAAAGTCTCTTACTATAATTATAATTCTGTCCATTTCTATCTTCAGTTTGTTTAGGGTTTGCATCATATATTTGAAGCTCTGATGTTTGGTGGATACGTTTTTATAATTGTTACATTGTCTTGGCATATTAACTCTTTTATCCTTATATGATGTTTAAAAAAATTTTTTTAATGTTTATTTTTGAGAGAGAGAGGGAGGGACAAAGCGCAGGCAGGGGAGGAGCAGAGAGAGAGGGAGACACAGAATCTGAAGCAGAGCTATCAGCACAGAGCCCATCACAGGGCTTAAACCCACAAACTGCAAGATCATGACCTGAGCTGAAGTCAGATGCTTAACCAACTGAGCCACCCAGGCACCCCTATGATGTCCTTTTTAGTCTGTTATAACAGTTTTGATTTAAAGTTTATTTTGTCTTATATCAGTATAGCCATCCCTGCTCTCTTTTGGTTACTATTTAATAGAATATCTTTTCTGTCTTTTTACTTTGAATTTACATATGTCCTTAGCTCTAAAGTGAGTCTCTTCTAGACAGCATGATGTTGGATCTTGTCTTTTTATCCAGTCTGACAGTCTTTGTCTTTTGATTAGAGAGTTTAATCCATTTATATTTAAAGTAATTATTGTTAGGGAAGGACTTTTGCCATTGTATTTGTTTTCTGGATAACTCACAGGTTTTTTTGTCCATTCTTTTCTTTCTGAGTCTTCTTTTGTGTTCAGTTGATTTTTTTGTAGTGACATTTCTCATGTACATTTGTGTGTATTTGCTAGATATTTTTGTGGCTACCACGGGGATTATATATAACATCCTAAAGGTATTACCTGTTTTAATTTTTTTTTTCAACGTTTATTTTTGGTACAGAGAGAGATAGAGCATGAACGGGGGAGGGGCAGAGAGAGAGGGAGACACAGAATCGGAAACAGGCTCCAGGCTCTGAGCCATCAGCCCAGAGCCTGACGCGGGGCTCGAACTCACGGACCGCAAGATCGTGACCTGGCTGAAGTCGGACGCTTAACCGACTGCGCCACCCAGGCACCCCAGGTATTACCTGTTTTAAACTGATAGCAACTTAACTTCGCCACACACAAAAACTCTGCTCCTTGGTAGTTCTGCCTCTTTTTACATTGTCAGTGTCACAGATTACATCTTTATATATATGTATCCATTACTGTAGATTTATAGTTATTTTTATGCTATTGGTTTTTTTTTTTAAACCTTATAGAAGAGTAAGAAAATGTACTTATGAGGGCACCTGGGTGGTTCAGTCAGTTTAGTGTCTGACTCTTGGTTTCCATTTGGGTCATAGTCTCACAGTTCATGGGACTGAGCCCCATGTTAGGCTCTGTGCTGATAGCATGGAGCCTGCTTGGGATTCTCTCTCTCTGCCTCTCCCCCTCTCATGCTCATGCTTGCTCTCTCTCTCTGAAAATAATAAACATTAAAAAAAATGTAATTATGAACTAAAATCATAACAACACTTGTTTGTATATTTGTCCATATGTTTAGCTTTACTGGAGAATTTTGCATCTTCATATGGCTTTGAATTTCCAAATAACATTGTTTCATTTCAACTTGAAGGACTTTCTTTAGCATTTCTTGTAGGGCAGGCCTAGTATTAATACTACCTCAATTTTTGTTTATCTGGGAAAGTCTTAATTTCTCCCCTCATATTTAAAAAAACCTTTTTTTTAAATGTTTATTTATTTCTGAGAGAGACAGTGTGAGCTGGCAAAGGGCAGAGAGAGAGGGAGACACAGAACTCAAGCAGGCTCCAGGCTCTGAGCTGTCAGCATTGAGCCCGATGCAGGGCTCGAACCTGCGAACCATGAGATCATGACTCTAGCCGAAGTTGGATGCTCAACCGACTGAGCCTCCCAGGTGCCCCTCCCCTCATATTTGAAGGACTGGGTTTTTTTGTTTGTGTTGTTGGTTTTTTGGTTTGTGGCCAGACATAGAATCCTTGGTTGATGGTTTTTTCCTTTTAACACTTTAAATATTTCATCCCTCTGCCTCTGGACTACAAGGTTTTGACTGAAAAGTCCACTAATAATCTTAGGAGGATTCCTTGTACTTGTTACTTGTAAGTTACTTTGTTCTTCGTACTTTCAATATCATCTCCTTGTCTTTGTCTTTCAAGAGTTTGATTACAGTGTTTCTTGGTTTGGGTCTTTTTGGGCTTTTCCTTTGGGTTTTCTTTTAGTTTCTTGTGTTTGTATATCTGTCTTTCCTCAAATTTGGGGAGTTTTTGGCCATGATTTCTTCAAATAAGCTCTATGATTCTTTCTTCAATTCCTGTAATGTATATATTGTTCTACTTTATGATGTCCTTTAAATCTCTTATTCTGTGTTCATTTTTATTCATTCTTTTTCCTTTTTGCGCCTCACAGTAATTTCAAATGCCCCATCTTCAAATTCACTGATCCTTTCTTCTGCGTGTTGGGAGTTTTCTTTTCAGCCCATCCACTGACTTTTTCAATTCAGTCATTGGATTTTTCAGCTTTAGAGTTTCTGTGTGGTTATTTCTTATCTTTTTGTTGATAATCTCTTTTTACTTCTGTATCATTTTCCTGGTTTCCTTTAACTCCTTGTATTTTTCTCTTTGTGTTTAGAATAGTTGTTGTAAGGGGTGCCTGGGTCGCTCGGTCGGTTAGGGCGTCCGACTTCGGCTCAGGTCATGATCTGACAGTTCGCGAGATCAAGCCCCATGTCGGGCTCTGTCTCTGCTGACAGCTTGGAGCCTAGAGCCTGCTTTGGATTCTGTGTCTCCCTCTCTGCTCCTCCCCCACTTGCACTCTGTCTCTGTCTCTGTCTCGGTTTCTCTCTCAAAAATAAATAAAACATTAAAAAAATGTTTTAAAGTCTTTGTCAAGTAAATCTGAAGGCTGTATTTGTTCAGGATGTTTTTGGAGTTTTGTATTTTCCTTTGAATGGGTCGTGTTCTTTTATTTCTTTGTATGCATATGATCTTTAGTTGAAAATTCAGCATATAAAACAGCTACCTGTCATAGTCTTTGCAGACTGGCTTCATGCTGGGGGAGAACTTCACTAATCAGTGCAGCATGAAGTCTTGCCATCTTTTTAGGCCTTTTCTGGACATTTGTCTTCCCTGGTGCCATCTGTGCTTTTCACATGTGGGCTCAATTTTCCTGTATACAAGGCTGTTTTGGTTTGGTTTTGTTAACCTTTATTTTTGAGAGAGTGGACAGAGCATGAGCAGGGGAGGGGCAGAGAGAGAGGGAGACACAGAATCCGAAGCAGGCTCCAGGCTCCGAGCTGTCAGCATAGAGCCTGACGCGGGGCTCAAACTCGTGAACCGTGCGATCATGAGCTGAGTCGAAGTCAGATGCTCAACTGACTGGGCCACCCAGGCGCCCCTATACAGGGCTGTTTTGAAGTATGTTAGCGCCTGGATGGCCCATTCAGTTAAGCATTCAACTCTTGATTTCAGCTCAGGTCGTGAACTCACTGCGAGTTCGAGCCCCATGTCAGGCTCTGCACTGACAGTATGGAGCCTTTTGGGGATTCTCTCTCTCTCCCTCTCTCTCCGCCCCTTTCCTTCTTGCTTGTGCGTGGGTGCATGCTCTCTCTTTCTCCCTTTCTCTCTCTCGCTGTCTTTCAAAATACATAAATACACTTAAAAAAAAATCTTTAAGGTGTGTTAAATTCCTCAAGAATCTTTCCCCTGCTTCTACTTGGGACCTTAGCTGTTATCTTGTAGTCTCCTGCCTGTAATTTCTTGCCCCCAATCGTCTGCAGATTTGTAGTCCATTTTCAGTTTTCGTGAGTGACCCCCACTGCTCCTCATGGCTTCCACTAGCCTAAGATCCCAGCCACTTTTGACCATCTGAACTCTGAGTTAGGCATCACAGAGACCGATCCCTAAGGCAGCCCTTGAGTTAGAACATGCACAGTTGGGCTCTGTGCTCTCCCCATTTTGTGGAACGGAACTGGGGCCCAGGCTGCTGCTCACCTCTTATTGTGCCTTGAAACATCAAGGAGTGGGTGACTTACGGGCCATTAAAAATGCCACAGGATTTTCTGCCATTTTAAATTCGGTGTTTTCTTCTTTGGGCATACACTTCATTGCTGTAGATCTTTGACCTGTTTCCTATTAAGTTATCTTACTTTAAGATTGTTGAACTTCTTGGATATGTAGATTACTGTTTTTCATCAAATTGGGGACATTTTTAGACATTTCTTCAAAAAATTTCCTTCTCCTTTCTTTTTTTCTCATATTCACCCTGTGTATGTTGGTGTGCTCAGTTTCTCTGACATGTTTCTCTGACATGTTTCTCTGACACTATCCATTTCTCCCCCCTTCTTTTTTCTCTGTGGTTTCAGGTTGCACAATCTCTATTGATGTATCCTCAAGTATGCTAATTATTTTCTTTTGCCAGTTTAAATCTATGTTGAGGCACTCCAGTGAACTTTTTTTTAAATGTTTATTTATTTTGAGAGAGAGAGAGAGAAAGAGTGTGAGAGAAAAAGGGCCGAGAGAGGGGAGGACAGAAGATCTGAAGCAGGCTCTATGCTGACAGTGGAGAGTCTGACACGGGGCTCGAACTCATGAACAGTGAGATCATGACCTGAGCCAAAGCCTTGTCCACGCTCTTGTCCAGTGAGGTCTGGGCCCCTTTGCAGGGGTAGTTTTTGAAGCCTATTTGTGACTCATTCTGACCCTAGAGGGGCTATTGGCCAAAGCTTCTTGGCTTTCTTTGGTAAATTTGCCGGCTTGCAATTGTCTGTTACTCTCAGGAAGCTACCAGCCTTCTCCTTTTTTCTTACCACCAGAATCTTCATTGTTTTCAAGAGTGCCTTTAGACTTTGACCTCCCTGCTGCCCCCCTCCCCCCACCCCAGTCTATTTCAAATAAAGTCCTTTCTTTTGGATAGAGCTTTGGCCTCTCTGATCTTAGGTTACCTCTTCCCCTGGGCAAAATCTCTGAAACCTTGCTCCAGACCTAGGGGTGGGACAGCGACCTGATTCTCTTGGCGTGACAACCCTGCTTTATGAGCGGGGTTCTGGGTGCGGACTATAGCCTCTGGTCTTGTTGGCTTACCTCTCCCAGCCCGAAACCTTGCTGTACAGTATTTTTGGCCGGGGGTAGAGCCTTTGATCTGTGAGTGGGGGCTGGGTGAAAGAAGGGAGGAAGGGAGGAGCCCCTGTGTCGTTAGCCACACTCTCCACGAATGGTGGCTTTTGCCACTCTGAGCGGTGGTGAGACTAAGAAATGCCAGTGGCCTGCCCCTTCTGGTGCCAGGGATTTCAGGGATTAGGGAGCCTCATTTTCTTGTTCACACTTGAAATAGAGCTTCTATCTAGCTGACCTAGGGGCAGGGGCGGGAGGGTGCGGGTCATGACTCTGATCTACCAGAGTTGCTTGACTAAATGCTTCATTTGCTGTGTGCCCTTAGGACAATTCCCAGAGACTTTAAATGATTGTTTCTTTAGTAGTTTTTACCAGTTGTGGGTGTTTCACCAGGGAGCGGTTCTGCCAAGCTCCCGGTGCCTCTGTCCCGGAAGTGGAACGTCTGGGCTTTCTCTGGAGGGCTGAGGGCATGAAGGGTGTTAAGTGATGGTGAAAAGGGGACCTTAAAATACCACTTTGACTGCGATTAGGTAACTGGACATCTACTTCGAACACCTGTATGCCATATTTTGTAGCTCTGTTGAATCTTCCTGAGTGTAAAACCCAGGTACATTTTTGTTACAGGTTAAAGAACTGTTTTCTTCTTTGGGCGTTCAGTGTAATATCTTGGAACTTGATCAAGTTGGTAAGTAGGATGGGTAGTGTATACTTTTGTTTGTAATAAACATCAACAAGACTAACTACCTGCCGTTTGCTTTGTTCAGTTCAATTTACTCTTGTCTCTTTGGGTTAGGCGAGCCGTCTTTGTCTACATTCAACCATGCAGAAAATAGAACACTACATGACTAATAATTGGGTGTAGATTTTTTTTTAATGTTTATTTATTTTTGAGAGAGAGAGAGAGAGAGAGACAGAGCATGAGCAGGGGAGGGGCAGAGAGAGAGGCAGTCACAGAATCCGAAGCAGGCTCCAGGCTCTGAGCTGTCAGCACAGAGCCCGACACGGGGCTCGAACTCACGGAGTGTGAGATCATGACCTGAGCCGAAGTTGGATGCTTAAACGACTGAGCCACCCAGGCGCCCCTAGATTTTTTTATTTATATGCTTTTCATATTTGAGGGAAGGGACCAGGAGGAAGATGTATAAACGGCTAACCTTGAAACCCTTGAAGGTGTGTCATAAGTATCTGCCAACTTTCCGGCAAAATAGATTAAGCTGTTATAAATGAAAAGGAACTACCCTTACTTCCTGATTGTATTAGCCATGCAGGGAAACACAGGAACTTTTCAGCTTTACGCTTTTGAATTCTTGTCATCTCTCATCCATCCAGCTGATATTAACTGAGCACTTTACACATGTGGTCTGCAAGGGTGGGAACCAGGGTGGTGAACTGAAAACAGCTTAGTTTCTGCCTCCACCAGACTTCACCAACTCCTCTTAGTCATGTCTCCTTAACAAGTGAAATGTTCTTGAATCTTTGAGACTTTTCTACGGCGTATACCAAATAGGGGAGTCAGAGGTAGTCGTGGCCTTGTTTTATTTTTCGGGGTGGAGGATACACTTGGACTATGGGTCATAAAGATTTTTCACATGTAATTATAGGAAGTATTTTCTGAGTTATTACAGTTGAAGCAGATTATATCTTGATATTTGCTCTTTAAAGGAGATTCTTACCTATTTGTCTTGGCATGGCCACTGAATAATGCATCAAAATCTAATTTAGAAGGATTTGTTTTAAATGAATTTATAGATTTGCCTTTATTCTTTGTTTCCTTTGAAAATACATGGGTGTTTCCTCTTCTTGAGTCATCATTTTGTGAAGTTATATAATATATAAATATGTAAATACTGACCTTTTATGGCTATGTGCATGTGAGCGTTTGGTGTTGTAACACTTCTGTTCAACTCCCAAAAGTTTGGAACCCTTTCAATGCTTTTACATATTTAAGTTTTTATTCTTCAGATGATGGGGCCAATGTTCAAGAAATGCTGTCAGAAATCACTAATCAGAGAACTGTGCCCAATATTTTTGTGAATAAAGTGCATATGGGTGGATGCGATCGAACTTTCCAGGTAATAATAGTATTATATGTTTTTAATGCTGTTTCTTCAAAGTTTGTTTTCACATTTATTCAAAAGGGGTGAGAATGGCTTTTAGGAGTCTATTCATTTGTCTTTTGGAAGTTGTAAAATGGAAAAGCGTGTAAGAGAGTTATCAGATCATCTTGAAAGTAGTGATAGATGAGATTGCTGTTTCTTTTTTTCATTTTTGTTTTAATGTTTATTTTAGAGAGAGAGAGCGAGTGGGAGAGGGTCAAAGAGAGAGGGAGACACAGAATCCAAAGCAGGCTCCAGGCTCCGAGCTGTCAGCACAGAGCCTGATGTGGGGTTAGAACCCCCAAACTGTGAGATAATGACCTGAGCTGAAGTCTGGCACTTAACCGACTGAGCCACCCTGGCCCCCCAGATTGCTGTTTCTTTTTAAGTTAGATCCTTATTCTATAACTGCTTACTTTTATTAAAATCCTGTTCCCTTATAGTTTTTATGTATGTATGTAAGTGGTAGTAGTGATTAAATACTTGTATTTCAGATTGTAACTTAAAATTACATTTTCTTGGGAAAATAGATTGTCTGCATTGTATGTTAATCTATGATCAGCATTGTTATCTATTAACAACCTGCTTCATTAGTCCTAGAAGCCATCACCCAGTTCCCATGGAGGTATGTACCTTAATCTAGAGATCCCTAAACACCTACGGGAGTGCTGGTCTTGCCACTCGTAACCTGGAGAAGATGTCAGAAGATGAATCTGGAACGTAGAGTTCTGAATTCCACTTAAAAAAAAACTTTTTTTGGGGGCGCCTGGGTGGCTCAGTCGGTTGAGCGTCCGACTTCAGCTCAGGTCGTGATCTCACAGCTCGTGGGTTTGAGCCCCACGTCCGGCTCTGTGCTGACAGCTCGGGGCCTGGAGCTGCTTGAGATTCTGTATCTCCCTTTCTCTCTGCCCCTCCCCTGCTCATGCTCTGTCTCTCCCTGTCTCTCAAAAATGAATAAACGTTAAAAAAAAAAAAAATTAAAAAAAAAAACAACAAACCTTTTTTTTAATGTTTATTTTTGAGAGAGAGAGAGAGAGCAACAGAGCATGAACAGGGAAGGGACAGAGAGGGAGACACAGAATCTGAAGCAGGATCCAGGCTCTGAGCTGTCAGCACAGAGCCTGACGCAGGGCTCGAACTCACAAACTGTGAGATCATGACCTGAGCCAAAGTCAGAGGCTTAACCGACTGAGCCACCCAGGCGCCCCATCAATTCCATTTCTTATGAAAGGAGCTGCCTTGCATGGCTGATGCTTAGGATTCACAGTTTCCTAAGGGCAGCTTGAAGTCAGGAGGCCAGAGGAGTCCTTCTTAGAATGTGCCAAAAGCCTCCAGGGACACCCATCCTTCGGGGGCCGTGTGGCCTGCACTGAGTCCCATAGTTAAGTAGCTTTTCCACTGTGCTTCCCAGGATGAGCTGGTGCCACCTGGTGTCCCTAAAGCCAGCGTTGTGGATGGAGCTCCCATCTTCACATAAAGAAAACTGTTGTTACCTCACACATTGAACGTCTAACCTCACCCAAGCTACTACTTTTTTTCTTTTTTAATGTGTACTTATTTTGAGAGAGAGGGAGAGAAAGAGTGCAAGCAGGGGAGGGGCAGACAGGGAGGGAGACACAGAATCGGAAGCAGGTTCCAGGCTCTGAGCTGTCAGACAGAGCCCGACGCGGGGCTTGACCCCACGAACTGGGAGGTCATGACCTGAGCCGAAGTCAGTCGCTCAGCTGGCTGAGCCACCCAGGCACCCCTCGCCCAAGCTACCTTGCTCAAAAGGCAGGCCAAGCAAGCAAGAGACATTGTGCAAGAGCCAGCCTTTGTGACCACGGTTGAAAGAAAAAGCAAAATTTTGTGTTGTATAGGAAGGTTACTAAGAAGCTGCAAAATTTAGGTCAAATCATGAGAAACCAGGTAAAAACGTAAAGTGTATATCCTGCTGATGATGCAGAAGAGTTTCAAAATAAAGCCTACCACAGGTGAACAGAAGATAGAGGATTTTGAAAAATGATGCTTGGCTATTTTATATTTACGTACTGGGTTATGATATTTTGGTGGTTAGACCAAGGAACATGACCTCATCTGACAAAAAGCCATGACCTGTGGGTTATTTGACACATGTCTAGATGTCAGGTGATAATGAACAAAAAATGTATGTACTTGGCATACATTCTATCTAGTTGGACCCTATTTGAATACCATCTAGATAAATTTATAATTTGAAGTTAGATAAATTAGAGACTGTTTCTTGTGCTTTTTAAAAATTTATTATGTCATTTACATCCAAATTAACATACAGTGCACCAATGATTTCAGGAGTAGATTCCCTAAGCCCCTTACCCATTTAGCCCCTCCCCCCTCCCACAACCCCTCCAGCAACCCTCTGTTTGTTCTCCATATTCAAGAGTCTCTATGTTTTGTCCCCCTCCCTGTTTTTATATGATTTTTGCTCCCCTTCCCTTATGTTCATCTGTTTTGTATCTTAAAGTCCAGTAAGAGACTGTTTCTAAGAGTTTTAGAAAAGCAATCCATGCTGATTAAACATAGGGTACAAAGAAACAGATTTTTAAAAGGTCATGCCATACTCTCTCCTTTGATTACACCGTAGGCACATCAGAGTGGTTTGTTACAGAAGCTCCTTCAGGAAGACTCAACATACGATTATGACCTCATTGTCATTGGGGGCGGTTCTGGTGGCCTTGCGTGTGCTCAGGTATGAAAATAATGAAACTCAGAGATAATTTTCCTGGCGATTGCCATAAGCACTTCTTCCCCTACTTTATTTATTTATTTATTTTTAACATTTACTTATTTTTGAGACAGAGAGAGACAGAGCATGAACGGGGGAGGGTCAGAGAGAGAGGGAGACACAGAATCTGAAACAGTCTCCAGGTTCTGAGCAGTCAGCACAGAGCCCGACGCGGGGCTCGAACCCACGGACTGCGAGATCATGACCTGAGCCAAAGTCAGCCGCTTAACCGACTGAGCCACCCAGGCGCCCTACTTCAGAAAAGCCAATTTTGACGTTACAGTCCAAGCTTTTACTGTGATAATAAAAAGTAAAAGCTGTGTTCTTACATAGTCTTTTCCTTTCGGGGAGAGAAAAATTGGGGGATTGTCAGGAAAGTGACGAGACCTTTATCTGTACCTTTTTTTTGTAGGAAGCTGCCATCTTGGGAAAGAAAGTTATGGTGCTAGACTTTGTGGTCCCATCACCTCAGGGCACGTCCTGGGGTAAGCGCTTTTGCCTTGTTGTTGTGACTTGTTTTCTGCTGTTTCCATACATCTTTGGCTTTCTTCAATCTAGTTAATCCTCATAACAGTCTCAAGAGGTACAACCAGCCTGTTTCATAGGTGAGGCAGGTTGAATAACTCATCTAAGATCTCATAGTTAACATGTGGTGATTGGGAAAGGGAACACAAAAATCACTAAGGAACATTTTGCAAAAAGAAAGAATTCCGTGGTTCCAATATTCCAACACTCGTGCTGTAATAATTCTTGCACACCTGTGCTAACGTTTTCACTTAGTTGCAGTCACCGTGTATTTATACCATGTGGTGCTGACCTAAGCTTGCCTTAACACTGGTCTGTGTTTCTGTGTCAATTTCATAGCTGCTCTCCTAGCGGCAGGACGGTCAGTCCGGTTAGTGTGTGTGTGTGTGTGTGTGTGTGTGTGTGTGTGTGTGTATATGTGTGTGTGTGATTGTCCAGGTCACTTAATAAAGTGCATGTTGGGCTTCCAGCTAAAGATGAGAACGTTCATCTTCATAGAACACACAGATTCTGTGTTGGATATTTTCCATTCGTGTGTCAGATCCATTCTTCGTGTCTCTACCCTGCTCTGTGCCCCAGAAGGCTGGCCAATTGGCAGCCTTGTCCCCTGGCTCAGCCAGTTAGTGGTCATGGGAGGAGAACAGAAGGAGGACGTTGAAGGTCTTCATTCCCTGACTCTGTCCCTGCTGGTCCCTCCCTGGTGGTCGCTGCAGGTGTATGGAAGGCCACCTCCCCTTTCACGGCCGCCCCTCTGTGGGCTGTGCCATGTGCTCAGTGTGCTTGCCCCTTCATGTGGGGTTGGCGCTGGTCCACTGTTCTGTCCCTCTTCACTCTTCATGCCCAGACCCCTGTAATCATTTCTCTATAAACTCTCCTCTGTTTCCCAGCTTGAGGGTGTCATCCGTTTCCTGCCAGAACCCTGACAAAATGTGAATGGGGCGCCTGGGTGGCTCAGTCGGTTAAGCATCCGACTTTGGCTCAGGTCACGATCTCATGGTTCATGGGTTCGAGCCCCGTGTCGGGCTCTGTGCTGACCCCTCAGAGCCTTGAGCCTGCTTCGGATTCTGTGTCTCCCTCTCTCTCTGCCTCTACCCCACTTGCACGCACTCTCTTTCTCTCTCTCTCAAAAATAAACATTAAAAAATATATTTTTTAAATGTGAAAATCGTGTTTACAATTCAAATGTACTCAAAAATTTTAGCCTAGAATTTCATACAGTAAAGCTAATCCGTCTTGATTTTCCTTGTAACGTGGATGTTAAAAAATGTGTGTGTATACCTGGCTTTTTTTTTCTCCCTGTCTCCTCCTGCCCTCTTCCCTCTTTCTCTCCTGTCCAGAAATGTCCTACTTCTCTGGATGACCAGAAGAGAGACTGTGATCAAAGACAGAATTTTCTGATTCGTGCCCTGCACTGGAGCACTCCCGCATGGCCTGTTTTGTTCCGTTCAAGATTCAGAGTAGTGTCACCAGGGAGCTTGCAGTGGACCTAATGTTAGCTCAGAGAAGGAGTCAGACTTCCAGAGAATAAGGGCTGGAAGCTGGGGTTCCAACCCTCGGTCTGGTACCCATCTAATTAATCTAATACAGCTCTGATCCATTTAGGAGTCAGATTCAAAGGAAAGTTTTAGATTCTCTCCCCAGAAGACTATTCATATGTATATTTGTATTTTTAAAAATTTTTTTGATGTTTATTTTTTGAGAGAGAAAGAGAAACAGGGTACGAGCAGGGTGGGGGACAGAGAGAGAGGGAGACACAGAATCTGAAGCAGGATCTAGGCTCTGAGCTGTCAGCACAGAGCCCAATGCGGGGCTCGAACTCATGGACCATGAGATCATGACCCGAGCCGATGTCAGATGCTTAACCAACTAAGCCACCCAGGCGCCCCTGTACATTTGTATTTTTGCTCATCCCTGGTCTCCTTCATAGACTCAGTTAAAAAGTTTGAGTTAATCATGTGCATGTTTTTTTTTTTTTTTAATGCTTATTTATTTTTGAAGGAGAGACAGAGACAGAGACAGAGACAGAGAGTGAGCTGGGAAGGGGTAGAGAGAGAGGGAGACACAGAATCCAAAGCGGGCTTCAGGCTCTGAGCTGTCAGCACAGAGCCCGATGCAGGGCTCGAACTCATGAGTCGTGAGATCATGACCTGAGCCTAAGTCGGACACTTAACCAACTGAGCTACACAGGCGCCCCAATCATGTGTATGTTTTTGTGGGGTGTGAGGTTGGCCCTATAACCATCTGAGTGTGTCATTTCCACGTTTCAACAACACCTGCTCTGTACATATGTAAAACCACACACATGCCGACACAGACACAGAGGAAACATTAAAACTGTTTTTTTCTTTCTTAGGTCTTGGCGGCACTTGTGTGAATGTGGGCTGTGTTCCTAAGAAATTGATGCATCAAGCTGCCCTTTTGGGGCAGGCATTAAATGACTCCAGGAAATTTGGCTGGGAGTATGGTCAGCAAGGTGGGTAATAGTATATAAAAATTTGGATTGGGAGAAAAGAAGACAGAATGCGTTTTTTTCTTTTTTTAATGTTTATTTTTGAGAGCGAGAATAAGCAGGGGAGGGGCAGAGAGAGCGAGACACAGAATCCGAAGCAGGCTCTGAGCTGTCAGGACAGAGTCCAATGCGGGGCTCAAACCCATGAACCATGAGATCATGACCCGAGCTGAAGTCGGATCCCTAACTGATGAGCCATCCGGGTCCCCTGATAGAATGAGTTTCTTAGAGAAAGGCTTGTGATTTGTATTACTGTAGTTGAGTCTGAAATTCATTTAATGAACACTTGTTAGGACCCCACTTTGGCACAGGGGCGTCAGGGGTGGTTGCTTTAAGCCTGGCCCTGCTGTCAGGGGCCTTGGTGCATAGGGAGGGATTGTGACAGGTACAGCCATCTCAGACCCTTTGCAGAACATGAGAGAGAATAATTGCTATTTTCAGATTTCCTTTAGGTATAAAGAGAATAGAACAGCCAGGGTCATTGTTTGAATTTTATCCATTATTGTGATAACATTTTCTACTTCACTAGTGGTTATATATGTCTTTGTTTAATGAAAGATGGAAACCAAATTCGTGCGATAAATACTTACGGTGTAGGCTCTGAGGATACAGATATGAGAAAATACGACTCCTTGCCCTTAAGCAGACCACAGTCTGTTGGAAGAGAAGAGAAGAGAAGCGATTCCATGCACTGTAATTCATGGTGAGGTTTTGAGAATTACCTTCAGGGGGCACTTACGGTGGCCTTGAGAGTCCGAGGTGGAGGAGGTGACCCTTGAGCTGCATCTTGAGGGCCACAGAGAAGCGGGTCATTGAAGGTAGGGAGCAGCTTGCTCTGAACTGCCGAGCTGTGAGAAAACACGGAGTACTTGGCGGATAAGTGAATGGCTGGCATGGAGAATGGGGGAGGGATGCTGGCAGAAATGAGGTTACAGAGAAGCAGTTGTGAAGGCTCTTCAGTGCCATCTGAAGGAGTGAGGATTGACTCCAAAGGTAGTAAGAGAGCCATTGAGTGTCTGTAGGAGAGGAACCTGAACCACAGTTTGGATTCTGGATCCCTCTGGTGGCACCAAGGAATTTAGCAGGCTGGAGGTGGGGAGGGGGGGGCAGGTCCAAAGACATGGAGGTGAGGTGGGGTGCTGTTGCCTAACCCAGAGGAGAAAAGGACCAGGCCTGGGCAAAGGCTGGATTCGGACTGGAGAGTATGAGGTGGATCTCAAGGATTTAAGGCCTGGAATTGACAGGCTAGGAGTGGATTGGTGATTTTGTCGTTTAGAATAACAAATACGGAATTAAAAAAAATTTCAAGGATTTGTCTGTCTCCCCAGAGATTTTGACTGAAGAAATGTATGCATGAGCGTGTCCTTGCAGGTAATTCTGCCATGCCCCCCAGGTCACAGGTGGGGTAGAGGGTGAAGGAGAGGAAGGAATCCAGGAAGAGGGACTGGGCGACAATGTAGTGTATTGGCCGAGCTGGAAAACACGGGCAAGTGTGAGTTAGTGGCCAGGTGTGGTTGGAGTTCAGCACAATGATTTGTGGCTGGACAGACTCTTCACGGACAGATTTCCCCAGATGCTCAGCTCCATGGAGAGCTTTCGGTCCAGTTCCAGGGCCAACTGGTTGTAGAGAAAATGAGGTGTCTGCATTTGATAGTTTAGCCACGGGGTCGTCTTCACCTTCAAGTTTCCTGCTCCCTGAATTCTGCATCTTGCGTGGATTGTCCACCTTGGGCCACTGCGGAACATCCTGGTGGAGTTCGCTATCTGGGGACAGTTTGTGCTTGAGCGAGGTCTGGGCAGGGCCTGGGTTTGCCACCCACACTGTAAGTGGCGGTTCAAGTCTTAGGAATTGCTGAGAGGGGCCAGGGAAACCCTCTGGGTGGAAAAGAACAGAAGACAGAGATAGGATCCTGATAAGGAGTGGGCGAGGAAGACGAGGAAAACTAGGAGAGGTGTGTCATCGGAAGCCAGGAGACCCTAGATTTTTAAGGGCAATATTCCAGGCATGGGGAGTCTCAGCCAAGAACGAAGTGGAGGGAAATGCTGCAGAAAAGGCCAAATGAGTTGGAATAGGGTTTGAATTAGGTACATTTTAGATTTGCAGTTAGGTAGTTACTTGGGTAATCATGGCCAAGTGGGGAGAAAACACCAAACACCCTGAGATGGAGAAAGGCTATGAAGGATGGAACTGTGCAGGTGGCCTGTGATGGGGACAGCCAGGCAGGGCTGTGTGCAGGTGACACGCCAAGGCAGGGTTCCCCACGAGCTGAGAACTTCTTGGTGTGTCAGCCCTGTCCGTGCACACTGCCCTGCATTGCTGGGACTCTGCACTTTCAGGAAGGGAAGGGACAGTTGGGCAGATGTTTATGCCACTTTACCCCCCTGAAGGGCCAGATTATGTCCCTGAACTCATCTAAGGGCTTAATATTCCTAGTTTCCTGGAGTGAGTAAAATCTTGTATTAGATTCCTCAAAGTTCCACATACAGAATGTTTCTAAGTTAATTTCAAGGTGCTACACTAAGAAATACCTAACCAGCCATCACATGGAATTTAGAGCTTAGTTTTTAGGCATAGGCTCCATGGAATGGCCAAGACAAGTCATAGATTAAGGGGTAAGAGAAAGGAAATGAAAACATGCTGAAATCTTGGTCTGGGAGAATGTTCTAGATGCTTTCATTCTTGATGTTGGCAGAGAAATATGGATTAAACTAAATTTAAAATGTATACATAATTTCCAGATCAGAAATTGAATATAGAACTTCCAAGAAAAAGGGAACAGGAAAATGTACAAAGAAACAGCATGAAACTCATTTAAAACAAACAAAAAACAACCCAGAAAGCAAGATGGCAGACGCAAGGGCAGTCTTCTACATATTCGAATAAAGCTAAATGAGTCAGCGTCTCAAGTTGCATAGACAGAACTCATCCATGTGCTTTTGCAGGACACACAGCTGAAACAAAAAGAGATAATTGTTGAGAATTTAGTAATTTAAAATTTTTAAATGGCAAATTTAAATTTTCCAATTTAAAATTGATGGGAAATTTGTAAATAGGTGGGAAAAGATATATCAGGGAAGTGAAAACCAAAGCAATACCAGATAGGGAGACTTACAAGGCAACACACACACACACACACACACACACACACACACACACACACTGAGGAATTAATGAGTTAACACCCTCCCCAAAATAGAATCAATGAAAAACACCAAGAATATATTTGAAAATGCAAATGAGTAGGTAGACTTTTGGCAAATCCAATCAGGGGAATAGGAGAGAGAATTCATACAACTATGTAACATTAGGTGTGGGAAAAGAAATACAACTACAGGAAGAGAAGAGAGAAAACAAATTCAATATACAAATTAGTGTTAAGCATATTAAATATCTCGATGAAAGGGAGTATATTCTAAGAAAATATAGATGACCAGAATTGACTTGAATTATCAGAGAAAACATTGCCTGAGGACAATTCATTCTCCAAGAGACCACAGATTCACATGTAAATTTCCTCAACTCTTCAAGGAACATTTTTTCTGTATTCAAACTATTCTTGAGCTTAGGAAAAAATAGAAGGGTTCACTTTTTTTTTTTTTTTTGAAACTGACATAACAGTGATACAAAAAGATAGTGTAAAAATAGAAAGCTATAGGCCACAGAGGTACCAAATTTCTAGAAAAAACATTAGCAAATCCTCTCCAGCAGTGACTAAAGGGATACACTGTGACTTCTGAGGGTTTGTTCTGGAGACACAAGAGTGAGTCATTAGGAAACCATAGTAGGGATGCTAAAACCCACATGATGACCTGGATTCCAGCTCTGTTATGGCCTTAAATAAATAAATAAATAAATAAATAAATAAATAAATAAATAAATGCCTGTCATTAAACTGAGCAAAGAAATGGACACTTCCTTTACATGATGAAGAAAAGTCAGATGTAAATATTTGATGGAGGGGCACCTGGGTGGCTAAGTTGGTTAAGCATCTGACTCTTGATTTTGGCTCAGGTCATGATCTCAAAGTTCATGGGATCGAGCCTCACTTCAGTCTCTGCACTGACAGTGCAGCACAGAGCCTGCTTGGGTTTCTCTCTCTCTGTCTCAAAATAAATAAATTAAAAAATGAGAATGAATATTTGGTGGAGAAGAGCTTGAGGCATTTACATTAAAGTCAATAATTAGGGTAGCCCACTTCCACTACTAATATCTGCATTGTTCTGGGGCTTCTGGCCAGTGCACAAAAAGGAAGAACAGGAAAGAAAAAGTACATACTTGAGAAAGAGGAAGAAAAAGAGAGTGTAAACCTGTCATGTATGTGTATACGCAGTTATATACACGATCGTATACGAGATACCTAGAATATGTGAGAGATCGAACTAAAAAATGTTAGAACTAATAAGAGTTGTATGGAACTGTTGAATCACTAAATTGTACACATGAAACTAATATTACACTGTAGGTTAACTAACTAGAATTTAAATTAAACTTAAAAAAAACGGAATACCATATCAGAATTTCTCAGACTTGAAACATGGGACTGGTAGGAGCTACAAGTGTAATCTTAGAGGACTTTGAATTCATAATATTTTGTAATCGTATTTCCTTTTAAACAAAAATCTACCACATGTGAAAAAAAAGAGTTCACTCAGTGGCTTATAAGGTATATGTACAAAAATCAGTAAATTCATCACATCAACAATAAGAAATTAAATATTTAATGAAAATTGCAACAAAATGATAGAATAAGTTGGGATAAATTTACTAGGAATGGACAAAATAGATAAGGAAAGTATAAAAGCATAAAAAATATACTGAGAATTTTAGATGGGATGTCTCAATATTATAAAGCTGTTATCTCAAAATTATAAATGTCTCAACAAATTTTTTTTTTTTTTTGGAACTTGACAGATTATTCTAAAGTTTGTATTGAAAGTGAATGTGTGAGGATAGCTGCGCAGCCTTTGAAAAGTGTGGAGAGTAATTTTTCCCATCAATAGTTAAAATGGTGATACTATTACAAAGCTAAACAGGTGGATAAAACAATAGAGCAGGTGGTTCCAAAGTGCCAGTCCCTGGATTTGCCACATCAGAATCTCGTGGGGGAGCTTGTCTTGGCTCCATAGGTTTGTGGCAGGTCCAAGAATTTTTATGTTTCAGCCTGATTTCCCAGGGGATCCTGGACTGAGAAGGTCCTTGGGGTAAGGCGTTCTTGAAGGGTTACAAGCATAACTTTTCCAGCTTAGAGGGGAGGAGGGATCTTAGGATATGAGGACATGTGCCACTGTGGAGAGGCTCATCACTGCTGGGTCATTACCTTCTGGGCTCAGGGTGTGGGGGTCGGGTAACTTAGCGACCACAGTGACTCTCTGGATTGCAAGATCTTAGGAGACTTTGCTGCATATTGACATCCTAGAGGGAAAGATATGATATCCAGGCCATGAACTCACTGGGTACATTCCTGATGAGTACTGAGGCCTTTCTTGAGAGTGTTGGGTAGGGTGAGTCACCAGACGGGACCTGAGGATGAACCCAGCGGACTGGGTTTGCCTTCGGGAATCTCTTCCAGTTTGATGGGAGCCCCGGGCTGGCCTCTGTGTATTATAAGCATGGTGCTGCACGGAGACTGATTTCTCCTTTGGGAACCAGCATCAGCAGACGAGGTGGATGAACACCAGGAAATAAATCCCGTCTAGAAGATCCAGGATGACGAGAAATTCCGATTCCAACAGCTCCTGCTCCACGTCCAATAGGAAATGAGCAAACGTTGTGGTACACATGGTGGGCAGCGGTGAGCACTAACCACACCGATTATAAAGCAGCGTAGGGTCTTGGCTCTCATAAAACCACCTCCAGGTGAACTGAAAGGGAGGGGCCCAGACTGGGCTGGTCAGGAGGATGTGTGGTGCTCGCTGACCTGAGACCCGCTTCTCTTCACATCCGGGGTGCCATGTGCACCAGGCCTCCTGGAGTGCAAGAGTGGCCGTGGGGTGCTCCTGAATGATAATCTTCCTGCCTTGTGATGTTTTGGACTGGTTTCCCCATTCTCCTCTCCATGGATGTTTTTCTTCTTTTCAGACGTTTTGCTTATGTTTTGTAATATTAAAGAGAAAGAAGTATAAACTGTAACTGGCCTGAAAAAGATTGAAGTCTTGTGTTCCCTTCTTTTCTTTTCTTTTATAAATTTTTTTAATGTTTATTTATTATTGAGAGACAGAGAGAGTGTGAGCAGGAGAGGGGGCAGAGAGAGGGGGAGACACAGAATCCGAAACAGGCTCCAGGCTCTGAGCTGTCAGCACAGAGCCCGATGCGGGGCTCGAACTCACGATCCACGAGATCATGACCTGAGCCGAAGTCGGACACTTAACCAACTGAGCCACCTAGGCATCCCTTGCGTTTACTTCTTGATTGTTTTTTTTTAAATAATTTATTTAGTTTTTAATTTACATCCAAGTTAGCATCTAGTGCAACAATGATTTCAGGAGTAGATTCCTTAATGCCCCTGACCCATTTAGCCCATACCCCCTCCAGTAACCCTGTTTGTTCTCCATATTTAAAAGTCTCTTATGTTTTGTCCCCCTCCCTGTTTTTATATTATTTTTGCTTCCCTTCCCTTATGTTCATCTGTTTTGTATGTATATACACCACGTCTTCTTTATCTGTTCATCCGTTGATGGACACTTGGGCTCTTTCCATACTCTGGCCATTGTTGATAGTGCTTCTATAAACACTGGGCTGCATGTGTCCCTTCGAAACAGCACACCTGCATCCCGTGGATAAATGCCTAGTCGTGCAATTGCTGGGTCGTAGGGTAGTTCTATTTTTTGTTTTTTGAGGAACCTCCATACTGTTTTCCAGAGTGACCGCACCAGTTTGCATTCTCATACTTCTTGATTCTTAAAGCAGTACACAGTATGGCTTCCATGTTGTTGTATATGATTGAGCATTAAAAATAAAATCCAAAACAAATAAATAAATAAAAATAAAATAACATAAAATCCACTTTATATATATACAATGGAGTATTACTCGGCAATCAAAAAGAATGAAATCTTGCCATTTGTGACTACGTGGATGGACCTGGAGGGTATTATGCTGAGTGAAATTAGTCAGAGAAAGACAAATATCATATGACTTCACTCATAGGAGGGCTTTAAGACACAGAACAGATGAGCACAAGGGATGGGAAGCAAAAATAATATAAAAACAGGAGGGAGGGTGACAAAACATAAGAGATTCTTAAATACGGAGAACAGACAGAGGGTTGCTGGAGGGGTTGTGGGAGGGGGGATGGGCTAAATGGGGAAGGGGCATTAAGGAATCTACTCCTGAAATCATTGGTGCACTATATGCTAACTAACTTGAATGTAAATTGAAAAAATAAATAAAAATAAAAATAGAATCCATTTTATGCCTTCACTCTGATTATTTATTTTCAGTGAAACACAACTGGGAGACCATGACAGAAGCAATTCAGAACCACATCAGCTCTCTAAACTGGGGCCACAAGTTGTCCTTGAGGGAAAAGTCTGTGGACTATGTCAATTCCTATGGAGAATTTGTTGAACATCATAGAATAAAGGTACTGTTTGTTCATTGCTTTTCTTTACTGTTGCTGGAACTTGCCTTGATCTAAAAACTCCACGTTGCATGTTAAGGGCTGTCGCTGATGTATGCACACACACGGACTTGAGTGCACTCACTTCTTCCCCAGTGTCGTTGATTCCACATGCCCTGCCGAATTGAAGGAATTGCCTTTCGAGAGAGCCCTTAATTTGAGGTTATTATTTGCCTTTTGATTTTATTACTATCTTAAAAGAAAACGTTTAGACTAGGTAGTTCAAAGTTTAAAAGACTAAAACTAAAAATTTTAGCAACGTAATTCTTTTTTACAATGAAACCTTGGGTGGGGGGGGATGGGAAAAATGGAATAAGTAAGTCACAGGGATAAAACGTACAGCCTGGAGAATAGAATAGAATAGTGTGGTGTTGTATGGGGACCGATGGCAGCGACACTGGTGGTGAGCACAGTGTAACCCATGGACTTGTGGAATTGCTGTGTTGTACACCTGAAACTAATGTGACATTGTGTGTCGATGGTACTTCAGTAAAAATATAATGATTAAAAAAGTAAGAATAAAATGAAACCTTAACCAGGACTCCAATATATTATTCATAAAAGCATTAATAAAAGTAGCACGAAAATGAGCATATTTTATAATTTTGTAATGTTTACGTATCGTAAGATCGGCACGTAAGGAAAATGAGATCATTTTGACGAACACAAAAATTTTAAATTGGAGTTATAAAAGACCATATAACCCTCAACACCTAGTTTTCTTTTGAACTCTGCTTTCATAGCCCAGTGTGCAGTGTTCTTGGTGGGATCTAAGGTTATTTTGTAGTCCTTCGTTATCTCTGGAAAGCTATGAGGCGGTCCACTCAAAGCCGCCCCTTTTGAACCCACACGCTGTCCAATTTGAATTCCGTCAGTCACATGAAACATAACAGAAATATGGGTCGGATAGTTTCATTTCTCAGATTGTGACATGCCCAGCACATTTGGTTGAATAGAAGCCTGTCGTTCACAACCGTAGCTGCCTCTTGCATGCTTCCTCATTTACTGATAATCGGTGTCTGCGCAGTTAATTTCAAGTTTCTGTCCCTCCACCCCCACAGTCTGCGCTTGTCTGTCTCTTTCTGGACCCACCTGAGCAGGTGGCTGTCTCCAGGTGGCCCGGCCTCCATCCCACTATTTAAACCACCTTCTTGTTTTAAACACCTTCATTGGTTTTTGAATTTTTTTTGATGAAAATGTATTTATGAATTATGTAATTGAAAATATGCCAACAATGAATAACCTTTGCTGGTTCCCCAAAGCCGAAATCTTTAAATATATATTTTTTTAATGTCTATTCATTTTTGAGAGATAGGGCACGAACAGGGGAGGGGCGGAGAGAGGGGGAGACATGGAATCCGAAGCAGGCTCCAGGCTTTGAGTTGTTAGCACAGAGCCCGACGCAGGGCTGGAACCCACGAACCGTGAGATCATGACCTGAGATGGAGTCTGACACTCAACCAAGTGAACCACCCAGGCACCCCCATAGCCAAAATCTTTAGAATGGCATATAAATGTGTTCACATTTGGCACTAATCTATTTCCCTTTGCCGTGACACAAACCCGCCTTTCCTGCCACTTTCTGGCCACTTGCTGTTTCCCAGACACCAGCCGCTTTCAGGCCTGTGGGCTTTTTATATGCCCTGTTCTCTCCGTGGATTTCCATTCTTCCCAGATCATTTCACTTTCTTGTCTCCACTTGAAATATCACCACCTTTGAAGCGTCCTTGGCTGGCTTTGCAGCCTACTTCCACTGGGCTCTTCTGGTTGATGTTTTGTAAAGACTTCTCTTTTCTATGTTGGTGTTCATCGCCCTGCATTATTAGTTTTACACGTCCGCTCCTGTTGGATAGGAAGGTCTGTAAGGGTCGTAACTGGTTGTCCAGAGTGTCTCATACTCTACAGTGTGTGTGGAAAAAGGTGAAATTTACTTTCCTCTCTTCCAGGCAACCAATAGAAAAGGACAGGAAACTTCCTACACGGCTGCAAAATTTGTCATAGCAACAGGCGAAAGGCCACGGTATTTAGGAATCCAAGGAGATAAAGAGTACTGCATTACTAGGTAAGATTAAATAGGCAGTTGTAACTGGAAGTTGCGTTACGTTTGTGTTAACAATTTGTTTAGTCTCTGATATCGTTTCACAGAAGATTTGAATTGATGACACATAATAAGCATAACACAAGAAGCTAAGTGGTTAACATCACGAAGCCAAGAGAAAATAATGCTAGGTGAATAATAAGTCCAAACTGTGGGACAAATACAGGCTGTATGATTCTAGGTGATTGTTCATCGAGGTCTGGGAATTTCGTGGAGGCCGAAGCAAGGAAGGGAATGCAAATAGCTTTAGGGTTTAGTGTCTATATGATAATGAACCAGTGGATCAGGAGAAGCGTGGCTGTTCTTAATACTGAGATTTCACAGTAACCACCCCTGGATGGTCATAAAGAGGACATTGTATAACACATTATGGTACAATGACTTTCAAACTTTTTTGAGCAGATGCACTTTAAGAAATGCATTTTTTTAATTTTTTTTAATTTTTTTATCTTTTAAAATTTTTTTTTTCAACGTTTATTTATTTTTGGGACAGAGAGAGACAGAGCATGAACGGGGGAGGGGCAGAGAGAGAGGGAGACACAGAATTGGAAACAGGCCCCAGGCTCTGAGCCATCAGCCCAGAGCCTGACGCGGGGCTCGAACTCATGGACCGCGAGATCGTGACCTGGCTGAAGTCGGATGCTTAACCGACTGCGCCACCCAGGCGCCCCATGAAATGCATTTTTCGTTGTACTGTTCAGATTTACACACACACACACACACACACACACACACACACACACACTCAAACCATGTTTCTTATCATGTATAATGTTGTCTAATGTTTTCTATTCTGTTTCATTTTTAAAATACCTTCACTTGTGATCCACTAATTTGGTTTTGAAAGAACTACTGTGGACACTATTATAAACTCCAAAAGGCTGATTCTGTTCATGTTTCTTCCTTCAAACACCATGCTGCAGTGCAGCCAGACCTCTACACATCGAAACCTAAATAATTCGTTTCATTTAAAAAAATGTTTTTTTTAGATTTATTTATTTTTGAGAGACAGAGCACAAGTGGGGGAGGGGCAGAGAGAGACGGAGACACAGAATCCGAAGCAGGTTCCAGGCTCCGAGCTGTCGGCACAGAGCCTGACGCGAGGCTCGAACCCATGAACCATGAGATCATGACCTGACCTGTAGTCGGACGCCCAACTGAGTGAGCCACCCAGGTGCCCCTATAATTCGTTTCATTTTTATTGCCTGGGCATTCCTCTTGTTTTTATTTTTCAGTGACGACCTTTTTTCTCTACCTTATTGCCCTGGCAAAACATTAGTAGTGGGCGCGTCTTATGTTGCTCTGGAATGTGCAGGAGTTCTTACTGGCCTTGGCTTAGATGTCACGGTTATGGTGCGCTCAGTCCTTCTTCGGGGCTTTGATCAAGAAATGGCAGAGAGAGTGGGCTCCTACATGGAACAACATGGTGTTAAGTTCTTAAGAAAATTCATACCTGTGATGGTAAGTCTGAAAGGTATTCGGAAATTCCTTTTATTTTTAGCTTTTTACTCTCTCTTTAGTTATTTTATTCTACCGGTCCTTAATTCATTTCATGAAATAAATTAGTCTGTACTCAGTAAGACACCTTAAAGTTAGTGTTACCACCTCCTGGTCTACAGAACTGACCTCCACGTGTCCCACAGTCCTCCCCCCATCCTCGCCCCCATACAGGAAGGTGTCCTTGTTCCTCTCAGGCCCTTGCGTATTTTCTCACCTTCTCTCACTTTCCCAGGGATGCCCCATCTTCAGTTAGCTGTCCCCCGCCCCCACCCCCTGCGTTTCCCACCAGTGTCTCTGCTCTTTAAACAAATGAGCCTTCCCTGCTCCTCTCTGCTCTTCTGGCTGGGTCCCCATGTTTCTTTTCCTGTTTATAAGGAGACTTCTGGTTTCTTGCCTCCATTTTCCAGTTCAGCCAACTCTCAGCTGCTTCTATCCTTGCTAACTGCTTTGAAATTGCGTGTTGGGGTCTGTGGCACACTCCATGCCGTCAAAGCCAATGGTCACATCTCTGTCCTTATGTGATAGGCTTCTGGGTAGCATTTGTGAAATTGAAATGCCTTCTGTTTGAAATATTCTCCTTTTTCTTTTTAAATTTTTTTTTAACATTTATTCATTTTTGAGAGACAGAGAAAGCATGAGTTGGGGAGGAGCAGAGAGAAGGGGAGACACAGCATCTGAAGCAGGCTCCAGGCTCTGAGCTGTCAGCACAGAGCCTGACACGGGGCTCAAACCCACGAACCGCGAGATCATGACCTGAGCCAAAGTCAGATGCTTAACCGACTGGGCCACCCAGGCCCCCAAAACATTCTCCTTTCTTGACCTTTCTGGTCCCACAACCTGGGGTTCTGCATCTCCTTGACCTGTAAATGTCAGAGCACCTGCTCCCTCTTCTCTTCTCTGCTCATTTTACCTGGGCGGTCCTTGTTAGGTCCGTACTTTATTGTCTCGATGGTATAATGGCTCTCAGATTTATATATCCTGCTCAGGCCTCTCTCCTGAACTCCACACCCATTTATCCATTTGGCTGTGGGATATCTCCGCTTGAATTCCTCATAAGCATTTCAAATCTATTAAGACAAAAATGAAATTCTTGATTTTCTTCCTAAATGTATTCCCCAGCTCATCTTTCGGGCCTATCTCAGTAGTCAGTAAGTGGCGCTATAGTCTATGCGATTTATTAAGCCAACACCTACAAAGCATCCCTCACTCCTTTTATGTTACCACCAACTAGTCCATTAATGTAGTCTTACCTCCAAACTGTATTTTGTGACAGTCCTTTCTCTCTCTGTCTTTACCTGGTCCAAAAACCTAAACGCACACACACATACACACACGTGTGTGCACCCTATGACCCATTTATTTTCTGTCACGTTTACACAGAATCATTACGTGTTTTATCCTTACCAGGTTCAACAGTTGGAGAAAGGGTCACCTGGAAAGCTGAAAGTAGTGGCTAAATCCACCGAAGGGCCAGAAACTATTGAAGGAGTATATAATACAGTAAGTTGGTATTTTATAAGCAGTAAGTGGGTGAACACGCTCATAAATTAGCACAGGTGAAGTGTATGGGAAAATTCTACCAGTTTAACTTTTTTTTCTTTTGGTTCTCTCTCAGACTATAATAAGTACAGCAGGTAGTTGAGCTGTTGACGTTTGGTAGTTTTCACTGTGCATGAAAAATACCCTAAGAAAACATATAAGTAGGTGTAATTATGCATAGAACAAAATCTGGAAGCAGGTATACCTGACTTACTTCTGGGGCATTAGATATCTTCTACATGTGGGCATTTGAATAGTTTCAATAAAAATTCAATATATATCTCATCACTTCTCGGCCTTTTGGCTAAGGTCAAGTGTAAAAATTGAATATATCTTACAATCAGAAACAGCAATAAAGATCTTGTTGTTTTGAAAAACAAACAATATAAAATCTGCAAACAGTGTGAATAGTCCATGGACTATACTGGGTGGCAACAGTTCTATTTTAAACTGATGATATTTGGATGTCAACATTTCTTTTACATACTATAGTTTAGAGTTTTAACTTAAATGATACGTTTATGTTTTATATACTGATATAGTCATGATTATTTTGAGCTAAAAATGTAAACAATATGGGGAGAATCAACAAAGTCAAAAAATAAGTAAGAAAATAAATCAACCCCAGTTAAGATTTCTGTTAGAGTTGCATTAGATATATAAATCAATCAGTAATTTTTTTGCAATATTCAGTCCTCTGATCCATGAATATATCTGCTTTTTTTTTTAATTAAAAAACACTTTTAATGTTTATTTTTGAGAGAGAGAGAGAGAGAAAGCGAGCAAAAGCAGGGGAGGGGCCGAGATAGAGGGAGACACAGAATCTGAAGCGGGCTCCAGACTCCTAGCTGTCAGCACAGAGCCCGACACGAGGCTCGAACTCAGGAACTGTGAAATCATGACCTGAGCCAAAGTTGGACGTTTAACCGACTGAGCCACCTAGACGCCCCTATACCTGCTCTTTTCCTTTTTATTTCTTTTTTTGCATAAGTACCCTAGCAAGGACCTCCAAGAAATGACAAGTGGCATTCTTGTCTTGTTCTCAGTATTGAAAGTTTTCAGTGTTTCATCATTAAAGACTAATGTTTTCTGCAGGATTTTGTTAGATATTATTAATTAAGTGAAAGAACTTCTTTTTCTTGTTTGCCAAGGGTTGTTTGGTTACTTCTTTTTTGTTTTTTAAAAATCATGAGTGGATGTTTGGTTGTAACACTTTCTTTTGTAGCTATGGATCAAAACTTTTTTTCTTTAATCTGTTTATGTGTTGAATTACATCAGTTTTCTAACATTCAGTCAACTCTGTATTCCTGGTATAAACCCAGCTTGGAAATGGTTCTTTTTGTATATTGTTAGATTTGGTTATTTAGAATTTTTACATTTATATTCATGAATCATATTGGCTTATACTTTTCCTTTCATATATTGAGCTTTTCAGATTTGGGTAGCAAGGTTGTTCTGGCTCATGAAAACAGTTTGGAGTATATTACCTCTTTCTCTATTCTCTGGAAGCATTTTTATAATATTAGAATTGGTTCTTCGTCTGATAGAATTCACTGATGTAACCATCTGGGCCTAGAATTTTCTGTAAAAAATTTTTTTAATGTTTATTTATTTTTGAGAAAGAGACAGAGCGTGAATTGGGGAAGGGCAGAGAGAGGGAGACACAGAATCCGAAGCAGGCTCCAGGCTCTGAGCTGTCAGCACAGAGCCCGATATGGTGCTCGAACTCATGAACTGTGAGATCATGACCTGAGCCGAAGTTGGGCGCTTAACCAACTGAGCCACCTAGGCACCCCAAGGCCTAGAATTTTCTATACATATATGTATTTGACCAGTGATTCCATTTCTTTAACAGTCATACAGCTTTTACGGCCTTCTATTTTTTAAAAAATTTTTAAATTTTATTTATTTTTTAAATTTACATCCAAATTAGTTAGCATATAGTGCAACAATGATTTCAGGAGTAGATTCCTTTGTGCTCCTTACCCATTTAGCCCATCCGCCCTCCAACAACCCCTCCTGTAACCCTCTGTTTGTTCTCCATATTTATGAGTCTCTTATGTTTTGTACTCCTCCCTGTTTTTATATTATTTTTGTTTCCCTTCCCTTATGTTCATCTGTTTTGTCTCTTAAAGTCCTCATCTGAGTGAAGTCATATGATATTTGCCTTTCTCTGACTGACTAATTTCACTTAGCATAATACCCTCCAGTTGCGTCCATGTAGTTGCAAGTGGCAAAATTTCATTCTTTTTGATTGCTGAGTAATACTTCATTGTATATATATACCACATCTTCTTTATCCATTCATCCATCGATGGACATTTGGGTTCTTTCCATACTTTGGCTATTGTTGATAGTGCTGCTCTAAACATGGGGGTGCATGTGTCCCTTCGAAACAGCACACCTGTATCCCTTGGATAAATACCTAGTAGTGCCATTGCTGGGTCATAGAGTAGTTCTATTTTTAGTTTTTTGAGGAACCTCCATACTGTTTTCCAGAGGGGCTGCACCAGCTTGCATTCCCACCAACAATGCAAAAGAGATTCTCTTTCTCCACATGTTGCCAACATCTGTTGTTGCCTGAGTTGTTAATGTTAGCTATTCTGACAGGTGTGAGGTGGTATCTCATTGTGGTTTTGATTTGTATTTCCCTGATGATGAGTGAAGTTGAGCATTTTTTCATGTGTTGGCCATCTGGATGTCTTCTTTGGAGAAGTGTCTATTCATGTCTTTTGCTCATTTCTTTACTGGACTACTTGTTTTTTGGGTGTTGAGTTGGGTAAGTTCTTTATAGATTTTGGATACTGACCCTTTATCTGATATGTCATTTGCAAATATGTTCTCCCATTCTGTCGGTGGCCTTCTCATTTTGCTGATTGTTTCCTTCACTGTGCGGAAGCTTTTGATTTTGATGAGGTCCCAGTGGTTCGCTTTTGCTTTTGTTTCCCTTGCCTCCTGACACTTGTTGAGTAAGAAGTTACTGTGGCCAAGATCGAAGAGATTCTTGCCTGCTTGTTTCTCTAGGATTTTGATGGCTTCCTATCTTATGTTTAGGTCTTTCATCCATTTTGAGTTTAGTTTTGTGTACGGTGTAAGAAAGTGGTCCAGGTTCATTCTTCTGCATGTTGCTGTCCAGTTTTCCCAGCACTGCTTGTTAAAGAGACTGTCTTTATTCCATTGGATATTCTTTCCTGCTTTGTCAAAGATTAGTTGGCCATACGTTTGTGGGTCCATTTCTGGGTTCTCTATTCTGTTCCATTGATCTGAGCATCTGTTCTTGTGCCATATTTTTTTCTTGAGTTACTTTAGATTAGTTCTGTTTTTCTAGGAATTAGTTCATTTCCTCTGAGTTATTGAATATATTGGTATAAAGTTATTCACAGTATCTAAATTTGTAAATTGTTTACTTTGTAATAAGGTGTAATTTACATGTGGTGAAGTGCCCATATCTTAGATGTACAGTTCAGTCAATTTTGACAAATGCACATGTTCATCTAATCCATACTCATTTGAAGGTCACAGACTATTTGTGTGAGTTTAGAGAGCTCTCCAGTGTCCCTTCCCACTCCCTGACCCAAACAACCCTGTTCTGATTCTGTCACCGTAGACTAGTTTTGTCTAGCCTAGATGTCACAGAAATGGGACTATACGGTATGTACTCCTCGTATTCATCCATGTTGTTGTTTCTTCTCATTGTATGATTATGTGAATATAAAATTACGGGTGTGCCAGTTTGTTCATTTTCCTGTGGATGGACACCTAGGCTGCTTGCAGTTTGGGGTATTGGGGTAAAACTGCTGCGAAGATTTCTTGTGTAAGCTCTTGTGGACATATATCGTCATATCTCACGGGTAGATACCTACGAGTGTAATTAATCGGCCACGGGATAGTTTCTATGTTTAACTTTTTGAGAAACTGCCAAACAGCTTCTAAATGAATGAATCACTTTATATCTCCACCAGCTATGTGTGTGAGTCTTGGTTGTCTCATGTCCTCAACGTTTGGGCTTATCCGGCTTTTTCGTTTTAGCCATTCTGGTGCATGTGTGGTAGTGTCTTCTCATGGTTCTAATTTGCGTCTTCCTGGTGACTAATGATGTTGAGCAACTTTTCATATGCCCACGGGCCATTTATATTTTTTCCGTTATGAAGTATCTGCTCAAGTCTTTGGTCCATTTTTTTAAAAAAAAATTTTAATGTTTATGTTTGAGAGAGAGGGAGACACAGAATCCGAAGCAGGCTCCAGGCTCTGAGCTGTCGGCACAGAGCCCGACGTGGGGCTCAAACCCACAAACTGTGAGATCATGACCTGAGCTGAAGTCGATGCCTAACTGACTGAACCACCCAGGCACCCCAAGTCTTTGGTCCATTTTGTTGTTGTTGTTACTTGAATTTTTATTCTTGAATTGAAGGAGTTTTGTGTGTATCTTGAATACACTCAGTTTTCAGGTAGATGTATTATGAATATTTTCTTCCCGTCTGTGACTTTCCTATTTATTTTTTTTACAATATCTTTTGATGAGCAGTAGTTTTAAAGTTTTTATGGAGTCCAGTTCATCAGTTATGCTTTATGGTTAATGCCTTCTGTGTGCTCTCGGAAATCCCTAAAGGTCATGAAACGATTCTCCTACATTTTCTTCTTGCAGCTTTGTAGTTTTCTCTTTTATGTTCAAGTCTGTAATACACCTTGAATTTTTGTTTATAGTATGAAGTGGGAATATGGGTTCTTTTTCTTCCATATGGGTTTCCAGTATCATTTGTTGAGAAGACTTCCCTTTTTCCCCTGCATTGCTCTGGTGCCTTTATTGAAATCATCTGACCGTTTAACTGTGGATCTGTTTCTGCACCCTTCATCCCATTGATCATTTGTCTGCTTTCACCACATTGCTTTGAGTATTGAAGCTTTATAACAAATTTTAGAACAGGTAGAGTAAGTCCTCCATCTTTGTTTAGGTCCTTTACAGTTCCGTATCACTTTTAAAAACAGTTTGTCAATTTCTACCAGAAAAAAATCCTGCTGGGACTTTGATTGGGATTATATTGATTATATAGATCAGTTTGGAATAACTGACCATCTTAACGGTATTGAGTTTTCCAGTGCGTGAACTTCATAGGTCTTTCCATTTATTTATGTACTCTGTAGTTTCTCTTGGCAATATTTTATTATTTTGCTCTAGAGGTCTTTCATGTAGTTTGCTAAATTTATCCCTAAAGATTTCAAGTTTTTAAGCTTTTACAAAATGGTATTTAAAATATTTAAATTCGTAGCATTTAGTTGGTAGCATATACAAATGCGAGTGATTTTTGCACGTTGGCCTTATTATAGATTCTTGGGCTTAATGTCCACATATAAAGCCAGTTTTGTTCTTCTTTTCAATCTACTTGCTTTTTCTTTTTCTTGCCTTGTTGCACTTGCTAAGTCCTGCAGGACAACATTGAATAGAAACTGAGGGTAAACCTCTTCATCTTGCTACAAGGTGAAGCATTCAGTCTTTCATCATTGCTAGGTTGTAAGCTATAGATTTTATTTTATTTTTTTACCAATGCCTTCTTTCAGGTCGGGGAAGTTTTCTTTTATTTTTAATCTTCTGAGAATTAAAATCCTCAAAGGGTGTTAAATTTTGTCAAATTTCTTTCCCATATGTATTGGTTAATGATTAAATTATTTTCTCCATTAATTGGCTAATATGATTAATAACATTGATTTTTGCATGTTGAACCAAATTTTCTTTTGGGGGACAAACTCCACTTGGTCATGATCAATTATCCTTTTTCTATATCGCTGTATTTTATTTGTTGACATTTTTTTTAGGATTCTGCATCTATGTTCGTGAGTATCAGCTTATAATTTTCTTTTAATATCCTTGTTTGATTTCTGTATCAGTCGTTTATGCTGGTCTCATAAAAAGGAGTTAGGAAGTGTTCCCTCTTCTTTTTTTTTGGGAAAAGTTTGTATATTTAGTATTATTTTTTACTGAAGTTTTGAGAGACCTTACCAGTGAAGTCCTTTGGGTCTTGAGTTAATTTATGGGAAGTTTACAAATGGTGGATCCAGTTTCTCTAACGAGTATAGGGTGTGTTCATCTGCTAGGGTTGCTATAAGATAACATGGCAAGGGGAATTGAGTTTCTTAACATCTCTGGAGGCTGTGAGTCAGATCAAGGGGTCAGCAGGTTTGGTTTCTTCTGAGGCCTCTCTCCGTGGCCTGCAGATGGCACCTTCTCCCTGCATCCTCAGGTGGTTGCCCCATAGTCTGTGTCTTCTGTCTCCCAATCCCGTGTTTTTATAAGGACACCAGTCATATTGGATTAGCCCCCCCCCCCCCCCAACAGCCTCATTTTGCCTTAATTCTTTAATCACCCTGTCTTCAAACACATTACATTCTGAGGCACTGGAGGTTAAGACAAAACACGTGAATTTGTGGGGGGCGGGGGCAGGGACATAAGTTAGCACATAACATAGAGTTACTTAGATTTGCGTGTGTGTGAGTTGGTTGAACAGTATTTCAAGGAATCTATTTCATCTAAACTGAGGAAATGATTTTGGCACAGTGTGTTCATAACATTCTACTATCCTTTTAATGTCTCAAAGATCTCTAGTGATGTTCCAAACCTCTCTCATTCCTGATATTGACAATTTGTGGTTTTGATCTGGCTCTAAATATAGGTTTTGTTAGCAATTGGTCGTGACTCTTGTACAAGGAAAATGGGCTTGGATAAGATTGGTGTCAAAATCAACAAGAAGTGAGTACACATGGGATCATTGCACTGTGGCTGCACAAAGCAAAATGTTTCTACAGACCACCTCTTGGAAATTCCCATTTAGTTATTAAGATGCAAAGTGTTAATGCTTTAAGTTTATTTCACAGTAAGTATTGTGCAAGTATTTGTTTACCATTTTATTTATTTTTTTAATTTACATCCAAGTTAGTTAGCATTTAGTGCCACAATGATTTCAGGAGTAGATTCCTTAATGCCCCTTATCCATTTAGCCCATCCCCCCTCCCACAATCCCTCCAGTAATGCTCTGTTTGTTCTCCATATTTAAGAGTCTCTGATATTTTGTCCCGCTCCCCGTTTTTATATTACTTTTGCTCCCCTTCCCTTATGTTCATCTTAAAGTCCTCATCTGAGTGAAGTCATATGATATTTGTCTTTCTCTGACTAATTTCACTTAGCATAGTACCTTCTAGTTCCATCCATGTAGTTACAAATGGCAAGATTTAATTCTTTTTGTTTGCCGGGTAATACTCCATTGAATATATATACACCACATTTTCTTTATCCATTCATCCATCGATGGACATTTGGGCTCTTTCCATATTTTGGCTATTGTTGATAGTGTCCAGCTCTTTATTAGTATCAGTTTTTTTCATTAATCAGTAATTCTTTATTGTGTGTCTTAAAGAGCTGATACATTAAACAGTGATCTTAAAAAATAAATTGTGGAAATGTATTCATCCACTGTTTGATTTAGAGTGAATTTTTATGTCGTTGGTCAAGCAAGGAGAAAAACTTCAAAGCTCTAAGTGGGACTTGGGGGAAATCTGGAGATATCCTTGGCATCTAGAAAATGAGCGTGGTTTCACCAACCCAAAAGGTGGCTTTTTTGGAGCTGCAGAAACCCTTATGATTTTAGCCATTGGTGTTATAGACATCGATGCCTGAGGTGCATCACTTCTTGGAGGCAGGTCTTTACGTGTTTAGTCATTTTCTCTTGGAAGAGTTAGTGGTAGTCATGCAGCAGTACGGAGTGAGCCATAATGTATTTTGTTTCCTTCCCCAAATCTGCAAGGACTGGCAAAATTCCAGTAAACGATGTGGAACAGACCAATGTGCCCTACGTGTACGCTGTTGGGGATATTCTGGAGGGTAAACTTGAGCTCACACCCGTTGCCATACAGGCAGGCAAGCTGCTGGCTCGAAGACTTTTTGGGGGCCGTTTGGAAAAGGTGAGTTTCCTGCTGTTGTTTTTGAGATGATATCTAAATCAAAATTGCGATTAAAAGAATCAACACTTGTGTGCTTGTTTTGCAAGTAAAGGGTTCCTCACAGATAAATTAGTATTTACTAATGATTTTCAACAAATACTGTTTGAGTGCCTGCCATGTGCAAGATGGCAAGATGTACAAGATGCTGGGTGATATACGAAGGATTGGCATGGATCCAGTGCCAAAGGGCTTCCCAGGCGGGTGGGGGATTATGAGTAAGGTAAGACAAGGGGCAATTAGTTGTGACTGATTGGACTGATAAAGGTGTCCCAGGTGGATGGCTGCTGGCCCTGACTTCAGTGCCTGCTGGTGTGTGTGTGAACCTGGTCAGTTGTTTCAAGTCTCTGTGCCTCAGTTTCGCCTCTCCAAGTGTGACGGAGATGATTCCTACCATGTCCTGCACCTTTCGTTGCGTTCGATCAGAGATGTGGTACTGGGTTTGCAGGATGAATAATTAAAAACTGAGGAAGCACAGGACTGTTCTGGTAAGTAGATAATGCAGAGGCAAGCACAGAGCTCAGCAGGGCTTGGTTTGCTCCAGGACTGTGAGCGGTCTGTTAGAGTTCCCAACTGGAGACGTCGTGCCCCACTCCATGAGAGCACTCTGGACATGTGCAAGTGTTGGCGGAGGAAGGGCGTGGGTGGGGGTAAGGAATGCTAAATGTTCTGTTCCACACGAGGAACTGTCCCTTCCACCATACCTACAGCATTCCAGGAGTGCCTGGGTGGCTCGGTTAAGCATCTGACTTCGGCTCAGGTCATGATCTCGTGGTCTGTGAGTTTGAGCCCCGCATCGGGCTCTGTGCTGACAGCTTGGAGCCTGGAGGCTGCTTCAGATTCTTTGTCTCTCTCTGCCCCTCCCCCGCTCACCCTCTAGCTCTCTCTCAAAAATAAACATTAAAAAAAATTTATAAAAAAAAATCCTCTCGTGCCACAGTAACGAATTGGAAAGGCCTTCTCTACGCGGTGGGGACTGTTGAGACCTTTATTCCCTCTATCTTTTTGTTTAGAAAGATGTTAAACCACAGGAAGAATAGTAACAGTCACCCATATTACCCTTTCTTCCAGATCCCCCCATTATTAATATTTTGCCATCTTGGCTCTCTCTCCTTTTCTGAATATGTATGTGTACACGTGTGTACTTTGTTTTTCCAGAGCTTTTTGAGGTAAGTGGCAGGCATCAGTGACCTTTGGCACCTGTATACTTCAACACACATCTTCTGAGAACAAGGATATTTACTTCCATAACCACAGTTCTCTTATTCTATCTGAGAAATTCAACAAAAATGAAACACTGTTCAGATTTCCTCAGATGTCCATCACATGTGCGCATGTGCACGTGTTTGCTTACCGTGGCACACTCAACTCTTCTGACCCTTAAAGCTCTTTTAGATTGGCGTCGTCCCCCTGCCTTTAATTGTCTGCTTGTTTTGTTTTTCATGACCTTGATTCTTGATGAATTCAGACTGCTTTCCTTGTAGTGTCTCTATTCTGAATTTCTCTGATGGTTTTGCATGATTCAGTTCAGGTGAAGCGTTCTGAGCACACATGCTTCGTAAAGGATGCTGCGTTCTGCTTTTTTATCGTGCCAGATGCCTCGTGAGGTCATGAATGAAGACCTTGAACGTATACATGGAGGCATTGCTAGGATGGGGGTCTGCAGGTGTCAATGGGTGGGGCCTGGGATGCTGAACATACATTGTCACAATGCAGTTAGCATTTTGGGGTGTATGGAGGCAGAGTAGTTGCCTAATGCTCCGAGAAGTCAATCCAGGTGGCTTTGAGGAGCAGTGTGGTTAGGGTATGAAGAAAAAATGAGCATTAAGGTACAGGACCAAAAGGAAGGCTACAGGCAAGGCAAGACGAAGTCCAATTCAGTTGGAGGAGATGGTCTAAGATGTGGAAAAAGTGTTTCAGATGAAAGGAAGGAACACTGAGGCATTTCTTCTTCATTATCCTTAATTGTTAGGACACCAGAGACAAAAAGCATCCATTGAGAATAAGCCTCCCCCGTAAGCCGTGGGACACGGGGTCAGTTGCTGGTCAATACAGCCGACCCTTGAACATCAAGGGTTTGAACTGTGTGGGTCCACTTACAGTGGATTCTTTTCAGTAAACACAGGACAGTGCTATCTATAGATGTATTTTCTTTTCCTTATGATTTTCTCAATAACATTTTCTTTTCTCTAGCTTACCATATTGTGAGAATGCAATATCCGATACGTGTAACATAATAACGTGTATTAGTCAACTGTTTGTGTTATTGGTAAGGCTTCCCAGTCAACAGTAGGCTTTTCATAGCTAACTTTTTCGGGGTGGGGTGGGATCAAAAGCCATAGATGGGTTTTTTACTGCATCGGGGTTCAGCACCCCAACCCCCACATTATTCATGGTGCAACTGCAAATGAATCAATGAATATCTGAGGGCCTGAGAGAAGTCTGGAAAGACGAAGGCAGTCCCTGTGGTTATGTGATTTTTCTCTAGCCGCGTGGAAGAAAAGAAAAATCCTTGGCTTACCCATGATTTGTAGGTTAGCAAAACTGAAGTGGTATTAGAGCACATAACTCAAAGATTCTAGGCCCACGTATATCGTCCACCTCACCGATAGAGGGATACCTGGTGGCGTGTTGATTGGTTTTTGTCTTGGGTAATGAGAAATAGAGACTCACTCACGTGATGCAAACTGAGGGGGTTTCTTACAAGGATCCTGTAAATTAGTAAGTTGCAATGCACAGTGACTCTGAATAAGCGGCATTCTGGGACCGGGCTGCACTGCGTTTGGAGCTAGAACTGGGTCTGGGGTCACGGCTGCCCTGGGGGTGCTCTGCTTCACAGGGTGCTCTTCATTAGCCTAACTTGGCTACGGCTCCACGGCCACCAGGGGATTCTTTCTTTGCTTCGAGCTCATCTTCCTGCAAAAGAAAGAATTTGATTAACGTAGCTTATCTTTTTCTACATAGGTTTCTGGCCAGCTTATGCCTTGGCTTTCTTTGTCACCCTTGACCTAATCACCAGCAACCTGTTGGCAAGGTTGGGGGCCACGCAGTGCTATGGGCAGTGTCGCCCCTTGAGGGGCTATGGATGGACGGGCCTAGAGACCTCTATCTCTGGTTGTACCCTCTATCGTTTCTATGCTGCTGCACCCTTTCTCTCCACGCAAGGTTTTTATGACACTTCCGCCAGTGTGTTCCCGTTCTCCTCCAGCTGTCACAAAGACACCCTCTTCCAGGCAGAGATGCCACCTGCACTCACACTCACTTTCCCACAGGCAGGTGCACAGAGCTGCTGGGAGATGCTTGTAGGGCTCAGGGTCTGCAGTCTCCCTGTGATGTCCACTCACACCCTGCCTTATCCTCATAAGGGCTCTCTGGGGGCTCTGCCAGAACCATAGGACCTATGAGATCCCGGTCTCCACGTTATCCCCCCACTGTACATACACCATCTCCCCTTGATGGGTCCAGGGCAGTCACCCCCTCCAACACTGTCGAACTGCTTCTTTGTAGTTCCGTGAACCGCCAAGGGTGGTCTCAGCTCCCACCGAGATAGTGTGATTCTCGGTTGCTTGGTAAAGGTGTTCCGGGGAAGTGAGGTCTGGAATCCTAGGGATGGAAAGAAGACATTTTAGAGAGTCTCTGGAGGCACTCCGCCCCTACTGCTCTGTTTCAGAAACGGAAGTCGGGTGTGGGCTCTGGGAGAGCTGGTCTCTGCCCTGGAGTTGGGCTCGCCCCATCCTTTTGGGTAATTTCGAATGCACCGACGCAGTGATAGGGTAAAATGAGTCACATTGAACCGGACTTCCTTATTCTCCTTCTGTAGATGTATGTAATGTAGATGTTTGCTGTGAAAAGTGTCCCAAAATAAGCAGATGTAATTTGTTTATCTTTCAGTGTGATTACATTAATGTTCCGACTACAGTGTTTACTCCTTTGGAATACGGCTGCTGTGGATTATCTGAAGAGAAAGCTATTGAAGTGTATAAAAAAGAGAATCTCGAAGTAAGATTGTGTTTTAATTTACTGCTTACTTTTTTAGAAGTTCTCTTTCTGTCAACTGACTTTGCTGTCGCTTTTTGTTTTGCACATTACCGTAACGGTTGTATTGTAGGAAATCATATTCCTGTTTTAGGAAAATTAGGAATTCAGTAATTTAAACTCTCCTTGTCTAGCTAATAATAATACAGCTGGGGAAAGGGAGACATACAACGTATGCATTAGGACTTAGGGTCACAAGTGACAAACGTCTATTGGAGTAGGCTTATACGAGGAAGCACAAGTTACTATAAAACTTTTAGGAATGCGGGAGGGGATCAAGGCCTCAGGAAGAGCTAAGAACCAGGAACTGCAACTCGCATGCATACGGTTCATTCTTCTGCTTTTTGCACACGGACTGTATTTGCCCCTGGTATGCACATAGCAGCCAAAATATGGCCTTTCTTCGACAGACGAGTTTATCCCATAGTGCTGGTCTTAGGAGGAATCAACTGACTCACTGTTTCTCAGTCTCAATTCCAAATTATGGGAGATGACATCTGATGGGTCCGAATTGGGTCAACCATGCACCCACTTCCATTCCACATGGCGGTTAGCCAGGCTCGTGTCACATCCACACGGCTCTGGGAGCCTGCATTGTTTATGGCCTCCGGTGGGCGGGGGGTGGGGGTAGAGGGGTGGGAGGTGGGACAGTTCCCAGGGTTGTCAGCCTGTTGTGGGCTGTGGGCTGTCAGATTCCCAAAAAGATGTCCTCCATACACGTTTATTTCCACCTCCCTGTCACCCCTGCCCCATCCAATCATAACAAGCTTCTAAGTAAATATTTTCTTACGTTGTATTTTGATGAACAGGTTGAATGGGTTTTTTTCGGCACACCCTTCCAACATAGGGGGGATAGGGAGGAGTAAAAAGAGCAGGAAGATGATTAGTACTTGATGTTTTCAGCAAAAGAGAATTGAAATATCGTTCTTCTCCCTTGAAGGCACCTCAGTTACTAGGAATTCCTTTAAGTGACAGCACTAGTTAAGTGGCCTTATATACATTTCTCGTATACATGATTAAAACTTTATAATGTTGGGGCCCCTGGGTGGCTCAGTCGGTTCAGCGTCTGACTCAGCTCAAGTCTTGATCTCAGGGTCGTGAGTTCAGGCCCCACGTTGGGCCCCGCACTGGGATTGAAGACTACTTAAAACTACATATATACTTTATAATGTTATTTTAGATGGTTGTTTTCAATGAGAAGCAGACGTTTTAGAGGATAGTATTTGATCAGTGTTTGTAATTCCTTGTAGGAACGGGTCATTTATTTTCTGCAGTGGTGAACTTTGACTTGAGTTTTGGAACCGTGTGAACAGTTATGGGTTTAACGCTTAGTTCAAAACATTTGAAGTTAATGAGAAATTAAGATAGAAAGACAGGCACATGAGAGGAAGAACATAGAAGGCTATATGCCAGACAGAGGAATGTCTTTATAGGAAAAGAGTTCCCTGGGTTTCTGGGATTATGTCAGGACCTTTTTCCTAAGGTCACTGCAGATCAACTAACCTTTTCTTTCTTTCTTTGTCTCTTTGTCTCTTTCTCTCTTTCTTATTTATTTATTTATTTATTTATTTATTTATTTATTTTTTAATTTACTAATCAGAAATTTGGTCTATTATTTTTTTTAAATTCCTGTTGTGAAGAGATTTGGGGAAGCCTCTCAAAAACACATAGATAATATTTTTTCAAAGTGAGGATATCGAGGTGGGAAGAAAGAAGAATAGGATGGTGTTAGAAGAAAAAGGAATGTTAGAAATTATATTTAATATAAAAAAAAACCCTTGAATTTGTTAGTTTGCAGAATTCATGCCATGAAGTCCCACAGACTTGCTTTAGAATTAACCTAAAAATCTACCTCTGCGTTTCCTGCCACCTGACCGGGGGAGGGAGAATTAGGGGAGATTTCTCAAGTTTTCACCAAACGGGCTTTGAGATATGGTGAACAATCGCCTGAAAGTATCCCCTTTGTAAATATAATTACAGGTTTTATAGAGCTGTTTCTTATTAGAGCCAGAAACGCAATCCCATGGCATAATGCCACAGCACAGTATATTAAAAAAGTAATTCCTGAAGAGGCCAAAATATGGCTGTGTTGATGTGCTGCTCTCTGGTAAAATACAAAATTTTCAAGTGTCTAGAACCAAGGTTTTAACCTGTTTCAATATGAATTCCTTTGGGAGTCTATTAAAATCCTTGGTTCCCAGGGAAGACTCCCTCTACATGCTGATGTACCTGAGAGCCATCCTTAAGGCTTCCTTGTTGGTCACCATCAATAGTTCACCAGGAAGTGCTGTCATTTTTGCTTCTAGAGTATGTCTTGTGTGTTCCTGCTTCTTTTCATCCGTGCCCTCCCCAGCCTATGTCAGTCCACCATCATCTCCTGTTCTCCCTGCGTTCAGCTCACTCTTAGTCCACACCAACCTGGTCATCACACATCAACCAGAAGAGCTTTTAAAAATATAGATCAGGGGCACCTGGGTGGCTCAGTCGGTTAAGCATCCGACTTCGGCTCAGGTCATGATCTCGTGGTCCATGAGTTCGAGCCCCTCGTCAGGCTCTGTGCTGACAGCTCAGAACCTGGAGCCTGTTTCAGATTCTGTGTCTCCCTTTCTCTCTGACCCTCCCCTGTTCATGCTTCATGCTCTGTCTCTCTCTGTCTCAAAAATAAATAAATATATATATATATATATATATATATATATATATATATATATATAAATCAGTTATGCCCTTTCCCAGCGTAAGGCTTTTTGATGATTTCCCGGTGTTCAGAAAATACTATCTGAACTCCTCACTATTTGTAAGAAGAGGCATCATGTAATCAGGCCATTCGCATTGCTGTCTGTCCTGCTTATAATGGTCCAGTCACACTGGTCTACGGTTTGTTCTAAAAACTCACCACATTTATGGCACAATCTGTAGGCTTCTAGTTCCCCTTGCTTATTACTATGATATAGAAAAGGTGAGGCTAAGCACCTTTGCCAACACTAGGGAAATTATTACCTAAAGGAGACAGATAAAAAGAAACTGTATGTTTTTCCCCCAGTGCAGTGATTCCATTCCTGATACTGTCACTTAGGAGAAGAGATAGAAATGAGAAAGAAAGAGATATCGGGGTTTCTCCTGGGTGAAACAGCCCACTCTCTTCCTACTGAATACGTGTTATGTGGAACGAGGGAGCGGGGGAGTAAGATCTGTACTGACTTTTAAGGTCATGTTGACCATCAAAATCACTCTATCGCTGAGCTACCAAATACCTTGGAACCAAAAGAAGCAGATGACTGAGAATAAAGTTCATCACATAGGAAGGGTTGAGATACAGATGATAGATATGCATAAACAAGGATGAGCCAACATAAATATAATTCACACCTTGCAGTGGAAAATCCGACAAGTGGTCCAGAAGTGGTATTCGGAAATGTGACAGAAGAAAGCATCCTAATATTAAAGAATGACTGAATTTGAAGATTGAAATGACATACCATTTTCTAGGAGAAACTGATGTAGCACGATTGACACAAACATGTTCTAGGTAAGCTAGTCATTCACAAGGCCAATGAACCAACCTGGCCCCAGGCTTTTTTATAAGGACATTCAGTGCCAAAGACAATAGAGTGATGTGGAGAGAAAGGGATCTGCCTTTAAAAATAATCTCTCAAGGATAGGGGGATAGTAAAGGAGAAAAACAGCAATGAGATTTTGGGGAGAAAAGGAGATAGATGAGTGGTAAAAAAAAAAGAAAAAAGGTTATAAACAGGTATTGGGAAAGTCAAGAAACAACTTCACTTCTCATCAGAGTCATCAAGCCTCAAAAATTAGGAACGCCATGTACTTCTGGGAGGGACTTGGAGGGGCCAACTGACATCATCAGAAAGCCCATTTAAGAAAGAGTGAGGCTCTCACCTCCCTGACACTCTACAGAGCACTTTCCACACACTGGTAAATACCTGGACGGTTATTTTCTGGAGATAGATAAAACCAAATCCTCTTGACTGGGGGCACTGGGATCAAATGAAGATGTGGGCGTTATCCCAGCACAGTCCTGAAATGAGCAAATACAGTTCCTCCCACTGAGCTCCCGGAACTCTGGCAACCAGCGGTCACCCTTGTCTGGCCAGAGGTTGGTAGAGTCTGATTTCTCCAGGGACTCTGACAAGCCCATTGAGAATGACCTGAAGATACTGAATAAAGGTCCCCAAATAAACTTACCTGTTAGATAATTGGACAGTAAAGTTCAGATTCAGTTTGCTGTAAACATGAGCTCAAAGCTTTCAAACTTTGAAAAATATCTTTAATTGAGGCATAATTTACTTAAAGAAAAATGAAGATTTATTGTGTGTGTGTACAGTTTTATGAGTTCAAACAGTTGAAACCGTCATTAGAATCAAGATAAAACACAGTTCTATCACCCCCAGAGTCAAACATCTTTTTAATTCCCAGCATTTAATATGAGCAATCAAAGGTTATCAAACTTGCAAGAAACAGACTGTACCTATGCACAGGAATAATGTATTACACTCATGAACAGAGACTAGGACATCTTTCAGAAGTAACATTAAGAGAACCAACAGACACCTGTTGTAAATGCAAGAGATGATAGCAGAAATTTAAAAAACCCAATTAGACGGGCATTTATCCCAAAGGAATGCAGTCTTAACATGTATACATGAATTTTGTAGCAGCTTTATTCATAATAGCTCCAAGTGGGGAAAAAACCAAATATTCTTCAGCAGATGAATGGTTAGACAAAAGGCGGTACATCCATACCAGGGACTACTACCCAACGATAAAGATGGATGGACAACAGTGATGTTATGGAAAATGGCGAAGCAGGGAAGCTCCGGGAATCCATCCCTTCACTGAGACAACATCTGAACTGGTGGGAAATGGTTGAAGCAATTCTTTTGGAACCCTCGAGCCTAGTTGTGTACTTTCAGTGCCCAGAGGAGAACTTGAGGACGAGGCTAGGGATCTGTGGTGGGTTTCTGTGTTTTCCCAATGGCTGACATCCCACAGAGCCAGCACCATGGTGGGTAGCTGCTGGGTTGGTGGCCTCTGTGCCTGGTGCAGCTGGCTGGTGCCAGAGTGGGCAGTAAGGACCTTGTCCTCCAGAAATTGGGGTGGTGTTTTGACTGCTGATCCTTGCTTCTGATGGCTGAGGGTTCGGCACCAACCTCCACAAGCTGAAGTGGCTTCCCTGCTGCAGTGGGACTTCAAGAGAGAATACTCCCTTCTCCCCCCCCCCCCCTTTTTGGGAGTCAGACATTTAAGGGCATCTTTATCAGGTCCCTGGCTGACCTCCGAGACAATGGAACAGAAACCACAACAATGAACATATAGTATGCAAAAACAGTTTGGAAAAGTCATATGTGGGTAACTCTAGCTCTCAACAAGCAAGAAACCCTAGCCATCTCTGAGGTGTGGAAATATATAATTTCCAGGTACCATATTCTAATACTCAGAACGTCCAGGCTTAAGGGAAAAAACACAGCATATATTCGTTTGCCAGGACTACCATAACAAAGTACCACAAATTGGGGTTTAAACCACAAAATTCTATTGACTCACAGTTCTAGAGGTTAGAAGTCCACCATCAAGGTGTTGACAGGGTTGTTTCCATTTGATTTCTGTGAGGGAGAATCTGTTCCATCCCTCTTTCCTAGTTTTGGGGTTTTGCTGGCAGTCTTCGTCATTCCTTGGCTTGTAGATCTTACCTTTCCTTGGGATTCCCATTTGTGTGTGAGATTATCTAAAATTTTCCTTTTTTACAAGGACACCCGTCACAGTGGATTATGGGAACCACCCTACTCTAGAATGACCTCATCTTAACTAATTACACATACATTGACCCTATTTGATCACATACTAAGATACCGTGGGCTAGGACTTCAACTTATGAATTTTGGGAGGACACAGTTTAACTAGTAACAACCTACCAAAAAAAAAAAAAAAAAAAACCCAGAAAAGGAAAAAAAAAGTTTGACAGAAACTGTTCCAGAAGAAGCCCAGACTTTCGAATTATTAGTCAAAGACATTAAATTGACTATTAAATCAATGTTAAATATATTCAGTGAGCTAAAGGAAACTGTGGACAAATAACTAAAGGAAATCAGGAGAACAGTGTCTGAACAAAATATCATTCCAGAGATAGAAATTATGAAAAAGAACCAAGAAGAAATCCTGGAGCTGAAAAGTACAATAACTGAATTGAAATACTCGCTCGAAGGGTTCAGCAGCATATATGTAAGTATGCAGAAGAAAGCATCAATGAACTTGAAAATAAGACCATTGAAATTACAGTCTGCACAGCAGAAAGAAAAAGGAATGGAGAAAAATGAAGAAATCCCAAGAGACGAGTGGGACAGCTTGAAGCATGCTAGCCTATGCCTTAAAAGAGTCCCAGTAGGAGACGGGAGAAAATAAGAGGCAGAAGAAATATTTGAGGAAGTAATGGGCAAAACTTCCCAGATTTGATGAAATAGTCAACCTACACAACCAAGCAGGGTAATCTCAGAGATCCATGCTGACAGCTACAATCAAATTGTTCAAACCCTAAGAAAAAGAGCGAGTTTTAAAAGCAGCCAGAGGGAAGCAACTCATCCTATGAAAAGGTCTTTCACAGGGTAAACGGCTGATTTTTCATAACAACAGAGGCTGGAAGACAGTGGGGTGAAATAGTTAAAGTCCAGAAAGAAAACTATCATCCAAGACTTCCGTATCTGGCAGATCTGTCCTTCAGAAATGAAGGATATATATTTTTTTATAAAATTTTTTTTCTTACGTTTATTTATTTTTGAGAGAGAGCATGAGCAGGGGAGGGGCAGAGAGAGAGGGAGACACAGAATCCGAAGCAGACTCCAGGCTCTGAGCTGTCAGCACAGAGCCCGACGCGGGGCTCGAACTCACAAACCGTGAGATCATGACCTGAGCCGAAGTCGGACGCTTAGCCGACTGAGCCACCCAGGCGCCCCAGGATATATATATTTTTAATTAATTTATTTATTTTGAGAGAGAGAGAGAGAGAGATAGTGCAAGCAGGGGAAGGGCAGAGAGAGAGAGGGAGACAGGATCCACAGCAGGCTCTGCAACATCAGAGCAGAGCACAATGCAGGGCTGGAACTCCCAAACCATGAGATCATGACCTGAGCTGAAATCAAGAGTCAGGCGCTTCACTGACTGAGCCACCCAGGCGCCCCCAGAAATGAAGGATATTAGGATATTTCCAGAAAAATAAAAACTGAGTAAATTTACTAGGAGACCTGCCCTAAAGAAATGCTGTAAAGACTCCTTCAGACAGAAATGAAAGGACCCTAGAAGCTATCGATCGGAAAAGTCAAAGAACACTAGCAAAGATAACTTCTTAGGTGTGTAACCTGTGTTACTGCACTTTTGGTTTGGTTTGTAACTTCTCTCTTTTGGCTGTGTGATTTAAAAGGAAAATGTAGCAAACATAATTATAAATCCAAGTTAATGAGCATGCATTGTATAAAATGTGTCCTGTGACAGTAAGAATATAAAAGGTGGGGGGGATGGAGGTATATAGAAGCAGAATGTTTGCATACTATTGCAACTAAGTAGGTATTATTCCAACAAGATTATTATAAATTTCAGGTGTTAATTGTAATTCCCAAGGTAACTACTATGATAATAACTTTAAATATACCAAAAAGGAAAGAATAAGGCAGTCAAAATGGTGCACTACAAAAAATAAACTAAGTACAAAAAAGGCAAGAGTAGAGGAATTAAGGAGTGAAAGGAGTGAAAACCATATAAGACCTACAGCAGATATACACAAAAATAAATTCTCCTTTATCAGTAATCATGTTAAAAGTAAATGGATGAAGGTGTGCTATTAAAAGACAGTTTGTCAGATTTGACTTAAAAAATAGGATCTAGGGGCGTCTGGGTGGCTCAGTGGGTTGAGCGTCTGACATCAGCTCAAGTCATGATCTCACAGTTCCAGAGTTTGAGCCCCACATCAGTTTCATGGCTGAAAGCTCAGAGCCTGCTTCGGGTCCTCTATCCCCCTCTTTCTCTGCCCCTCCCCTGCTTACTATCTCTCTCTCTCTCTCTCCCTCTCTCTCTCTCTCTCTCAAAAAAAATAAAACATTAAAAAAATAGGATCTCTATATGTTGTTTAAAGAGACTTTCTGTAGATATAAAGATATAGATTGAAAGTTAAGGATAGAAAAAGATATTCTATGCAAATAATAACAAAAAGTGAGCTTTATTATCAAACAAAATATAATTTAAATTAAAAAGGTTACAATTGAGGGGCACTGGGTAGCTCAGTCAGTTAAGCATCAGACTTCGACTCAGGTCATGATCTCACAGTTCGTGGGTTCGAGCCCCGCGTCGGGCTCTGGGCTGACGGCTCAGAGCCTGGAGCCTGCTTCTCATTCTGTGTCTCCCTCGCTCTCTGTCCCTCCCCCATTCACACTCTGTCTCTCTCCCTCAAAACTAAAATAAAATTAGAAAAAATAAAAAGTTTACAGTAGAGAAAGGATTTATATATTGATTTAAAAACTCAATACAGTAGGGGCACTTGGGTGGCTGAGTTGGTCAAGCATCTGACTTCAGCCTAGGTCATGATCTATCTCACTGTTCCTGAGTTCGAGCCCTGCATCAGGCTCTGTGCTGACAGCTCAGAGCCAGGAGCCTGTTTCAGATTCTGTGTCTCCCTCTTTCTGTCCCTCCCTCTTTCCGTCCCTCCCCCACTCATGCTCTTTCTCTCTCAAATGTAAATAAATATTTAAAAAAAATTTTTTAATTCAATACAGCGGGGCTCCTGGGTAGCTCAGTCGGTTAAGCATCCCGACTTTGGCTCAGGTCATGGTTTGTGAGTTTGAGCCCCACATCAGGCTCTGTGCTGACAGCTCAGAGCCTGGAGCCTGTGGTATAATGTGTCTCCCTCTCTCTTCTGACCCTCCTGCACTCACACTCTCTTTCATTCTCTCTCTCAAAAATAAACATTAAAACATTTTTAAAAATTTAATACAGCTAAAATATGTAACAGGTATAAACATATATAGCCCAAAAATATATGAAGACAAAATTGTCAGAAAGATAAATAGATATTTCTACAGTAATAGCTGGAGACTTTAAAATACCCTTTCTTCAATAATGGACCAGACAACCAGACAGGGGAAGGAAGTGGGTACTTGAACACCTATAAACCAATGAGACCTAACATACGTTAGGACACCCCGCCCAACAACAGCAGAATACACATTCTTCTCAAGTGCAAATGAAACTTCACCAGGATAAAGCAGATGTTAGAGCAGAAGACAAGTCTTAATAAATTGTAAGATTAGAGTCGTACAAAGTGTCTCTTCTCATCACAGTAATGAAACTAAAAATCAGTAACAGAAGGAAAACTATGAAAAAAGGTCAACAGAAATGACAAACTTAGTAGATTGGCTAGGAAAAAAGAAGACTTGAATATCTGAAATCATAAATGAAAGTGAGAATATTCTTACTTTACAGAAATTATCCTTTTTAATTATAGAAGAATACTGTGAACAATTTCACACCAGCAAATTGGATACCTAGAGAAACTGTTCCATTTACTAGACACACTGTATAAACAGGAAAAGCTAAGTCATGAGGAAAAAGAAAGCAACTAGGAAGGTGACGGATCAATGGCGAATCAAAAAACCTCTCAACAAACAAAATCCCAGAACCAGATTGCTTCGCTGGTGAATTCTACCAAACATTTAAAGAAGAATAATTTTCTAACTTTACATGAGGCCAACACTACCCTTCCACCGTGGGCATTTCCACTACAAAAAAGCATAGATAAGGGATGCCTGGGTGGCTCAGTCAGTTAAATGTCCATGTCTTGATTTTAGCTCAGGTCGTGATCACACAGTTCATGAGTTTGAGCCCCTCATCAGGTTCTTTGTGGCAGCCTGGAGTCTGCTTGGGATTCTCTCTCTCCTCTCTCTGTCTGCCCCTTCCCTCATTCATGCTGTCTCTCTCTTTTTCTCTCTCAAAATAAATAAATGTTAAAAAAAAATTTAAGTACAGATAAAATTCTTTATGAATATTAATGCAAAAATCCTCAAAATTCTAGCAAATCAAATTAAACAGCATATTAAAAGGACTGTGTCAAAACTAGATAGTATTTATTCCCAGAATGCAAGGATGGTTTGGGGTCCCTGAGTGGCTCAGTTGGTTAAGTGCCTGATTCTTGGTTTTGGCTCAGATTGTGATCTGGTGGTTCATGGGTTTGAGCCCTGCATTGGATTCTGTGCTGACAGTGCGGAGCCTGCTTGGGATTCTCTCTCTCCCTCTTGCTCTGCCCCTCTCCTGCTCATGCCTGCGTGCGCACGCTCTCTCTCTCTCTCTCTCAAAGTGAATAAACACTTTTTAAAATTTTAAAAAAAGAATGCAAGAATGGTTTAACATGTGAAAGTCAGTCAGTACCCTACTAATAGAAAGAAGAGAAAACACGATCATCTTGATGAAAAAAAAAAGCACTTGACAAAATTTAACACTCATGATAAAAAAAACAATAAAGTAGGAATTAGGAGTTTCATTAACATGATAAAGGCTATATATGAAAGACCAATTTTTATTTTCTTGGTTCTGGAGGCTAGAAATCTGACACCGAGGTGTCCACAGAGTTGGTTTTCTCTGTGGGCCATGAGGGAAGAATATTCCAGGCCCCCCTCCTTGGTTTGTACATGGCTGTCTTTTACCGGTGTGTTCACATCATCTTCCCTCTGAGTGTCTGTGTCCTAATTTCCTGTTCTTGTAAGGACATAGTTATACTGGATTAGGGCCACCCTAATGACTTCACTTTACCTCTTTAAAGACCCTATCCAAATGTGGTTACATTCTGGAGCATTAGGAGTTAGGATTTCAAAGTACAGCTTTGTTTTGAGGGTGTGACTTAATTTCCGCCCATAACAGAACTAAATGAATTTAATTGAGCAAAGTTGCAGGGCATGAAAACACAGAAAAATCAATTGTATTGCTGTGTACTTAAGATGAGCTATCTAAAAGGGAAGTTTAAAAACCATTGCAGTAGGGGCGCCTGGGTGGCTCAGTCGGTTAAGTGTCCAAATTCGGCTCAGGTCATGATCTCGCGGTTCATGGGTTCGAGCCCTGCGTTGGGCTCTGTGCTGACAGCTCAGAGCCTGGAGCCCGCTTTGAATTCTATGTCTCCCTCTCTCTGTTCCTCCCTCCTCTCTCTGTTCCTCCTCCACACACACACACTCTCTCTCTCTCAAAAATAAATAAAGCTTAAAAAATTAAAAAAAAAAGATTTGGGATAAAATAGCGTTGGTCCAAGGAATATCAAGCCTATGGCAAAACAAGATACTCTTTAATTCCATGGACAATTAAAAGTTCATGAGAGTATGGGGCGCCTGGGTGGCGCAGTCGGTTAAGCGTCCGACTTCAGCCAGGTCACAATCTCGCGGTCCGTGAGTTCGAGCCCCGCGTCAGGCTCTGGGCTGATGGCTCAGAGCCTGGAGCCTGTTTCCGATTCTGTGTCTCCCTCTCTCTCTGCCCCTCCCCCGTTCATGCTCTGCCTCTCTCTGTCCCAAAAATAAATAAACGTTGAAAAAAAAATTAAAAAAAAAAATAAAAAAAAAGTTCATGAGAGTAAAATAACCATAGGTTTACCATGTGACTCAGATGTGAATACTTAATTTTTTTAAATACCTTTACTGAGATGTAAGTCCTGTACCATATAATCAACCACTTAAAGTGTGCAGTTTAATGGATTTTAGACTTCAGAGTTGGGTCACCATTACCACAGTCAATTTTAGAACATTTTTATCATCCCGAAGAGAAGTCCTGTACCCATTGGCAATTGCTCCCTGTTTTCCTCCGTCCCCTTACCAGTGGCTTGAGGCAACCATTAATCTCCTTTCAGTCTCTAGATTTGCTTCTTGTGGGCATTTCCTGGAAGTGAAATCATTCAGTATGTGGTTTTCTGTGACTGGCTTCTTTTTCTTAGCACTCGCTAGTTTCCAAAGTTCATCCTTGCTGTGTCATGTATGCGTGCTTCATCTCTTGTCCTGGCTGAACAACAATCCATTATATACGGATAATACCACATTTTACTTATCCATTCACCAGTCGACAGGCATGTGGATTGTTTCCCCCTTTGGCTGAGAGAGCCGCCATGAGCATTCCTGCACACGTTCTTGTGTGGACGTAATGCTGCCCGTTCTCTTGAGTATATACCTAAGAGTAGAATTACTGAGTCACAGGTTAACCGTATGTTTTGAGGAACTGGCAGACTGTTTTCCAAGGTGGCTGCACAATTTTACATTCTCAGCACCCACGTGTGAGGGTACCAGTTTCTCCACAGGTTCACCAGCGTTTGTTATGGTCTGTCTTTTTTGATGATAGCTCTCTGTAGTGGGTTGAATGGTGACTCCCAAAAAGATACGTCTACAGCCCATTCCCCTAGAAGCTGTGCAGGTGACCTTATTTGGAAAAAGGGTCTTTGCAGGTGGAATTAAGTGAAGAATCCTGAGGTGAGATCATCCTGGATTTTCTGGGTGGGCCCCATACCCAAGGACAAGTGTCCCTATAAGACAGAAGAGAAGGCCAAGTGAAAACAGAAGCAGAGGTTGGAATTAAGCAGCCGAAGCCAAGAAGCACCTGGAGACGTCGGAAGCTGAAAGAGGCAAGGAATTCTCCTTTTGGAACCTTTGCAAGGAGCCTGGCCCCACAGATACCTTGATTTCAGATTTCTGGCCTTCAGAACTGTAAGAATATAAACACCTTTTGTTTTAAGCCACCAAGTGTGTGGTAATTGGTGAGAGCAGCACTGAGAAACTAATACATCAATCTAGTGGTGTCTCTTTTTGGTTTCCATTTGCATTTCCCTGATGACTGTTGATATTGGGAATCATGTTATGGCCTTAATGGCTATTTGTGTATCTTTTTTTTTGGACAAACGTCTATTTAGATCCCTTGCCCTATCTATCTATCTATCTATCTATCTATCTATCTATCTATCTATTTATTTATTTACTTACATTTATTTTTGATAGAGACAGAGCACAAGTGGGGCAGGGGCAGAGAGAGAAGGAGATAGAAAATGTGAAGCAGGCTCCAGGCTCCGAGCTGTCAGCACAGAGCCCGACGTGGGGCTCAAATCCATGAACCAGGAGATCATGACCTGAGTTGCAGTTGGACGCTTAACCGACTGAGCCACCTAGGTCCCCAGATCCTTTGCCCTTTTAAAAATTGGGTTGTCTTTTTATTGTTGAGTTCTAAGAGTTCTTTGTATGTTCTACATACAGGTCTCGTTCCAGAGAGATGATTTATAAAAACTCTCACCCATTCTGCGTGTTGTCTTTTGACTCTCTTGATAGTTTCCTTTAAAGCTCAAAAGTCTTTGGGGCACCTAGGTGGTCAGTTGGTTAAGTGTCCATCTTCAGCTCAGGTCATGGTCTCATGGTTCGTGGGTTCGAGCGCCGTGTTGGGCTCTGTGCTGACAACTCAGTCTGGAGCCTGCTTTGGATTCTGTGTCTGCCTCTCTCTCTGCCCCTCCCTCTGTCTCAGCCCTATCCCCACTCATGCTCTGTCTCTCTCTCTCTCTCTCTCTCTCTCTCTCTCAAAAATAAATAAACATTAAAATTATTTAAAGCTCAAAAGTCTTTCATTTTGATGAAATCCAGTTCATATCATTTTGTTTGTCTTTGATACCACATTGAATAAACTATTGCCCAATCCAAAGTCATGAAGATTTATACTTTTGTTTTCTTCTAAGAGTTTTATAAAAACTTTTAGCTTTTACACCTAGATCTTTGATCCATTTTGAGTTAATTTTTGCATATGATGCACAGTAGGGATCCAACTTCATTCTTCTGCATGTGAATATCCAGTTGTCCGTGAACAGCTTTACCTAGTAAAGGAAGTACGATACTGATCTAGCTGCGAATATAACTGTAATTGGGAGGAGGGAGGGTGGAGGGTGGGACAGGAAGGATGTCAGTGAGTGGTAGGGGCTGGGGAAGAAAGGGAGTTAAGTCCTCCTCTTCAGTAGAGGCAAGTCAGTAAATAAAGCCTAAAATAGAAAACTCGAGGAATAGCAACAGAAGCATTTTATTTGGAAACAAGGAGGGAAATAAAAGAAGTAAAAGAAGTGGAAGTGGTTGCCTCTGATTGATTGATTTGGGCATGGGGGCAGAGTGAGTGTGTCAAAAATCATGCCTGGGGCGCCTGGGCGGCTCAGTTGGTTATGCGTCCGACTCTTGGTTTCAGCTCAGGTCATGATCTCACAGCTAATGAGTTCGAGCCCCGAATCGGGCTCTGTGCTGACAGTTCAGAGCCTGGAGGCAGCTTCAGATTCTGTGTCTCCCTTGCTCTCTGCCCCTCCCCTGCTCATGCTCTGTCTGTCTGTCTCTCTCCCCTTCAAAAATAAATAAACATTAAAAAAATTTTTTTAATCATGCCTAATAATTGTGCATAATTTGATGAAAAAGTAAAACTTAAAAGGGAAAAGCAATAACAGATTCTGAATAAGGAGAGGAGCAGGGAGATGAGCCTACTGGATATTAAACTTGATCATACAGCACAGTAATTAAAATCATGCCATAGTGACATACAGATGGACGGAAAGATGAGCGGAACAGAATATGAAACCCAGAAATTGATTTGGATGCTTAGAAGAATTCATGCATGGTAAAGGTGGTGTTTTATCTTAAATTATTTAAGGGTGTTGGAATAAGTGGATGGCCACCCAGGAGAAAAGTAAAGTTAGATCCATACTTCACACCCACTTTGAACCAGGAGGACCAAAGACTTAAATAAAATAAAAATCTTCAAAGTACCAAAAGGAAAAAAACGGAGCAAAAACCCGAGAAAGAACGAGAGGGCAGTGGGACGCGTCAGTGCACACCCCCGTAATCCCTACAGCGGGCGGCATAGGACGAATCAGAAACAAGCGTGCAGTTGGGCAAATCTTGTTTAAAACCCCAGAGTTTTCATCATCTCTCTTCTCAGCCTGTATTTTAGGAACTACTATCTTGAGGTTATGAAACATTTACCTTCTCTTCCAGATAGCCACAGAGATTGAAAAGTTTGTGATAGAATACGCGGGAGGGGTGCCTAGGTGGCTCGGTTGAGCATCAGACACTTGATTTCCTCTTGATTTTGGCTCAGGTCATGCTCTCACAGTTCATGAGATCAAGCCCAGCGTCAGGCTCTGTGCTGATGGCGCAGAGCCTGCTTGGGATTCTCTCCCTTCTTCTCTCTCTTTCTCTCTCTCTCGCTCTTAATCTCTCACTCTCTCTGCCCCTCCCCCTCACATTCTTGCATGCACACATGCTCTCTCTCAAAATAAATAAACATTAAAAAAATAATAAAATGGGGCGCCTGGGTGGCTCAGTCGGTTGGACGTCTGACTTCGGCTCAGGTCATGATCTCACGGTTTGTGAGTTCGAGCCCCACGTCGGGCTCTGTGTCTGACAGCTCAGAGCCTGGAGTCTGCTTGGGATTCTGTGTCTCCCTCTCTCTCTGCCCCTCCCCTGCTCGTGTTCTATCTGTCTCTCTCTCTCTCAAAAATAAAATAAACGTTAAAAAAATTTTAAATAAATACATAAAATGTGTGGGAGACGTTTTTTTCTTCTGTTAGATACAAGTTAAATCTAACGTTTTTTATTTATTTTATTTTTAACATTTATTTATTACAGAGAGACAGAAAGACACAGAGCATGAGCAGGGGAGGGGCAGAGAGAGGGGGAGACACAGAATCCGAAGCAGGCTTCAGGCTCCGAGCTCTCAGACACAGAGCCTGACACGGGGCTCGAATACACAAACCGTGAGATCGTGACCTGAGCCGAAGTCGGATGCTTAACCGACTGAGCCACCCAGGCCCCCCAAATCTAACGTTTTTTATTACAAGTAACTATGTTCTATATCTTTCAAATAAAAATTTCATCATTATTACCTGTGCACCAACAGTTGATACTTCCCTAGCATTTAAAATAGTTATTTCTGGGAGATGGATTTGCTTTGTTTTGTTTTTTCTCACTTAGTGACTTTCTGCACTGCATTATTGTGATAACCTTATATCATTTTTCTAAAAACACTAAAGACTATTCAAAATATAAAATACATCATCTTATTAAAGGACAAAGAATCCGTACTTAAATCCTTCCATTGTGGATTTTACTTGGGAATACATTTCTTATCCTGACAGCTGATGATAATCCATCGCCTTCTGTATGGAGCGATTAGAAGGAGCAGGCTGGGGAGACGTAGCCCCCGTGAGAGCAGGGCATGTGGTCCTCGTCCTGGTTCCTCGCTGACCGAGCCGGATGGGGGAACCTTAGAGGTGCGCGCAGAGTGCTTGGAGTGACGGCTCTCAAGGAGCAGAGGTTGTGTTCTGAATATCCTTGAGCGGCTGGGACGATTTCATTTCTTCTGTTTTTCCTACATTTGGGGTCACTGTGAACCTTGTAGGCAGGCTGTAAATTCACTGAAGCAGAATGGAAGTCTTTATTTACCTTCTCAGGTGACCAGGGCCTGCTGCATTGCCCTGGAGAGTAGCATGCTATCATTGTTTGAAAATTGAGTTTAGTTAATTAGGAGATTTTTCTGGACTAACAGCTGAGCCAAGGTGGGGGGAAGAGGCCCACACACTTGTGTAGTTGGTATTTTAGGAGCTGTGGCCCAGGTGCTCCCATCAGACACAAAGTTGAGATCATCAAACTTGCAGTTACTTTTTTTTTTAATTATTATTTTTAATTATTAAATTAAATTAATTATTATTAACTATTATTTTTTAATTATTATTTATTTGATTTATATCCAAGTTAGCATATAGCATATAATGATTTCGGGAGTAGATTCCAGTGATTCATCCCCTATGTATAACACCCAGTGCTCATCCCAACAAGTGTCCTCCTTAATGCCCCTTACCCATTTAGCCCATCCCCCCTCCCACAACCCCTCCAGAAACCCTGTTTGTTCTCTAGTGTTTTGTCTTGTGTAGTGTAGTGTCTAGTGTTTTGTCTTGTCTAGTGTAGTGTCTTGTGTAGTGTAGTGTCTAGTGTTTTGTCTTGTCTAGTGTAGTGTCTTGTGTTTTGTCTCCCTGTTTTTATATTATTTTTGCTTCCCTTCCCTTATGTTCATCTGTTTTTTTATCTTAAAGTCCTCATATGAGTGAAGTCATATGATACTTGTCTTTCTCCAACTAATTTCGTTTAGCATAATACCGTCTAGTTCCATCCGCATTGTTGCAAAGTGAACCTTGAACTTTCTGAAAGCTGCTACAGACATTATCGTCTTTATGTCATTGAAGACCGTATCAGGGAGTGGCTTTCACAGACACTAACCTTGGCCTCTGTCTCCCATGTCTTGCAGGTGTATCATACCTTCTTCTGGCCTCTCGAGTGGACAGTGGCTGGCAGGGACAACAATACTTGCTACGCAAAGATAATTTGCAATAAATTCGACAATGTACGTAACACACTTGGAGGCTAAAAAGCCGTCATTTTAAACTGTAGCTTTTAGTCTAGGATTCGGTTTGAATCGTCTTTAAAGATGGCTCTCAGGGCAAGGCAGAAATCCTTCAAACGGTTACCCCGTTGATGTATTTGCAGAGGCTGAACAAGTGGCTCACTAATACCTTCAGAAAAACAAAATCACTGAAAGTTGTCTCTTTCCAGCGCTGTCTAATTTGGCAGTGTAGAACCAGAGGATCTATGAAAGTTTTGGTCATCAACGAATAAAATGTAGGATGTGTGTGTTTATGTGCAGTTTATAAGCTGGATGTATATCAGAAGCATTTAGAAAGCAATGCTTGCATGAAGTGAAAACTAGGTAATTAAAAAAAAATTTTTTTTTTTTTAATGTGTATTTATTTTTGAGAGACAGAGCTTGAGAGGGGGCGGAGCAGAGTGAGAGGGAGACACAGAATCCGAAGCAGGCTCCAGGCTCTGAGCCGTCAGCACAGAGTCCGACGCGGGGCTCGAATTCATGAACCGTGACCGAGATCATGACCTGAGCCAAAGTCAGACACTTAACTGACTGAGCCACCCAGGCGCCCCTGAAAACTAGTCAATTAACTGATTCCTAATGAAGGCTTTTGTTAAAGAAGAATCTGTCAGGTGGAGAGCCGGCCATTGGAGTCTCTTCCCTGTTAACAGAGATGAGTTGGAATTGATAACTGAAAGCAGTTTATTTACGACTTGTAAATAAAGAAGGCTGAGTGCAGAAGGCAGTAGGACTTGGTCTCTCCCTTTTTAAGAATTTATAATCTTGGAGAGAAAACAAAATTAGATAAATAGGAAGAGCAACAAGCGATGTTTGTACGAAGTTACAAAGTAACCATCATCTTCTTGTTTAAGTCCACGTGTCTGGATCCATCTGCTTCTCAGCATAACAGAAAACAGGTGTCACAGGCTCGTGGCCAGTTCTCATGTGCCCCAGTGCCTGAGGTGAAGTCAGCCAGAACTCCAGAACTTAGTCCCTTGGTCCTTGCAGAGGCGTGCAGGGCGGTGAGGGGGATGCTGGTCAGAACTCTCCAGAAATGCCCCAGGGCTGTGACACATTCACTGCCGTGCGCCCCGGGGGGCAGTGGTAGTTGTGTGGTGCTTGTTGTGACTCTGGACGTGAGTGATGGAGCTTACTCTCCTGCCAGCGGTGGGTGGCCTTTCCCAAGGAAGCAGGCAGAGATGGTCTGCACGCGCCACTGCTGCCTACGTGAGTGGGATTGGGGTCACGTTGGTAGAGCCCCTGCTGAAGCCAGGAGCCGCCTGTGGTTTCTGACTGCTGGACCTGGGGCAGAATTTCAAGGTCTGTCGACCTGTCTTTGGACGCCTTCTGCTCTGTCCCCTGCCCCTCCTTTTACTCCTTCCCAAATTGCTGTTTCTAGAATATGGCCCTCGTACTTGCTCCCTTATTGTGGCTGTATGGTGAAAATTGTGAACAAGGTTTTCCCTTTCACAGACCTGTCTTCGTTTTCATTTATAAGTGGAGATTTCCGTCAGACGTCTCTCGTTGCTCTGGGCTGCTCCGCCTTCCCCACTTTGCTGCGCAATGCACCATCTCAGAGATCCCCAGTTCTGTGGGGCCCTGGGAAGTCCACTCCTCACTCCCACTCCCGTGGCCTCTGACTGCCTGCCCCCTGAGAAACGCCGCCTTCTGTGACCATCCACCAGTAGATGTGCAGGAGATCGCATGCTCTTTGCACTTTCTCTGGATGTAGGTGGGCAGAGACCCTTCTGCCTTCACGGTCACTATTGAAGAGAAGAGTCTGATGAAAAAAACATCGGCCAAAGGACAGTTTGAATCTTGCTTCCTGTCTTGGTGGGTCTGCTCGTGCCCCTCCCTACACTCAGGACTGGGCAAAGCCCTGTGCTGGCCACTCCTTGATCTCCGCTTAGTTATGTTAGGAGCGGGGTAACCTGATGTCTTAGAATTATTCTAGCGTTGGACTTTAATTCAGATTTGTTATGTTGCTGTTTAGCACTATCTCAGCATAATTTGGAAATTTACATCATACTAATGAACTCCTTCATGCAGTGGGTAAATTGCTTGTTCTAGTAAATTTGAGTGCAAATTAACTCTGGATGTGCATTTACTGGCTCATTTAACAGATTCTTACAGTGGTTCAGTTTCATGATAATGTTCTCTGCTCAGTTCAGCATTAGAGTTCTTTTTCTGTAGTAGATGCTGTAAATGTTAACTGTGAACTTGCAATAAATAGATTCCTGTTCAGACCATTAACCTACAGGGCTTCTCTTTCTTATGCTTGCATATTAAAGTATCGGGTGATAGGATTCCATGTTCTTGGACCAAATGCTGGTGAGGTCACCCAAGGATTTGCAGCTGCAATGAAATGTGGGCTCACAAAACAGCTACTCGATGACACCATTGGAATTCATCCCACATGTGGTGAGGTACGGAGATAGGTTTGTGTGTTTATTGATTTCAACTGTTTATTGATTTTTCATTTGAAAAACTATAAAGCACATTGTCAGAAAGATTTTGTATTAGTAACTGCTTTGCATATTTTAAAGGTTAACGTCGATGTACTATTCAACATGTGCTTTCTTAAAAGCAATACTGAAACATCGATGGCTAAATATAAATGTGTTTGGCATTCTTCCTTTCGAACAGGTGTTTACGACTTTGGAAATCACCAAGTCGTCAGGACTGGACATCACTCAGAAAGGCTGCTGAGGCTAGCCCCGCTGCTGTTCGGTTTTCCTTGTCCCATCCCCATTCCTGTCACAGATAAGAATGCCCTCCCGTACAGTGAGTCCGTGCTGATGCACCTGCTCTCTTGCGCGGGACCAGCACAGAGATGGGAAAGACGAGGAGACCAGACAGCAGCGGGCGTGTGCTCCGCGGCCTCGGCTGGCTGGGAGAGGCAGGTAGGCTGCCTCCTTGACGTCTTAGCTCGGAGCCCGATGTGAGGTGAGCTAAGGCCGATGGTCTTCCACGTCAGAATCGAGTTTCCCTCTGAGGGACCTTGCAAGCGCACAACGGATCCAAGTTAGCTTTTCCGGTGGCTGCCGGTTTTATCCCCTGGCTTCGTGGTTCCCGTGAAAGTATCTTCTGAGTTACGAAATGGACTACATCATAGCGAGCCTTCAGTACGTGGGCCTGGGATTCCGCGTGGTGGCTGATGGGGAGTGTCCTGGAAATGCCTTCGAGGAGCTGGCTGCGGGGCCCGGGTGCGTTAGTAGAAACTCGTGCCCGCTATGTAGGTTTCAGTCTTACCTACACTGTACCCACCGTCAGACCCCTGCCTCGTGCCTCGCCCTGTCCTGGTTCCCGGTGGCAACAACCTTGGAGTCCTCACTTATTAGCATCTCCTGTCAGAGGCATGCTCTAATTTCTTCTCCACCTTGATCTTAAGAGTAATATTAAAAAGTTTTCAATACTGGATTATGTGAAATATAGCTAATTTGAAACTGTTGAAAAGGATTCAGTCCGTATCTAATTATGGTCAAAGGCAGTAAGTGAGTTTGGTGGTAGGAGACTCCATTTGAATCTGCATACCTGGCGGCGTCTAAAAGGCCCTAGAAGTGGGGGCCTTGTGGAAAATCTGTTGTTTTCTTGGGGAGCACATCACAGAGCAGCCCAACACAGGGGATGCAGGCAGTGCTCTCTTGAACAGGACAGCCATGAGGCCACTGTCACAGGATTTGACAGTTGTGCATATGTTTTAAAATAAAAATTTTAAGGGGTGCCTGGGTGGCTCAGTCGGTTAAGCATCCCGACTTCAGCCTAGGTCATGATCTCGTTGCTTTTGAGTTTGAGCCCCGCGTCGCACTCTGTGCTGACAGCTCAGAGCCTGTAGCCTGCTTCAGATTCCGTGTCTCCCTCTCTCTCTGCCCCTCCCCCGCTCATGCTCTGTCTCTGTCTCTCTCAAAAATAAATAAACATTTGTTAAAAATTTAAAAGAAAAATTTTAAGATGGGAAACACCATGTGTAGATGAACATTTTGACCCCCTCTCTGGAGGCAGGGAGTAGAGAGGGCTGGGGTGAGGACAGGGACCCAATGACCTGACAGAGGATCTGGTCGATGAGTTGCTTTTTTTTTTATTAGGGAGAGAAAGATATAAATATAACTGCCTGTAAAGTAAGGCAGGGTGTTGTTGTTGCTGTAACTGAGGTGGGAATAGCAGTGAAAAGGGGGAAGATGCTATTAATTTCCATTGGAAGTGAGGATGGGGGGTTGTTGATTGATCAGAGTTTAATGAAAGCAGCTGCATTTGAACTGAGCCATGAGGGATAAATAGGATGTCAAAGATTTGCAGCAATCTGGAGTGGCTCTGGGTGATGCTTTGAATGGGGTCAATGGAAATTCTAGATAGGTGTTTCGTTACTGTGTTGCTGAGCGCCAGCCAAGGGTTTGCAGGACCTCAGGTGAAGTGAAACCAGGAAGCGTGGGAGTGGGTTCTGCTTTTCACTGAACATGGTACAAAAACCTCAAAGGCCAGGTGAAGTTTCGAACAGGGAACTTCGGGCAAAGCTGAGACCCTGGTGGGCTTTTCCCCACAGTGGGAGGGTGAGCGAAAAACATACTGTGTTTCGCAGAAGCAGCAAGGGGGCTTGGCTGTGTTCTTAGGAGAAAGTAAATAGTTCACCCAAAGAATTTTAACCACTGTCCAAGTAACAGACCACTGGGAAGGCTAGTTTTCTTTCCTTTGCACGGAGAAGATTGGGCTTAGATGTAAACCTGTCTGTAATTGCCCTCCCCATACTCTCCAGCCCCCCTTCATCTCTTTCCTGTAATCTCCTTTCCTGGGGGAAAGGTGGGTCATAGATAATGGTGACAGGTTTACCCGGAAGGTAAAACTTGTATGCACCTAGTAACATGCACGTGCATACAGATTTGCAAGGAAACATCGACATCCTCTGTCATAGTGGAGATTTTTTTTTTTTAATTTTTTTTTCAACTTTTTAAATTTATTTTTGGGACAGAGAGAGACAGAGCATGAACGGGGGAGGGGCAGAGAGAGGGAGACACAGAATCGGAAACAGGCTCCAGGCTCTGAGCCATCAGCCCAGAGCCTGACGCGGGGCTCGAACTCATGGACCGCAAGATCGTGACCTGGCTGAAGCCGGACGCTTAACTGACTGCGCCACCCAGGCGCCCCAAGTCATAGTGGAGATTTTAATATTCCTCAGTAATTAGATCAAACACCAGGAAAGTCCGTAAAAATGTGGATTCGAATAATACAATTAACAAGCTCGGTTTAATGAATTTAGGAAGGAGATCACATTCAACACAAAAACTTACTCATTTCAAGCACACGTTGAATATTTATGAAATTTTCCTGTGCTAGCCTCAACAAATTTCAGAAGACTGGTACCGGGTGAGAAGATTTCAGCTGTGGAACTAACACTATGAACCTAGAGACCTTAAAGTCCATATAGTATGATGGTAAGTGGAGTATGGAGGTTTTGTGACTTGAGTGAGGGGTTAGCAAGAGAGTAAGCTGGAAAGAACTAGGTTAAAAAAAATTTTTTAATGTTTTATTTATCTTAGAAAGAAAAGCACGGGAGGGACAGAGAGAGAGAGGGAGCCACAGAATCCCAAGCACGCTCCAGGCTCCGAGCTGTCAGCACAGAACCTGATGCGAGGCTCAAACCCCTGAACCGCAAGGTCATGACCTGAGCCAAAGTCGGATGCTTAACCAACTGAGCCACCCAGGCGCCCCTGGAATTCAGAGTTCTTAAAGGGGACTAGTCACATAGCTATGTGCACAGTCATGGTGCAGACCCCAAGTCAGGCGTCAAGTGCATATTGGAAATCTTCATGTCAGGCTATAAGTAGCCTGGTTCATCTTGAGCCACTGCTTCAGGCATATATCATAACATCATTAACTAGTAACTATGCAAATATCCAGGAAGTTAGTTTTCAGGGGTTGGCCAGAGATCACTGCCCTGGCTACAGAGATAAGTAAGAAGTGAGTAAAATAGACCCTCTGCATTGTTTCCTCACAACACCAGAACAGAATATTTCATTGGATAGGATCAACAGCAGATTAGATTCCATGGAAGAAAAAAATTAATGACTCAAAGACCTAATGATAGAAACTATCCAAACTGAAGGACAGAAAAAAGACTGGAAAATAATAGAAGACGACTCCGTGAACTCTAGAACTATACCAAGTGGTTTAACATATATAATTAGAGTCCAAGAAAGGGAAAGGAAGCAAAAGGCAGAACAATACTTGGAGAGGAACTTTATAAATTTGATGAAAACTATAAACTCACAAATTCAAGTCTTGTAAACCTAAAGCTTTACACTAAAGGCGTTTTTACCTCAGTCCTTTCTACCTAGTATATCATTCCTGGCTTTGAACAACAAGAAAATTACAAGGCATACTAAAAGACAACAAAGCTTTAAGAGACCGCTTCATATGGCAGAGATGTTGTAATTATTACACCAGGACTTGAAGGCAACTATGGTGAATATCCTAGGGGCTGTAATGGAAAAAGTGGACAACATGCAAGAACAGATTAATAATATAAGCAGAGAGATGGAAACTCTAAGAATCAGAAAGAAATGCTAGAAATCAAAAGCACTAACTGAAATGAGGAAATGCCTTTGATGGGATTATCAGGAGACTGGACATGACCAAAGGGGGAATCAGTGAACCTGAAGATAGGCTGATAGAAACATCCCAAACTGAAACAAAGAGAAACACAAAGAGAAAAAAAAAGGAATAAGAACACACACACACACACACACACACACACACACACACACACACCATCCAAGAATGGTGGGACAGTTTCTAAAGATGTAACATGTAATTTGAACACCAGAAAGAAAAGAAAGAATGGACCAGAAGAAATGTTTGATGTAGTAATAGCTGAGAACTTCCCAGAGTCAGTTACAGACACCAGACCACAGATCTAGGAAGCTCAAAGAATACCAAGAAAGATAAGCGTCCCAAAAGCTCTAGCTAGGAAAATCATGTTCAAACTATAGGAAATCAAAGACAGAGAACATCTTGAAATAAGCTGGGGCTGGGGAGACCTGACCTATAGAGAAACAAGGATAAGAATTACAGCAGCCTTTTTGTCAGAAACCATAAAAGCAAGAAGAGAGTGGAGTGAAATATTTTACACATTGAAGGGAAAATCCATCAACTTAAAAATTCCATGTTATGGAAATTATTCTTCAAATATGAAGGAGAAACAAAGAGTTTCTCAGACAATGTCTGAAGTGGCATAGTGTTATTTGAAAGCTAGAAATCTATATTGGAAACTCCAGAACAATCACTAAATTTCAAAAAGAAGTACATAATATGTGAAGAGAAAATTAAATGCAATCACATAAAATGCTCAATTAAAAGTAGAGGAAACCGGGGCGCCTGGGTGCTCAGTCGGTTAAGCATCCCAACTCTTGTTTTCGGCTCAGGTCATGATCGCACAGTTCGTGGGTTCAAGCCCCGCATCAGGCTCTGTGCTGACGGGACAGAGCCTGCTTGGGGTTCTGTCTCCCTCTCTGCCCTTCCCCTGCTTGCTCTCTCTCTCTCTGAAAAATAAATAATTTTAAAAATTAGAGGAAATGCTAAAAAGAAAACATGAATGCAACAACAACAGTTACAGACGCAGTAGATACGAATCCAATTATATCAGTAACCACTAAAAATGTGAATGGTACAAACACACTAGTTGTAACAGAGTCTGACTCCACTTTTTGATGTTGGCTGACAGCTTCTAAGTGCTACCCCTTGGTTTTTCCCTTATGCCCATATCTGGGCAAGCTGTTAAGAAGACCCAGATGTTCTTTCTTGGTTCCCAATGGGAAGTTCAAAACATGCAAGCCCCAGCCCGTGCATGCAAATCCTCACTCCAGTCCACGCCCTAGCCACTCTAAAAATTGCAATCTAATCTCCTTACCTTGCTTTCTCGAGCCATTTTTGGACCAGAGAAGTCTGCCCTGCTCTCCCAGAAAGCCTCACTATGTGAGGAATACACTTTCCTGGCTTTGCTGTCTGCTGGTGAGCGTGCACTTTGAGCTGTGCTGCTTCGTGCTGCATTTGCATGGTTCTGCCGAGCCTCTGTGAAAGATTTAACTGGCCTAACTCAGTTCTGATCTTTGGTATTTAGGGACAGGAGCATAGAAGTGGGACTCTCCTTTAAGTGGCCCTGGGTCATGTGTCATGAGCTGCATCTGTGTGTCTCAGATTGAATCGTATGTCTTGAGCATAAGCCGTAACTGAGTCTAGAGTCAGGGGAGTGACTTTTAACCTGTGGCCACTGGTTGCGTGTCTCAAGCAGGCATCGACCCCAATCCATAGGGTGCTCGGCAGAAAGACTGATATCCTTGGCCCCTCAAGTTGTTGCTTGTGTGAAGGAAGAGCAGTTACTGTGTGGCATGTTGAGGTCACACGCCCCCAAATGCCTTTGTTGCTGGTGCTGCTCCTATGCCTCCATCACCAAAAAGGATCCTAATCTTCAAATTTATAGGGAAAAAAATCACCCATGCCATGCCTGTGGCACAGCCAAGCAGCTCATTCCACCATGCCCTGTAGGAGGTCCCTAACCCTAGTGATACTGATTTGAGACTCTTTAGAAGATAAAGATGACACCATCATGGAAGGATATCCAGCAACCACTATTAACAAGAAAAGGAATAGAGAGGGAGGGACGGAGGGAGGGAAGAAAGGGAATATAGGGGAAGAACCCAAAACCTCAACCAGAGGCACAAAATTTGAATCAATTGGAAATCTAAACTTTACTAAAATAATTCATGCAAAAAAATATTAAAGGGCACTGATCGACTACTCTTTCTTTACAATTCAGTGGCATTAAGTACATTCACAACGTTGTGCAGCCATCGCCACCATCCATTCCAGAACTTTTTTGATCTTTCCAAACTGAAACTCTGTCTCCATTAAATAATAACTCTCCATGTCGCTTTTCTCTGCAGCTCCCGGTGAAGTCTATTTTTCTGCCTTCATGAATCTGCCTATTTTAGTACCTCAGATAAGCAGAATCGCATAATATTTGTCCTTTTGTGCTTTGGTTTATTTCACTCAGCGTAATGTTTTCTTTTTTTTTTTATTTTTTTTTTTATTTTTTTTTGCTGCTAATGCAGTTTATTTATTTATTTATTTATTTTTCCTTTTTTTTATATGAAATTTATTGACAAATTGGTTTCCATACAACCCCCAGTGATCATCCCAAAAGGTGCCCTCCTCAATACCCATCACCCACCCTCTCCTCCCTCCCACCCCCCATCAACCCTCAGTTGTTCTCAGTTTTTAAGAGTCTCTTATGCTTTGGGAGAAGGCTCATCTGTTCATAACGTGTCAGAACTTCATTCCTGTTTAGATATGCCTAAATAATACTTCGTTGTATAGATATGTTGCTTCTCTGTTCCTCTCTTGATTGACCCTTGAGTTTCCACCTTTTGGATATTGTGATGAATATTACTATGAACATGGGCATCCAAGTATCTGTTTGAGTCTCTGGCTCAGCATACCTAGGAGTGGAATTGAGGGATCATATGGCAATCTATGTTTCACCTTTGAGAGACTGCCAGCCTGTTTTCCACGATGACTACCATTGTGCATTCCTATAAACGATGCACAAGGACTCCAGTTTCTCAATATCCTCACCAACAAGTGTTATTTTCCCTTTTTTTCTTGTAATAGCCTTCCAAATAGGTGTGAATTGGTATCTTACTGTGGCTTTTATTTGCAGTACTCTAATGATCAAAAAGTTGAATAAGAAAAACATCAGATACAATTGAGGTAAATTCTACAAGACCCTTGACCCAAACTGTCAAGGTCATGAAAACAAGGAAAGTCTGAGAAATTATCACAGCCAACAGGAGCCACCTAAGTAAACTTAATGTGGTGTCCTGGATGGGATCTGGAAATAGAAAAAGATGTTAGGTAAAAACTAAAGAACTCTAAATAAAGTATGGAGTTTAGTTAATAACAATGTATCAGTATTGGTCCCTGGACTGTACTGTGTGCCATACTAATAAGGAAACTGGGTGAGGGCGTGGAGGGAAGCTCTACTTTCTCCTCCTCCTCCTTCTTTGCAAATCTAAACTGTTTAGAAACCTTTTTCTCAGTGAAAAAGATCCTACAGACATTAAAAAATAGAAATACCTTGAACAATGTTATCCCAGTAATTTCAGCAAATTAGAGAAAATGAACAAGTACCTGAAAAGACACATTACCAAAACTGATTACAGAAGAAATAGAAAACCTGTCACCATATTCATTAAATAGATCGAATTTATAATTTAAAGACTTCCTACAGTGAAAAATCAAGAAAAATCAAGTTTGCTGTCAAACTCTCAAACATTAAGGAAGAAAAAAACGAATTCTACAAATGTTTCATAAATAGAAGAGGAGGAACACTTCCCAACTCACTTTAGGAGTCCAGTGTAACCCTGTTATCAAATACAAATATTTTGGAAGAAAAGATAGCTACAAGCCAGTATTACTCATGAAAGCAACCTTCCTAACAAGATACTATCAAATTGAATGCAACGACATATAAAACGGATGATACATCAGAATCAAGTTTACTCTGGGAATTCAGGATTGGTTTAAGTTATGGGTGGAAAGGAGAAGACAATATAATTGTCTCAGTGGGTATAGAAGACAGATTTTAATACCTGATTGTGATATTAAGTCTCACCAAAAAGGATGAGAAGAAAACATGCTCTAACTAATAAAGAGCCTCTACAAAAGGAAACTGTAGCTAACAACATACTTAATGGTGTACGATGATTGAGAACAAGGCAGGAATGTCAACATTCACCACTTACATTCAGCCTTGTAGTAGAGGTCCTAGGCAGTGCAATAATGCAAGAAACATAAATAAAAAGCACACAAATTTGAAAGGGAGACTATGCGTGGTAGCATGATTGTGTATAGAGAAAATCTTAAAAAATTTACAAAAAAAAAACTACTAGAACTTGAATTAGAAGTCAGAGAATATACAAGGTATATAATAAGATAATATACAAAATCAATCATTTCTAACAACGAAGCATTGTGGGTTAAAAATAAGAGCATTAAATCTGAAATACTGCAAAATAGATCCAATGAAATACATGTAAGACCTGTAGACTGAAACTATAAGACACTGCTAAGAGAAATTAAAAAGATAAATAAGTAGAAAATACGCCATTTTCACAACTAGAAGAGTCAGTATTAAGTTATTCCTTTCTCCTTAAACTGATTTTTAGATCCCATGCAACCCCAGTCAAAAATGCCAGCAGATATGCTGGCAAAAAAAAAAAAAAAAAAAAAAAAAAAAAAAAATTTCTTTCATCTGAGAAAGTTTTTATCTCCATCCCTGATGGATATTTTTGCTGTATATAGAATTCTGGATTAATAGTTCTTTTCTGTCAGTGTTTAAAAAATGCTGTGCCAGGGTGCCTGGGTGGCTCAGTCAGTTGAGTATCTGATTTTGGCTCAGGTCATTATCTCACAGTTCATGAGTTCTAGCCCTGAGTTGGGCTCTGTGCTGACAGCTCAGAGCCTGGAGCCTGCTTCGGATTCTGTGTCTCCCTCTCTCTCTGCCTCTCCCCCGCTCATGCTCCGACTCTGTCTCTCTCTCTCTCTGTCTCAAAAATAAATAAACATTATAAAAAACTGTTTCTTAAATGCTGTGCCAATTCCTTTGGCTTCTTTGGCTCTAATGACAAATGTGCCATAATTTGAATTGTTGTTCCTCTGTAGGTAATGTGTTGATTTTCTCTGGCTGCTTTTAAGGCCTTTCTTTGTCTTTAGTTTTTCACAGTGTGAGTCTGATGCATTTAGGTGTGGATTTCTGTAGTTTAATCTGTTTGGGGTTCACCAAATTTCTTTACTCTGTAGGTTTATGTCTTTTATCAAATTTGGTAAGTTTTCAGCCATTATTTCTTCAAATATATTTTTACCTCTACATTCATTCTCCTCTGCTCTGGGATTCTAATGACACAAATGTTAGATCTCTTATCATTACCCCCACAGTTCCATGGGGCTCTGTTCATTTCTTAAAATCTCTTTTTTCCTCTCAGTTTTTATGTTGGATAATTTCTATTTATCTCTCGTCAAGTTTACAGACTCTTCTGCATAATCTCAATTTTGCTACTGAGTCCAATAATTTTTTTATTGGTTATTGAATTTTTCTAAAATTTCCATTTCTTCTTCTTTTATCTTTTGTTTCTTTCCTGAGACTTTCTACCTTTTTTTAGGTTTATTTATTTTGAGAGAGAGGGAGAGAGAGAGTGCAACAAGCAGGGGAGGGGAATCCCAAGCAGGCTCCATGTGGTCAACACAGAGCCCGATGCGGGGCTTGAACTCACAAACTGTGAGATCATGATTGAGCTGAGTTCACGAGCCAGACGCGTAACCAACTGAGCCACCCAGGCGCCCTAGACTTTCTGCCCTTTTATTCATTTGAAGAGTGTTTTCTCTTACTTGTTGGAGACTTTTATAACAGCTGTTTTAACATCTTTGCCAACTATGACTGTCTGTGTTGTCTCACCATGGGCATCTATTGTCTTTCCTCATGCAAATAGAGATTTTACTGGTTTTTTGTATACCAAGTTATTTTGTATTGTGTTGCAGACATTTTGGGTGTTATGAGTCTCTTGATCTTCTTTAAGTCTTACAGAGAAAGTTGGCCTTTTTTTTTTTTAAATCAGGCAGTTGTGGTTTCAAGTTCCTTTTTCCCAGTGTCTGTGGCCCCCGTCTTCTCTGTGTGACTGAGCTGTCCCATAATTCAGTCGTCAACATCAGTAGTGTGCTATAGGGTCATATCCATGAATACACAGTATGGGGATTGAGCCCAGTGGTTTACAAACAACTTTATGGTGTCACTTTCCCATGTTCCTCCCTCTCCATGATCTAGGCAGTATTTTTTGGTTCTCTGGGCCCCCCAGAGTTTTAGGCACCTGCCTAAACTCTCCCTCAGAGTTTTAGGCACCTGCCTTCCCTGCTATTATTGTACCATTGTTGTTGCCATGGGGCAGAGAGGACAGAGAAGAAAACATACCCTCTCAGAGCGTTAGGAGACCCCCATCCCCATTCCTCAAGCCAGAAGTAGAAGGGCTTCAGCTAGCTCATTCTCTGTCCTCACCAATATGCACTTCAGCATTTCAGGCTGCACTGAGTCCAGAGTGGAAGCTACCAAATAGAAAAATAGATGGTAAACTCATGGCCAGTTTGGCGTTCCAATTCTTTTTTATTTTCTTCCCCAATTCTCCTGCTACTAGTTACTTTCCAGAGGCTTCATTGCTATTCTGAATTCAGTGCAGATGTTATACCTGTATTCAGTGGGAGAGACAGGATAGAGAATGCTAGTTTTTTTCTTGCCTGGAACTAGAACTTCCCACCAGCCTTTTATTATTATTCTTATTTTAAATAAATTGTGAAAAAACAAATAATACAATTACAAAATGGGCAGAGGACCTGAATAGACACGTTTCCAAAGAAGACATACAGATGGCCAACAGACACATGAGAAGATGTTTGATATTATTCAGTATTATTTCAGGCAAATGCAAATAAGGGCCATGATGAGATACCACCTTACATATGTCAGAATGGCTGGTGTCAAAAAGACAAGACATAGTAAGTGCTGGCGAGGATGTGGAGAAAATCTCATGCACGATTGGTGGGAATGTAAACTGGAGTGACCACTGTGGAAAACTCAATGAAGATTCCTCAAAAAATTAAAAATAGAATACTACATGATCCAATAATCCCACTACTAGGTATTCATCTGAAGAAAACAGAAACACTAATTTGAAAAGATGCATGCACCCACTACGTTTATAGCAGTATTATTTATAGTAGCCAAGATATGGAAACAACCCAAGTGTCCGTGGATTGAAGAATGGATAAAGATATAGTGTGTGTGTGTATGTGTGTGTGTGTGTGTGTGTGTGTGTATACACACACACACACATTATGGAATATTACTCAGGCATAAGAAAGAATCAGATTTTTCCCTTTGCAACAATACGGACCTAGAGGCTATTATACTAAGTGAAATAAATCAGACACAGAAAGACAAATGCCATATTATTTCACTTATATGTAGAATGTAAACAACAAAACAAATGAACAAATGATCAAAAACAAAAACAGAAACCCATAAATACAGAGGACAAACTGATGGTCACCAGAGGAGAGGAAGGCAAAGGGGGGATGGGCAAAATGGGTGAAGAGGAGTGGGAAGTACAGGCTTCCAGTTATAGAATGAATAAATTGGGCTCGGTTGGGCTTCCGACTTGGGCTCAGGACATGATCTCAGGGTCTGTGGGTTTGAGCCCCGCGTTGGGCTCTGTGCTGACAGCTCAGAGCCTGGAGCCTGCTTCAGATCCTGTGTCTCCCTCTCTCTCTGCCCCTCCCCTGCTTGCTCTCTGTCTCTCTGTCTCTCTCAAAAATAAAGAAACATTAAAAAAAATTTTAAACAATGAATAAATCACATAGGTGAAAGGTACAGCAAAGGGGATAGAGTCAATGCTATTATAATAGTGTTGTATGATGACAGATGGTAGCTACCTTGTGGCTGAGCAGAGCCTAACACACGGTCAAATTACCATGTTGCTTGCCTGAAACTAATGTCACATTGTGTGTTACACCTCAGTGCAAAATGAAAGACAAAAGAGAGAAAAATAAAGTTCATGCAGATTAAACAGACTCATGTATCATTTGGAAAAGAGAAATACAAACAAAAAAATAAACTGTGAAAACTGAATTTAAAATTTATTTGGAGATGCAGTGAATCTCCAGATAGCTAAAACTACCTTCGAAAATAGAAGTTGGCGGACTTACATTACCTCATTTCTTTACATACCGTAACACTGCAGTAGCCAAGACAGTGTGGTATTGTCCTAAGGATAGGTAAAGAGGTCATTGGAGCAGAGCACAGTCCAGAAGTAGACCCACATATAATGGTCAGTTGACCTTTGACAGATGTCCTGAGGTACATCTATGACAAAATGATAATCATTTCAACAAAATGAAAGGTGTTGCTGCAACAACCGAGTGTCCGTAAGTGGAAAGTAATGAACTTTGGCCTTCTCAAATCACAAACAAAAATCAACTAAAATGGATCATAATAAAAGTGAAAACCGTAAAAGTTCTAGAAGGAATCATCGGGTGAAAACCTCATGATCTCGAGGCAGACAAAGATTTCTTAGCTTTCAGAAAGTATGAACCATAAAAGAAAATAGGGATAGATTGTCCTTGATCCAAATTTAAAACCTCCATCGTTGAAGAAGTAAAATGAGAGCCCCTAGTGAGTACAAAAATGCACATATCCAACCAAGGACTTGTACTCAGCATATAGAAAGTTTCCTTACAGGTTAATAAGAAGAAAAACAACCCGATAAAAAATGGGCAAAAGATTGGAGCAGAAATTCTTCACACCTGGCCAACAAAAACACTTGACAAAAAAACAAACAAACAAAACCTAAGAACTTGCTCGGCATCAGTGTGATAGGGAAATGCAAGTGAAAATCACTGCACGCCCACGAGAATGGCTATAGTTGATACTGACCAAACCAAATGTTGGTGCAGATGCGGAGCAACAGGAACTCTCAGGCATCTTTGGTAGGGACTATGGAATGGTTGAACTACTTTGGAAGACAGTTTGGTGGTTCCTAAGTCACATCCCCACCGTGATGTCCCGGCAGTTCATCTCCGGGGTGTCACACGAAAACTCGTGTGTGAAATTCACAGCAGCTTTATTCGTAATAGCATGAAATTGTCAAAAACCTACATCTCCATCAAAAGATGAATGGATAAACAAATTGTAGGATACACAGACAACAACAAAAAAATGAATGAACCGCTGACAAATGCAACAGCATAGATAAATCTCAAGATCATTATGTTGAGCGAAAGAAGCCAGGCTGAAAAAAATACACGTGTGTGTTCTACTTGTGTATGAAATTCTAGAAAAGGCCAATCTACTCTACAGTAGTAAACAGCGATCCTTGGCTGCCTGGCGGTGAGAGAGTTAGATATTGGGAAGGGATACAGGGGACTTCTTGGAGTAATGGTTAAGTTCAAGATCTTGATTGTGGTGGTGGCTACAGGATCGTATGAAGTCATCAGCTCATCAATCAATCACAAGTCAAACTGAATACTTAAATGGGTGCACATTTGCTGCATGTAAATTATATTTCAAAATTGTTTTTTTTCAATGCTCAAATGTTTATTGACCATTTCCTAAGTGGTAGGAACTGGTTGGTTGAGAAAAATGACTGTAGCAAGAGGAATTGGGGGTGTCTCGAATGTTTCTGGCTGAAGTGGTTGAGAAAAGGATGAATTAAGAGAGGTAAGGATCCAGGTAGAGGGGCAGGTCTGATGAGTGTGTGTGTGTGTGTGTGTGTGTGTGTGTGTGTGTGACAGAGAGAGAGAGAGAGAGAGAGAGAGATCCTGAGTTGGCATCTGTTGGCCTCAGAATTTACCCCTTAGAAGATTGGCAATTTTATGAACTCTCCTGCTCGATAATGTATGCTATTAGCACTGACAGACTGCCTGGTGTTTGATTATTTACTCCCCCACGTGAACAGCCTCTGGGAAAGGCCACGTGCCATCATCAGTGCCCTGATCTAGTGGCTGTGTTACTTCTGCTATTTACACTACCAGCTTAGAGCTCCTATGGATTGAACCAGGCTACCCCTACCCCAGGTCACCCAGATTTCTCTACTCATTCCACATTTCCCCCAAATTCAAAGATGATACGTGACTGTCACAGTTTGGGGAGCAATGAACTTGGCTTCAGTTCTCTTTTGCCAAACCACCTGCCAAGTAAGTGGGGACAAAAAAACTGAAATTTATTGTGGCTTTCCCAGGAAGACGTTTCTACCTCGGGGATGAATGCAGGATGGCAGTTTTGTACTTGTTGGCTCAGTGATGTAAATCTTCGGGTGAAATCACGGCTGGTTGTTAGCAAAGCTGTGCAGATCGAGTGGGCCGTGTAAGTAAGTGCCCTCAGTGCACCCACTCGTGGCAAACGTGCTGTGACTCTATCGCCCCAAATTGCCTTCTTCAAACACAACTGTTCCCTCAGTATGTTTTCTCTGTGTGATATTAATGACCGTAGACTATTGAATCAGCGCTTCCCTGGAGGTTGGCTGATTATACTAGGTGGGGAATGTTCTCTGCACTGTTTATCTTGCCTTCCTCCCCTTCTAAGGCAAAAGCCCCCATCATGGAAGGCTATGATGACTTTGGCATGCATATGGCGCCTTCAACTTAAAGCCAATGAGCTCATTCACTCTCACTGACAGCCATTAGCTTGTCTCACGGACTTGGCAGGTTCAGTGAGCTGGGTAACTCCTACAGTGCCATTAAATCACGCTTGCTTGTTCAGCCTGTGTGGGACACGCTGGGGTTAGACCCAGCATTGCATGGGAGTCATGTGGTCTCTTCCCTCAAAGAGTTTACAGTTGAGTGGGAACGCCACACACAGAGAACTAGTCAAGTATACACATCTTTTTTGTCACCTACAGGGAAGAGAATGACTGTTGAATTCTCCAGTAAGCTACACTGATGTTTGGGTCATACATTTATTTAATTAACTTAATCATCTCAGTTATAAGCATAGACGAGGAAGCTGTGTCGACGGGGATAGTGACCTGTGGAGCCAGGTTTCATAGGTAACCTTGCTGACTCCAAACACATTGTTTTTCCACTGCCTCAAGGCCGCAGGGAAGAATGCTAATAAATTCATGGATCAGGGCTCTGTTGATGTTTAATGTGACTGGGACGTTTTACCTTTGGTGGGGAGGGGCATAACTTGTCTGCTATCTTCCACTCATTAAAACTGCCATAAAAAAAATAGCATATGCATTTAAAAGCAGGGAGCCATCCTCACATAGAATTTCTTCTACTGATGGAAATTTTAGCATCTCTGGGTGATCGGGGACCATGCTGTGGTTGTCCAAGCGGTTCAGACAACGCCCTCAGCTGCGGTCCCTCAGCCATAAATGCTGCTTATAGCCATCAACGTAAAGCCCCGGGGCTCAGGCTGTTCCCCAGCCAAAATAAATACGGCTTATTTGGGACAAGAGAAGTTTGCCTCATCTGCTCTTGAGCGATTTCACGCTGCAGGCTGCTGTTTGGCTCCATATGCCTCTCTAGGGAACTCTTGGACCTCAAATCGCTCCCCCGCTCCTCTCTGCCTAGCTCTCTGGACCGCCTGTCCACCGCCTCCTAGGCCACACACCTCCCAGATGAGGCCTTGGGACTCACATTTACATATTTTGATTTCTAGGAAGTTAAACCATTTTATTATTTTTTTTTTAAGTTTATTTATCTATTTTGAGAGAAAAAGCATGCAGGAGCAGGGAAGGGGCAGAGAGAGAGAGAGAGAGAGAGAGAGAGAGACTCCCAAGCAGGTTCCAGGCTGTCATTGCAGAGCCCAATGCAGGGCTCAATCCCACAAACTGTGAGATCATGACCTGAGCTGAAACCAAGAGCTGGATGCCTCACCGACTGAGCCACCCAGGGGCCCCATCTAAGAATGTAACCCATTATCATTCGTACTGTAAAAAACCAACTGAGTTTTATCTATCTGGAGAAATTTTCGAATTTTCACAGATCTTCCAGATTTCCCTGGCTTTTGTCTACCTGAAAATGTCTTTATTTCATTTTTGAGGGATACTTTGCTGGATAGAGAGAAGTCTAGTTTGACATCCTCCCAAGCCCCGCCTTCCAGCTCTTTAAGGAATTTCCACCATCTTCTTGTTTCCATTAGTACTGATGAGACATCAACCATCACCCTTACTGCTTGCCCTTGTGTACAATGTGCCATGACCCCACCCCCTCCCGACTGCTCTCAAGACTTTTTATCTCGAATTTTCAGCAGTTTGGCTTTTAGGTGCCTGTCTGTGTTTTCCTCTGTACTTCTCTTGCTTGGGCTTTATTGAATAACATAGATCTGTGGGTTGATATCTTACACCAATTTTGGAAAGTTCTCAGCCATTACTTCTTCAAATATAGCTTTTATCTATTCTCTCTTTCCTCTGCTTCTAAAATTCCAGTTACAAGTGCATCAGACTTTCTCTGGTCCTAAATATCTCAAACTTCCAGTTTTGTTCCTCCTTTGTGTTTCAATTGGGATCGTTATCATTCAGGTTGGCGGCTCCTTGTCTTTGCCTTCACTGGTTTTTGTTGCCTCCGCTGTGTCTAATCTATGGTTAAATCCATTGAATGGCTTCTTAGTTTCTGATGCTGTATTTTTCATTTTCTTAGGTTTTTTATTTAAAAAAAAATTTTTTTTATTTATTTGTGAGGGACAGAGAGAGACAGCATGAGCAGGGGAGGGGCAGAGAGAGAGGGAGAGACAGAATCCGAAGCAGGCTCCAGGCTCCGAGCTATCAGCACAGAGCCCGACGCGAGTCTCAAACCCACAAGCCATGAGATCATGACCTGAGCTGAAGTCAGACAATTAACCGACTGAGCCACCCAGGCGCCCCATTCTTAGGTTTTTTATATTTGCATCTCTCTGCTCAAACTCCCCATCTGTTCACACATGACATTGACCTTTTCTTTTAGACTATTTAACACATTTACCATAGTTCTAAGGCCCCTGCCTCTTTCCAACACCTGAGCCATCTCTGTGTCGGCTTTTACTGAATTTATCTCTTGTTGATAGATTACATTTTGTTTCTTCTTGGCATGTCTTTTAGAGTTGTAGGCTGGGCATCACGTATGAAGGAACGGAGCAGCTGAACGAAGTAATACCCTCAGAGAAGAGGGCTCTGTTTCTGTTGGCCTATCAGTGAGAGTGGCACCGTCAACCTTAACGTAGGCAAGCTGGGCTGGGCTTCCTTGTGGCTGTAGTTAAACTCATCTCCCACTGGCCTCACAGGTTTCGAGGGTGTGATCAAGACTTACCCTGCAGTAGGGCTTAGGGTCTGAGCACTGGTGAGATGCCGGGCATCTCTTTATACCTCGCAGCCTGCCCCCAATTTCTGAACACAGGAGACCTCTCAGGCTTCCGGACTGGCTTCCAGCTTCTCGGGTCGCTGAGGCATCGTCCTGGCTCTCCTGTCCCGGCTCTCATGTTCTCATGACCCGTGTCACCCTGCTGTGTGGACTCCCGCTTTCAGTGGGCCGAAGCGTGCACTTGGTGAGGCCTGGAGTGCCTTTGAGGGGTTCCTCTCAGCCTTTGGCATGTGGTTCTGTGAGGGCTCCTGGTGGGTGGGTGTGGACTTGCCCTGTGGCCTGGGCTCCTTGGGGTTCGAATTCGTGATACGACTCCGATGTGGCTCAGAAGCCTATTGAGCGCTTGGCTGGTCCCCATTCCCCCCACCATTTCACCTGGAGGAGTAGAGCTTTGAGTCTCTCTCCTAGCAAGAGCTTGCCGCTTTTGGAAATTTATTTTACTTCGTTGTCTTTTGCTTCTGTTTTGGGTTTTGGGGTTTTTTTGTTTTGTTTTGTTTGTTTTTGCCTTCTCAGCTCTCTGGTGGGTTAACGACACACAAAATCCTTTTGTAACTTAAGCAGATCATTCCCCTTGTTGGGGTACGAGTGGTGGCGTTTGTTACTTTCTCCGGTCAACAAATAGCTATTTGCCAAAGGTGTCCTGTTTCTTATAAATTGCTCCTTCAGAGCACTGGCTGTGGGGCAGAATCTTAGCCCTCTGATTTGCTTGCTGTGTGTCCAGGGCAGTTCACCCGGCATCTCTCGGTCCTGGTCTCCCCTCCCGAAGAAGGCAGGCAGGGAGAATCCCCAACAAGCGTGAGTGCAGGGCTTCAAGCTGTCCCCAAGTGACTATCCCCAGACGTCACTCTGCCAGTGGGCAGAGGTCACCTGGCCACACTCCAGGTGACCTGGGCAGTGCCCCTCTGCTAGCACACCCCCTGGATTTCTTCATCATGGTAAAACAGGAATGATCACGCTCATCAAAATATTTTAAGGTGAAACACTAAAAAAGTTCCTGCTCGAATCCCCAACAACATAGCCAATATTTATTGAGCTTGGTGCCAGGCACTTCTCTCTTTAACTTCACCACACCTGTGAGGTAGGTACTATGTCTACCATCCCCATGAGACACACAAGGAAACAGGCTCAGATTTTATTTTATTTATTTATTTTAAAAATGTTTTTTAATGTTTATTTTTGAGACAGAGACAGAGCATGAGTGGGGGAGGGGCAGAGAGAGGGAGACACAGAATCTGAAACAGGCTCCAGGCTCCGAGCTGTCAGCACAGAGCCTGACGCGGGGCTCGAACTCACAAACCGTGAGATCGTGACCTGAGCCAAGGTCGGACGCTTATCCGACTGAGCCACCCAGGTGCCCCAACAGACTCAGATTTTTAAAATTTGCTCAAAGCTCAGAGTTAGCAGGTGGGGGAGCTGGGATTGGACCCCAGGCGTCTGTCTTCTGATCCCATTTTGCTGACCTTTGATCAAGGATCCCTCCCCCTCTGCGGCTCTCAGCTCTGGCTTCTGATTTGAGGGAGTGGGAGAAGGTGAGGACGACGAGGGCTCTGGGTGAGCCCCAGAGCCAGAGACGCCATGGGAGCAGAGCCGGGTCTGGCCTGCACGAGGGTGGACATGGGAGGGGGAGGGGCAAACAGAGCCCTCGGTGTGTTTGACTCTTGCTAAGACCACGAGGAGAAGAGCTTACAGAAAGCAATCTGGAAACAGGTCTGTGAGCACCAGGGGAGGACAGTCAGGGCGGGAGCCCTTTCTACAGCTTGTCCTGCCACCAGCCCCCAAGCTGGATCCTCCTGAGGGCACAGGTGCCCCAGGACCTTCCTGAGCACAGTGATGGGAGTCCCTGGGCGCTGACCTCTCCCACTCTGAGGCCCCCCAATGAGGGCAGCCTTCTCCACCGCCGCCTTGTGAGTGGCCAAGCCAGCAGGCAGCAAGCCTGGGAATCGCTCTTGGCTGCTTTAAGCCCACAACGAGACTGCAAGGTGTTATCGTGTACTCCCCGTCTCTATCTGGGGAAACAGGTTCTGGGAGAGGAAGGACTTGCCCAGGGCCATAGAGCTTGTACGTGGCAGGGCAGGGCAGGCAGGCCCAGGGCAGGCCGAGGCCGAGTCTCACCCTCCAGATGCCCTCTCTCTGTTGGGGCACACCCATGGGAAAGCCTGGCTGGCCCTGGAGCTGGATTGTGCTGTGCTGTGCTGTGCTGTGATCCAGCTGTGCTGGAGCTGTGTTATTTTATGCAGAGCTTTCGCCTCTGACCATTCCTGGTGGGGAAGGCCTGTTCCCAACAACCTCCGTATAAGATGCTGGTGTGAGCTGCCCTTAACAGAGTTAAACACTTTATTTATTTACTGTATTTTATTTTTTAATGTTTATTGATTATTGGGAGACAGAGAGAGCCTGAGTATGAGCAGGGAAGGAGCAGAGAGAGGGGGAGACACAGAATCTGAAGCAGGCTTCAGGCTCTGAGCTGTCAGCACAGAGCCCGACGCAGGACTCAAACTCACGACCTGGGAGATCGTGACCTGAGCCAAAGTCAGACGCTCAACCGACTGAGCCACCCGGGAACCCCCAGAGTTAACCACTTTATAAGGCTCATGGCTGGCTCATGGCTAAGGGATTAGGGAGTAGGAAGTGGAGGGCCACATCCCAGCACAATAACATGGGAGGGGCTAATGGGCTGGCCCTTCTGCACCAAGAGTCTGGTGGGTTCAGCCATGGTGTCAGGAAGAGAGTGGGCTGGGAGTCTGGGATTGCTGGTGGGTAGTAGGCTGGCCTCTAGGCCTAGAGCAGTTCTTCTTGGCTTGCCAGGAGGGAGGTGATTTTGCCCCCAAGGGACATCTGGCAATGGCTGGAGACATTTTGGTTGTCACAACTGGTGAATGGGGAGCTGCTACTGGCTTTTGGTTCTTAGAGGTGGGTGATGTTGGCAAACATCTTATAAGCACAGGGCGTTCCCCACAGCAAGGCATCATGGCCCAAATGACAGCAGTGCTGAGGCTGGAGACCCCCGGTCTTCCTGACCCCCCTCAGTCCTCCCTGCACCGCCTTTCCCGGACTGCCCATCCATGCCACAGCCCCCAGAGCTCACCCGCCTCAGTCTCCAGAGCTGAGCCAAGAGCTCTGGCCTTCCCCGTGACAGTCATCCCCCCGGGCCCAGCGGCCCGAGCCCATCTCATTGTCCTACCCGCATCTGATTCTCTCTCAGGACCCCCATCTTGGCAAATGGCACCCCACCCGGCCCCAAACTCGGATCATCCTTGACATTTCCTTTGCCACCCTCTCCACATGTCTCCCTCTTCCTGTCCCTAAGTCCCTCCTGGCGTGTCCTGTGCTCCCCATCTGTCCTCCCCACGTCCTCAAACCTGACAGTGGCACCCTCCTGCTTAAAGTCTGTCAAAGACACCTGCCTCTTCTGGGATGCTGGGTCTTGACTGAGCCTGTCTGTGCACGTCCAGCATTCTCTGAGGCCACTGGCCGAAGTCTCTAATGTGCTTCTGGTTTTCTTCGGCTGGTAAGCTAGAGTATGTTTTAATTTCTAATATTCTGTATTGTCCAAAAATTCTGCATTGAGGGTCGCTTTCCTAAAGTGTTGTGCTCACCCAGTTGAGTCATGCTGCCACCTGGTGTATCAATGTGCCGTCACCTGAATCTCCCACAGCCTCCCCCCCAAGCCCTGAGACACCTGCGCAGGAATCGTCCCTGCTCTGTTATCATCAAATGGAACCTTTCGATTTAGGCAAGGTCAAATTCATATCCAAGCTGATGTTTTTGAAGCAAACAAACATCCTAGCAACTTTATTGAGGTATAACTTACAAGCTGTAACATTCACCTTGTTTTCAGGGTACAACTCAATGGTTTTAAATAAATTTACAGAGCTGTGCAACCATCACCACAATCCAGTGTTAGAACATCTCTGTCATCCCAGAAAGATGCCTCGTGCCCATTGGCAGTCAATCCCTTTCCCACCCCCGCCCGGGCAACCACTAATCTGTTTCCTGTCTACAAAGACTATCTTGCTCTGGTCATCATGTATAAACGCAATCATACAATATGTATGTATTTGGCTTCTTTATTTTTTTATTTAAAAAATTTTTTTCATGTTTTTATTTATTTTTGAGACAGAGAATGAGCAGGGGAGGGGCAGAGAGAGGAGGAGACACAGAATCTGAAGCAGGCTCCAGGCTCTGAGCTGTCAGCACAGAGCCTGACGCGGGGCTCGAACTCACAGAGTGTGAGATCATGACGTGAGCCAAAGTCAGACACTTAACCAACTGAGCCACACAGCCACCCCTGGCTTCTTTCACTGAGCATAATGTCCTCAAGTTTCATCCATGTGGTAGCCTGCGTCAAAACTCCATTCATTTTTACAGCTGAGCAATATTCCACTGCCTGGACTGTTTAATAGCACATTTTATTTACACATTCACCAGTGGGTGGACATTGGGTTGTTTCTACTTTTTGGCAATTATCAATAAGGCTGCTATGAACATTCATGTACAAGTCTTCATGGGGTGTGTTTTCATTTCTCCTGCAAGAAATGAGAAAAGGAATTGCTGGTCAGATAGTCAGTTGATGTTTAGCTTTTTAAGAAACTGCCAGACTGTTTTCCAACACGGCTGTACCAATTTACATTCCTACTAACATTGTATGACATTTCCGGTTTGTCCACGTCCTCGCCAATAATTATTATAGCCCTCTAGTGGGTGCAAAGTGGTATCTCACTGAGTTTTTAGTTTATAGTTTCCTAATGACTAACACTACTGAGAATCTTTTCATGTGCTTGGTAGCCAATCAAAAACCTTCTCTGATGAAACCTCTATTCACATCTTTAGTCCATTTTGTAACTGGGTTGATGTCCTATTATTGGGTTGTAAGAGGTCTTTATTCTGGAGACAAGTCCTTTGGCATATATGTGAGTTGAAAATATTTCCTCCCAGTTTGCGGCTTGTCTTTTCCTTTTCATGATGATGTCTTTGCAAGTGCACACATGTGTGATTTTGATGAAATCTGTAATCTATCAATCAAAGGTCTATGGCTTGGGATTGTGGGGTCTTATTTAAGAATTGTGGGGGCGCCTGGGTGGCGCAGTCGGTTAAGCGTCCGACTTCAGCCAGGTCACGATCTCGCGGTCCGTGAGTTTGAGCCCCGTGTCGGGCTCTGGGCTGATGGCTCGGAGCCTGGAGCCTGTTTCCGATTCTGTGTCTCCCTCTCTCTCTGCCCCTCCCCCATTCATGCTCTGTCTCTCTCTGTCCCCCCAAAAATAAATAAACGTTGAAAAAAAAAAAAAGAATTGTGCCTAACCCATAATAATGAAGATTTTCCTCCTGGTATTTTTTCTAGAATTTTTGTAGTTTTAGCTCTTATACTTAAGTGGATGATCCATTTTTAATTTTTGTGTCTGATGTGAAGTATGCATCTCAATTCACCTTTTGGCCTGTGGGTATCCAGTTGTCCTAGAACCATGTGTTGAAAAGACTACCCTTTCCCCACTGAATTACATGGCACCTTTGTCAAGAATCAATTGGTCATGAATGTAAGGACAGAAGGACTCTCCTTCTTGTTCCTCGTTCCTTGTTGTCTGTCTGTCCTTCTGCCAATACCACACAGTCTGGATTACTAATCTGTAGCTGCACAGGAGGCTTTGAAAGTGGGAAGGGTGAGTCCTACAACTTTGTGCTTCTTTTTCAGGAATCTTGGCTATTTTGTATCCTGTGCATTTCTATATAAATTTTAGGATCAGCTTATCAGCTTCTGGAAAAAAGCAGTTTTAAGCCTGCTGTGGGATTTTGATAGGGATGGGACTGAGTATATGAATCACGTGGGAGAGTATTTCCATCTTAAAAGTAGAGTCTTAGTATCCATGAACATGGGATTTATATAGATCTTGTTTAATGTCTCTCAGTAGTGTTTTCTAGTTTTCAGGGTACTTGTACTTCTTGGGTTAAGTTTAGTCCCAAATTTTTATTCTTCTTGCTGTTACTGTGAATGGCACTGTTTTCTTAATTTCATTTCTGGATTGTTCATTGCTAATAAATAGAAGTACAATTGATTTTTTTTAATGTATTGATCTTGTATTCTGAGACCTTGCTGAACTAGTTTATAGTCACTAGAAGTTTTTCTGATGGGTTCTTTAGCACTTTCTGCATACAGGATCATGTTGTCTCCAGATAAATATGGTTTTACTTCTTTTCCAATCTGGATTTCTTTTTTACCTCCTCGTCACACTGGCTAGAACCTCTAGTATAATGATGAATGAATAAGAGTGGTGAGAATAGACATCCTTCCTGGTCTTAGGGGGAGATCATGCAGTCTCTCGCTATTAACTGTTAATGTCACCTGTAGATTTCTCATACATGCCCTTTACTGAGTTGAGGAAATTTCCTTCTATCCCTAGTTGACTGAAAGATTTTATCATTAAAGTGTGTTAGATTTTGTCAAATGCTTTTCTTTGTCTATTAAAATGATCATGTGGGTTTTTTCAAAGGAAACAAATTTGAAGATTCAGTTAGGTATGCTTTTTACTCTCCTAATGATTAAAGAAATCATTGAATTTCAGAAATGTAGGAGGGGCGCCTGGGTGGCTCAGTTGGTTGAGTGTCTGACTCTTGATTTTGGCTCAGGTCATGACATCATGGTTTGTGGGATGGAGCCCTGAATCGGGCACTGTGCTGAGAGCACAGAGCCTGCTTGGGATTCTCTCTTGCCCCTCTCTCCCTTGCCCCTTTCCCCTCCCCTATTCTCACTCACACACACACACACACACTCTCTCTCTCTCTCTCAAAATGAATAAATAAACTTCAAAAAAAATGGATAAAAAAAAAGGAATATGAGAAACTTTGAAATCCATTGAGCTCTGTTTCCCAAACTTCTATCACTCATGATATTTGTCACAGTCTCTTTTCACTTATGCTATTTACCCGATAATATCTTTGTAAATCAACTCACATTTTATAAATATGTACTTAAGTATATGTCTTTTAAAAAGAAACTTCATGGGGCGCCTGGGTGGCTCAGTTGGTTGAGCAGCCGACTTCGGCTCAGGTCACGATCTCACACACTCCGTGAGTTCGAGCCCCGCGTCGGGCTCTGTGCTGACAGCTCAGAGCCTGGAGCCTGTTTCGGATTCTGTGCCTCCTTCTCTCTCTGACCCTCCCCTGTTCATGCTCTGTCTGTCTCTGTCTCAAAAATAAATAAACATTTAAAAAAAATTTTTTTTAAATAAAAAGAAACTTCATAGTACTGCCACAAAGGCAAACCGGCCTTATTTGCCTTACACGGAGAGTAATTATAATAGTAAAAACACTAAAGAAAAAATATTACAGCATAAAAATAAAATCGCCTCTGGGTTAAGATGGTGGGTTGAAAGCAAATGTAATAACAGTCCCTGTTCAAAGCCCTCTCAGGTTGCAGTAAAGGGATGTTTCTTTCAAGCACAGACTCACCAGGGTGTGGGGGACGCAGCAGAGGACAAGGTGTGACTAACTCAGGGACGTGAGTTAGAGGAGAGAGGCCCCAGGGCTGAGAGCCGAGTGACAGAAGCTGTGGGCACCGCAGAAGCCGGGACCCTACCATCCCGGGACAGGGCCTGGATGAGGAGGGGGCTTGGGAGGACAGAAAAAAGCAGTCACACCCTGGGCTGGCCCTGCTCGCCCCCCATCACCAGGAGGTTAAGCACCGGTCCCCATCAGTGCAGAGTTGTGTTCTCTGGAGAATGTGGAAAAAAGGGTTCAACTGGGGGCTCAGCACCTGGGAGGGATTGAGAGACTAATCCAGATGTCAGTGGCCGAGGCTGATGTCGGGCCCTCTTGAGCTGCTCAGCTCCCGGCCTCTATCTTCCAGCCAAGAGACTGGAAAAGGCTTTCCTGGGGGTCTGAGCAGCTGGGCAGAAGGCCTGGAGAAGTGATTCTGGCCCTGGGGTAAAGGAAAGGATCAGAAAAAAGATAATCCGTGCTCCGGCTTGGAGATGTAGGCAATGGACATTGATTTAACCAAAAGTTCTCATGGAACTACTTTGGGGAGGTGAGAGGGGCACGAGGGGAAGTGGAATGGAAGAATCCAGAGACAGCACTACTTCTGGATGGGTTACGACGCGCTGGGGTAGAAATGCTGGAAGAAACCACTACAGGGGGCAATCACGGCCTGGGGTGGGGGGCGGCGAAGGGGGCTGCAGTTGCTGGACAGGATGGACGATGACACCTGCTGAGAGAGGGCTGGATTTCAGCTGTGAAGGCAGCCAGCGGGCAGCCTCCCTTGTGTAGGGGAGCAAAGCGTGGGATGTAGCAGTTTCTCTGCTGCTCTGGCTGCTGGTCCCGTCCAGCAGAGCAAGTCCTGCAACGAAGTGATTGTGCTGTGTGCTCCGCTGGCCCCTCCAGACCCGTCCCCACCTGCCCCGGGCCCCAGGAGATGCCGGAGGCATCATCATCCAGCCTCGCTTCTAGCTGGGTCCAGCCAGTGGGAGGCCCGCATGGGAGACCAGAGACCAGGGCCCCCTAGGTTGGCTCTTCCACAGGTTCTGCCAGCCCTCCCTTCCCAGCGTGGGTGCCAATAGCTCCCCACTGTGACCCTCGGTCCCCATCGCCCTGCCCCATCTTCTGGCATACTCCCCCCTACTTCCGGGACTCTCCCAGCCCCTTGGAGCAGACCACCCAGTGTTTCCTGCCTGAACCTGGCTGATGGGGGTGGAGAGCCCTGGCGCCGTGGCAGTTTATCTCCAGGAGGCTTCTAGGGCCAGCTCTGGCATCTGCTCTTCCACACACATCAGGCTCTTCTGTGCTGTTTGCAAAATGAGGGAGAGGGACTCCTTGTCCACTTGCCACTGTCGTCCAGTCCGGGAAGAGACTGAGGAAGACCCGCCGGCAAACCTTCTGGCCCCCCACATGGTGCAGGCCTTGCCTGGGGTGCCTGGCTAAGTCCTGGAGCTGTCGGCAGGTGGCGGGAGGTCTTTGATGATGAACTGCGTGACTACGAACTACCTGTGTGTGTGTGTGTGTGTGTGTGTGTGTTCTTGCAGGAAACCCTGCACTGCCAACACTGGAGCAGTGCGTCGGGGAGACCTGTGAGCCCCGAAGGGAAGAAAGGATGGGGTGCGCCATCAGACAGAGCAGCACACTGCGCGTCCTCCCCACAGACATCCCGGCAAGCGGGTCCCCTGGTGTCCCTGCTTCCCAGCTGAAGACAGGACCACAGCGAGGCCCGGGAGCTGCTTAAGGGGCCGGAGCATGTTTGGGGCAAGGCGCTGAGGGCTTCCTACTTCATCCTGACGGCTTTCGTCACCGTGGCTTCAGGCTCATGCGCTCTGCCACCAGCACCTCTCCGCACCCGCCCCTGCTGGCCGAGCTTTCTGGAACACCACCGGGCAGCGCACACAGAGGACCCAGCAGTCCCCGCAAGCCCAGAAAACGCGTGGGGGTATATTCCTCCCGGTTCAAGGGCCACCTGACTGTGGTGTTTGGGGCAAGAGGTGGGACTCCTGGCTTCTCACACAGCTGGTGGTGGCACCAGGGGGGCCCCAGCTCTCATCACTGCTGTCCTGAGGAGACAGGGTCTCTGGACCACCTTTCTCCCTGGGCAGTGGAGGGTGCAGGGAGGGGGTGGGTGCAGGGAGGGGTCGGTGCGTGGGCAGCTCCCAACACAGGCCCAGGCCACACCGGGCACCCAGAATGACCCACGTTCTGAGGCCACACAGTTTTGAGGGTTTCACACAAATAAAATGTCGACAATATGAAATGGCCTTGCTCTTGCAGTCATAAGCCAGACCCCAGTCTGGGAAGGGTTCTCTCACAGGCCCCGCCTGCTGCCCGTGGGGCCCCCTGCAGCCCCCCCCCTCCTCTGCAAACACAGCACTCTACCCCCAAAGTTGAATTTGGGTCCCTGTGTTTAACAATATAAGGTTTGAGTTTTCTCTTTAATGGACTCTCAGGCCTCCTCGATTGCAATTTTCAGCAGGATTCAAGGTCCCAAGTTCTGGGTGTGTCTGAGGTGGGGGTAGGGGGGATGGTCACATTATCCCATAAGAAACTTCACTGCCCAGGCAAAGTCCTGGGTCACAATCCTAATGTCAGAAAAAAATAATTGAAAGGAAAAGATACTGAACAGGACAAAGAGGGTTTTGTCCATACTGGGGGTATAAACATGCAGACCTCTTTGCTGGGTGTGAATGTTCCAGAAACTCTGAGGGCAAATGTGGCTTCTGCTCCTGCATACGCAGCTCATCCCTCCAGCCCAGACATGCCTTGTCAGGGGGCACAGGCTTGCTGGGCCGCTGGGGCTGCCTCATCCCCTTCCTCCCTAACCCGAGAATAGTGGACATATGTCATATAACATTGTATGAGTTTCAGGTGCACACCATAGTGATTTAACAATTATATACAGTTGACTCTTGAACAACACGGGGGTTGGGGGGCCACAGTTAAAAAGCCACGGACACGCACTTTTGACTCTCCCAGCACTTAACAACTGGTAGCCTACTGTTGACCAGAAGCCTTACTGATAACATAAACGGTTGATTAACATGTATTTTGTGTGTTGTATGTATTCTATGCTGTATTCTTACAGTAAATTAGGCTAGAGGAAAGGAAATGTTATTAAGAAAATCATAAAGGGGCGCCTGGGTGGCTCAGTCGGCTAAGCGTCCCACTTTGGCTCAGGTCACGATCTCACGGTCCGTGGGTTCGAGCCCCGCATTGGGCTCTATGCTGACAGCTGGGAGCCTAGAGCCTGCTTCGGATTCTGTGTCTCCCTCTCTCTCTGCTCCTCCCCTGCTCACACACTGTCTCTCTCTCAAAAATAAATATAGATTTAAAAGAACATATTTTTAAAAAGAAAATCATAAGGAAGAGAAAATGCAGTTATAGTACTGTGCAGGAAAAAAAAATCCACATATAAATGGACCCATGCAGTTCAAACCTGTGTTGTCCAAGGGTCAACTGTAAATTACCTGCTGCTAACCACAGGGAAGTGTGGTGACCATCTGTAATTGCACTGCCGGGCACTTACCCAAAGACAATGAAAACACTAATTCAGAAAGATATATGTGCACCCCTGTGTTTATCGCCCTTTCTCCATGCTCAAAATCTCTAGGGGCTGCAAAGTCCCAAAGGGAGATAGATGTTTAAAGTCTCCAAGGAGACACTGGCGCTCTTCCCCCTTGTGTCCACACGATGGCACCAGGGAGGCAACTTCCTGGCTGCCAGGGAAGGGTTGAGCAAAGCTTGTGCAAGGGTAGGGGTGGGAGTGGGGGTTCTAGGTCAGGAGTGGGCTCTTCCCACAGACTCACACCATCTGCACGGGCCTTGGGCTCCCCAGACACAGCTTTCAGTCCCAGCATCGCTTCCATCCTGTTCTGTCCTGTAATCCACTTAGGAGCCTTGAGTTTCTTCAGGGCCAGGCACTAACAGCCAGGAAAGCACACACCTGTGCAGAGGGTGCCAAGGCACAGCGGGCAGGCTCCAGTCCCCCCCTTCCCACTGTGTGCCCTGGTAATGTGGACCTGTGGGGAAATGGCCTCCCAAAGAGTTAAGAGAAACAAATTCATGTATCTTTATGAATCTCTCTCAAATACAGGCAACTGACTCCTTTACCATCAGGTTAATTGAGGCAGCCACCACCGTGATCATTATATAGAACAATTCCACAGTTCTAAAAAAGTTCCCTTGTCCCCATTTGAAGCCAATCCATTCCTTCCCAGTGCTGACCCCTGGCAGGAACCAGTCTGTTTCTGTCATGATAGTTTTGCAAATGGAATCTGATGGTACCTAGTCTTCAGTGGCTCATTTTATCATTCAGCTTGATGCATGTGCTACTCTTCCTATTGTGGCTATCGGCTGTTCAACCTTTTCTATGGCTGAGTAATATCCCATTGCACCAATAAGACCCACTTGTCTTAATTTGACCAGTTCGAGCTAGTTCTCTGTCATTTTGCTATGTCCTCATCATTCTCTGATTACTTCCTGTCTTTCTGGTGAACAAGATGTTCTAGACTCGTGTGTGTATTTTTTAAAAAACCTTTGAATGTTATTTATTTTTGAGAGAGAGTGTGCACAAGGAGGGGAGGGGCAGAGAGAGAGAGAGGGAGAGAGAGAATCCCAAGCAGGCTCCAAGCTGTCAGTGCAAAGCCTGACGCGGGGTTCAAACTCACAAACCATGAGATTATGACCAGAGCCAAAATCAAAAGTCAGATGCTTAACCGACTGAGCCACCCGGACATCCCTGTGTGTTTGTGTGTGTGTACACGTGTGTGTGTGTTTTAATAACAAGGTAAATTCACATAACATGAATTAACCATTTTAAAGCTTATAGTTCAGGGGTGCCTGGGTGGCTCAGTCAGTTGAGCATCTGGCTTCAGGTCAGGTCGTGATCTCTCAGCTTGAAAATTCAAGCCCCACATCAGGCTCATGGCTGCCAGTGTGGAGCCCACTTCAGATCCCCTGTCCCCCCCCCCCCCTCCGCTCCTCCCCTTCTAGTGCTCTCTCTCTCAAAAATAAATAAACATTGGGGTGCCTGGGTGGCTCCATCGGTTGAGCATCCACCTTCGGCTCAGGGCATGATCTCACGGTTCGTGAGTTCGAGCCCCACATCGGGCTCTGTGCTGACAGCCTGGAGCCTGCTTCAGATTCTGTGTCTCCCTCTCTCTCTGCCCCTCCCCTGCTTGCTATCTGTCTCTCTCTCTCTCAAAATAAATAAACATTAAAAAGTTTTCTAAAAATTTAAATAAAATAAATAAACATAAAAAGAGGGTACAGTTCAGGGGCACTTGGCCCATTAAACAGTAACACCCAATTCCCCACTCCACCCCAGTGCCTGGCACTCTCCATTCTACCTTCTGCCTTTATGAATTTATCTATTCTAGATATTCCATACAAGTGGAATCACAATATTTGTCCTTTTGCGTCTGGCTTATACCACTCAGCCTGGTGTTTTCAAAGTTCCTGTGGTAGCACGGATCAGAACTTTTTAAGGCCGACTCAGATTCTGCTGTATGGACAGGCCACATTTTATTCATCTGTTCGTCCCTTGACAGCCACAGATTGTTTCCATTTTTGGGCTGTCATGAGTAATGGATGCTTCAGTGAACCTTCCTGTGCAAGTATCATTCCGAGTTCGTCTTCAAATCTCTGGGGTGTATCTTCAGAGTGGAGTTGCTGGATCATATGGTAATTCTACATTTAAGTTTTTGAAGAACTGCCCGGCTGTTTTTCCACAGAGGCTGCACTATTTTACATTCCCACTAGCAATGCATAAGGGTTCTGATTTTTCCTACTCCTCACTAACGCTTGTTTTTCTTTCTTTCTTTCTCTTTCTTTCTTTCTTTCTTTCTTCTTTCTTTCTTTCTCTTTCTTTCTTTCTTTCTTTCTTTCTTTCTCTTTCTTTCTTTCTTTCTTTCTATAATAACCCTCCGGATGGGCAGGAAATGGTGTCTCCTGTAGTTTTGATTTGCATTTCCCTGAGGTCTGATGATATTGAGCATCTCTTCATAGGCTAGTTGCCTCCTTGTCCTTCTGCTTTGGCGAAACACCTATTCAAGTCCTTTGCCCATTTTTAAGGTAATGTTTTGTCTTTTTGTTGTTGAGTTGTAAGAGTGCCACAGAGTCTGGATGTTGAGCCATCATCAGATATGTGTTTTCCAGTTATTTTCTCCCCTCACATGGGTTATTTTTTAATTTTCTTGTCCTTTGAAGAAACAAGGTTTTAATTTTGATGGGGTCCAATTTATCTGCTTATTCTTTGGTTGCTTATGCTGTTGGTGTTATATTTAAGAAGCCCTTGCCTTACCTATGGTGGCAAAGATCTACACCTATGTTTCTTTCTCGGAGTTTTAGAATTTAGAAGATTCTTTCTGAGAGTTATGTATATATATATAAATATATATACGTATATATAAGTATATATACGTATATATATAAATAAATATATAAATATATATGAATAAATATATAAATATAAATAAATAAATAAATAAATATATTTATACATATATCATAGAATATCTTTTATTTTTTATTTTATTTTAAATTTAAATTTAAGTCAGATAACATACAGTATAGTCTTGGCTTCAGGAGTAGAACCCAGTGATTCATCTCTAACATATGACACCAGTGCTCATCCCAACAAGTGCCCTCCTCAATGCCCATCACCCATTTAACCCATCGCCCACATACCCCCCACAGCAACCCTCAGTCTGTTCTCTGTATTTAAGAGTTTCTTATGATTTGCCTCCCTCTCTGTTTTTATCTTATTTTTCCTTCCCTTCCCCTCTATTCATCTGTTGAGTTTCTCAGATTCCACATATGAGTGAAGTCATGTGATATCTGTCTTTCTCTGACTTATATCGCTTAGCATAATACCCTCTGGTTCCATCCACATAGTTGCAAATGGCAAGATTTCATTCTTTTTCATCGCCAAGCAGTATTCCATTGTATCTATATACCACATCTTCTTTATCCATTTGAATCAGCATTTTTGTATCCTTTGAATAAATTCCTAGTAGTGCAATTGCTGGGTCATAGGGTCATTCTATTTTTAATTTATTGAGGAAACTCCACCTTGTTTTCCAGAGCGGCTGCACCAGTTTGCATTCTCACCAACCATACAAAAGAGATCCTCTCTCTCCACATCCTCGCCAACATCTGTTGTTGCCTGAGTTGTTAATTTTAGCAAGACTCTTATATATATTTAGGTTTTGGATGTATTTTAAGTTAATTTTTGTATATCGTATGAGAAAAGGGCCCAATTTCATTCCTTTGCACGTGGAACTGTCCAGCTGTCTCAGCACCATTTGTTAAAGAGACTATTCTGTGGTCTCCAAGACCACAAGTGGTTCTGGCATCCTTGTCAAAATCAATTAACCTGTAATTGTGGGTTTATTTCTGGACTTTTGTTTCTATTCCTTTGATCTGTGTCTCTCCCAGTGCTGGTACCACACTGTTGATTACTGTAGCTTTGTAGCAATTTTAAAATCAAGAAGTGTGAGTCTTTCAAATGGGTTTTACTTTTTCAAGATTATTTTGGCTAATTGGGGCCCCTTGAAATTCGATGTGAATTTTAGACTCAGATTTTTGATTTCTGCATAAATCTGATACGGTTTTGACAGGGGCCACCTTGAACCTGTAGAACATTTTAGGCAGCATTGCCATATTAGCAATATTGAATTTTCCAATCCAGAAACAGGGTTGTCTCCTCATTTACTTAGGTATTATTTAATTTCCCTCAGAATCGCAGCAGAGGCAAACAACAGTGGAATTCTTCTTTAGAAAAGAAGATAGATAGGTTTTAAAAATTTATAAGCAGGTGTGGGGAAAGTCAAGAAACCAGCTTGGTTTCACATCCAGTCATCAAAGGCTCACAAATTAGGGACGTCATGTACTTCTGGAGAGGATGTCGGGGGGGGGGGGGCAGCTGACATCAAGATAACTGAAAGCCCATTTAAGAAAGAGTGAGGCTCTCACCTCCCTGACACTCTACAGAGCATTTTCCACACACTGGCAAAACCTGGAAAGTTATTTTCTGGAGATGGTTAAAACCAAATCCTCTTGACTAGGGGCACTGGGATCAAATGAAGGCATCGGTACTATCCCAGCACAGTCCTGAAGTGAGCAAATACATACTGAATCCCAAGACAGTTCCTCCCACTGAGCTCCCGGAACTCTGGCAACCAGCGGTCACCCTGCTCTGGCCAGAGCTTGGTAGAGTCTGATTTCTCGGGGGACTTTGACAAGCCCATTGAGAATGACCTAAAGATACTGAATAAGGGTCTCCAAATAAACTTCCTTGTTAGATAATTGCACAGTGAAATAAAAATTCAGTAAGCCCTAAACACAAGCTCAGAGCTTTCAAATTTGAAAAAATAATTTTTTAATGGAGACACAATTGACTTACAAAAAAATGACAATTTCTTTGGTTCAAACACAGTTGTAAAACCACCATTAGAATCAGGGTAAAGGGCGCACATGGGTGGCTCAGTCAGTTTAGCGTCCAAATTTAGTGCAGGTCATGATCTCATGGTTCATGGGTTCAAGCCCTGCATTAGGCTCTGTGCTGACAGCTCAGAGTCTGGAGTCTGCTTTGGATTCTATGTCTCCCTCTTTCTCTGTCCCTCCCCTGCTCATGCTCTGACTCTCTCTGTCAAAAATAAATAAACATTAAAAAATTTTTTAAGAAGATATAAATATTATAACATATATACACTTAATAGAGCACCAAAATATATTAAAAATTAGCAAATGGAAAGAGAAATAGATAGTTCTACAATAGAGAATTCAATACCCTACCTTTAAGAATAGATAGAACCAGACAGAAGATGAATAAAGATATGGAGCACTTGAACAACATTATAAGCCAAAATTAGACCTAATAGACATTTGGGAAACTCCACTGAACAAAAGAATATACATTCTTCTCAAGTGTACTTGGAATGTTCTCCAAGGTATTTTAGACCATAGAACAAGTCTTACTAAATTTAATAAGTTATAAAAGTTTCAAGTCATACACATGTATTTTCTGATCACAATGGAATAAAATTAGAAATCAATGACAGAAAACTGGAAAAAGCACAAATAAGTGGAGAGTAAACAACATTTCTTTTTTTAAATTTCTTTTAATGTTTATTTATTTTTGAGAGAGTGAAAGAAACAGAGCGTGAGTGGGGGAGTGGAAGGGGGGGTGGGACACAGAATCTGAAGCAGGCTCCAGGCTCTGAACTGTCACCACAGAGCCCGATGCAGGGCTCAGCCCCAACTGACTGAGCCAACTAGGTGCCCCTAAACAACATTTCTTAATCACGCAACTAGGGGCGCCTGGGTGGCTCAGTTGGTTAAGTGTCCGACTTCAGGTCAGGTCATGATCTCACAGTCTGTGGGTTCGAGCCCCGCATCGGGCTTTGCTCTGACAGCTTGGAGCCTGGAGCCTGCTTTGGATTCTGTGTCTCCCTCTCTCTGCCCCTCTCCTGCTCATGCTCTGTCTCTCTCTGTCTCAAAATAAATAAAAAGCATTAAAAAAATAATAATCATGCAACTAAAGAAGAAATCACAAGGGAATTTAGGAAATGCCTTCAGATGAATGAGCACAAAAAAACCCAAAACATACCAAACTTACAGGATGCAGTGAAAGCAGTGTGAAGAGGGAAATTTATAGCAGTAAATGATCTCTTCAAAAAGAAGAAAGATCCCAAATTGATCATCAAATTATGTAACTTAAGGAACTAGAAGATGCAGAGCAAGCTAAATCCAAGGCTAGCAGAAGAAAGCTGATAGTAAAGATTACAATAAAAATAAAACACAGAATAGAAAGTTATGTAGAAAATCAACAGAACCAGAGTTGATTTTTGAAATTATCAACAAGATCGGCAAACCTTTAGTTAGATTGACTAAGACAAAAAAAAATGAAGATTCAAATTTCTAAAATCTTAAATGAAAATGGGAACATTACTACCAATTGTATAGAATTAAAAGGATTATAAGAGAGTACTATGAACAGTTGAATGCTAACAAACTGGATAACCCGGATGAAATGGGCAGATTCCCAGAAACACACAACCTACCAAGACTGAATCATGAATAAATAGAAAATCTGAATAGATTGATAAATAGTATGTAGACTAATTCAGTAATCAAAAAACACCCAACAAATAAAAACCCTGGGATAGATGGTTTCGCTACTGAATTCTATCAAACATTTAAAGAACTAATATTAATCCCTTCCGAACTTTTCCAAAAACCTGAAGAGGGGCGAAACACTTCCTAACTTACTCTAAGAGGCCAGCATTGCCCTGATACCAAAGCCAGAAGAAGACACTTCAAGAAAAGAAACTAAGACCAATATGCTTTATGAATATTGATGCAAAAATCTTCAACGAAATACCAACAAACTGAATTCAGTTTAGAAATATTAAGAGGATTATATACCATATAATTATACACCATAACCATGTGAGATTTACATCAGGAATGAAAGGATGGTTCAACTTATGAAAAGCAATCAAATACACCACATTAACAGAAAAATGGGAAAAAAACACACCCACATGACTATCGCAATCGATGTCAAAATTTTTGATAAAATTCAACACACTTTCTTGATTAAAAAAACATTCAACAAATTAGTAATAGAAGAAAAACTTTGTTAATAAAGTAAAAACCATATATGAAAACCCTACACTTAACATCCAACTCAATGGTAAAAAGACTGAAAGTTGGGGTGCCTGGGTGGCTTAGGCCGTTAAGCACTTGACTTCAGCTCAGGTCATGATCTCACAGTTTTTGAGTTGAGCGCCATTTGGGGTGAGCATAAGCCCTGTATCAGGTAAGCCCCATTTATCTCTTTCTCTCTCTCTCCCTCATCTCTCTCTCTGCCCCTCAGGGGATTCTCTCTCTCTTCCTCTCTGCCCCTTACTCACTTGAGTGCTTTCTTCAAAAAAAAAAAAAAAAGACTGAAAGCTTTCCCACTAGGATCAGGAAGAAGGCCAGGATGCCTGGTTTGGCCATTTGTATTCAACATAGTACTGGAAGTTCTAGCCAGAACAATTACAAAACCCGAAGGATTATACTTACACACACACACACACACACACACACACACACACACACAGAAAAGGCTGGGACCAGATGGCTTCCCTGGTGAATTCTACCAAACATTTACAAAGAATTAACACCAATCCTTATCAAAGTTTCCCAAAAACTGAAAAGGAGGGAACGCTTCCAAGCTCATTTTATGAGATCAGGATTATGCTGCTACCAAAGCCAGAAAAAGACACTACAGGAAAAGAAAAGTCCAGGTCAATGCCCCTTAGGAATACAGATTCAAAAATCCTCAACAACATACTATCAAAGTAAATTCAGCAGCATATTAAAAGGATTATGTATCATGACCAAGTGGGATTTATCCCCAGAATGCAAGTGTACTTCATAATAAGAAACTCAATCAATGTAATACATCACATTAATAGCATAAAGAATGGAGAGTGGCTGGGGGACATGTAGCACAGGCAAAATGGCCATACCACCCCGGTTCAACTCCTTCACCTCATTCTTCAACTCCTCGTAATCTGGCATCCGTGCCTCCACAAAAACAGCTTTGCATAAAACTAAACAGCCCTAAAACCCGCAGTTACTTGTTCCTTCTCACCTTGTTGCGTCCATCCGCAGCACCGACACCGCTGACCAGTCTATGCCTCTTGAGCTGTGACCATCCCCCGGCTTCCATGACACTATTTACTTTGTCTTCTTTGTGCCTCTGGCTGGGTCGCAGGCACTAAATACTCGATCGTTAAATATTGGAGTATCTTAACTCAGTTCACTGCTCTCTTCTCTTTCCACACTGTCTCCCATTTGGATGATGATCTTCGATTAGCACTGATACGTCAACAACACCCAAACTCACTTTAGGTCCAGCCCTCACCCCTCTGGACCTCAGACCCAGATCTACGATGTGCCTGAGTGGAGGGATGCCTCAAAGGCATCTCAAACTTAACCAGACCGAGGCCAAACCCACAGTCTCCCTCCAAGGCTTAGTCCAGTCCCGTCTAGTGATAGTAAAAGAAACCCAGAATCCTCATTGACCCTCCCACAGGCTCTACCACCGCTCTGTGTTAACTCTGTCTCCTGGACATCTCTCAAACCCACCCCCTTCCCTCCATCTCCATCACCACCTCATCCCAAGGCACCGCCTCCTCTCATCTGCATTACTGCCTTTGCTGGTCACCTGGTCTACCCACACTCACTCCTGGTCCCATTCACTTTGTTCTCCACACTTCTGCCAGAGAGATTTTTTTCCAAACACAGATGTAGTCTGGGACACTGAGGCACAGAGAGACTGACGTGCTTGCCTGAGGCCACATAGAAGCCAGTGGCCCAGACTGGGAGACAGAGAGTTGACCTTCAGGGCCCATGCCCTAAACTCTCACACTGCCCTGGGCTCAAACCCTCATCCCGTGATTTCTGGGCTGTGGGTAGAGCTCAGGTCAGAGTTGGTCAGGAAAGAGATTTGCAATGGAAGTGAGGTTTCAGCTATTTCTGGGGTATCTCTTCTGTTCCCAGAACCTGCATGGAAGAGATCCCTGCTGTAGGATACGTTCACATGCATGCTCCACCCAGGGTGCTGGGAGCAGGAAGGCCAGCAGGCCGTCACTGCTGTCTCTACAGCCATTCTCTGGGCCCGAGGGGCTTCAGGCCAGATTGTGAACCACATAGTTTAGCAGCTGGGGGTGTCACTGATTGTGACTTCAAGGGCTTCTGATGTCACAATGAGCCTATGGGCCTGGCCTATTGGGGCACTAGGGCCAGTGTTCCTGGGGTAGCATGGAAGCCAGGACCATGGCCAGCTTCCGCCCTTCTGGCATCACGTAAGCCAGTCCGTGAGTAGCCTGTAGCTTGAACAGTTCAATTGCCCACTCGTTTCCAGCTGGAGGCTCCGTGCACCAAGGCCTGTGTTTCTTTACGTTGCTGAACCAGGAGAGTGCTGTTGCCAGGGCTCTGCCTCCATGCTCTGGGACCGGTCTTGGGGGTTGAAGGGGCACAGCATCTCTCTCACACCTGGGTAGGGGCAATGCCAGGGAGCCCTGATCTAAGCCCCGATCATCATCACTGCCAGGACTTGGGGAGGCAGTCTGGGCAGCTGGGAAGGACAGTTCCAGGTCAGCTTGGGAAGCCGCAGTGAGACGGTGCCTGTGACAGAAGGCCATGATGTCAGAGTCCCACCCTGGGCTCTGCAGGGGCCACCCTGCCCCCGAGGGAGGTAGATTCAACCCCGTCAGTTTGCAGGGTCACACGCATGGCTTAGGGGGTCTGCAGGTAGGTACAGGGTGGATGTGAGGGGTGCCCCTTCTCCCGCCTCCTCCAGACTCCTAGGTTCCTGTGGTAGGGCTTCTTCCTCGGGTCCGTCGTTGGTGCGGTCACCTCTTCTAGCCCCATTCAGGACTGTCTGAGGCTGTGAAGTCCCGATGGGCTTCTGGACCCCACCTCTTCCCCTGCTCACCTGGTGGGGGGCAACATAGGCAAACACTTAACCTTTCAGGGCTTTGGTGTCTTTACCTGAAACACAGGGGTGATCGTATTCTGTTCTCCATCAGGTCAAGCATAAAGCTTAGCAGACACTTCGCTGAGCCCAGAGCCTGGGCTTCCCACCATGACACAGGCACCATCCTGGGCAGGGTCCCTCATCTGGCTTCTCAGGAGGAGGAGGGCCAAAAGCCATAGCCAGGAGTTAGCCACCTGCCCAAGTATGGCTGACAGTAAAGGGCTGTAGGGCCAGGACTATGAAAGGGACCCCACCTCAAACAAAGCTCTTTGCCAGGTGGGCAAGTCAGTGGAAAAGGCCCCCTGCTCAGGGTCAGGAAGACCTTTGGGTAGGATTGAGGGGACAGGTGGCAAGCTGGGCTGCTGCTGACATTTCTGGGCCAGGCAAAGGCCCTCTGGGAACGCTGATCTTCCAGAATCAGAGACCGGGCCAGCCAGGGAGGTGAGTGGCGTGTGCTGGGCTCACAGATAGGTGGGCTTGGCCTTGGACTAGGAGCGTCTGTGTCCAGTGAGGCCATTCAGCTCCTGTCGAGGACCCCGGGGTCAGTGTGCCATAACATTGGAGCAGACAGCACCACAGCCAACTCCCATCCCCTGCCCAAGGCAAGGACACCCTCTGCCCACAGTGAGGGTTTCCAGAAGCCCTCATAGCCCCAGAGGCGATGGGAGCAGTATGGGCAGCGCAGCCCATTTCACTGAGTCCCCACTGGAACAGCCTTGCCCGAGGTCCACTGGCCTCCTGGGGACCCCAGAACCCCAGACTTGGGAAAAGCACCGTGTTCTCCCTTGGCATCCCTCCAGATTTCACTAGGTTTTTTACCGTGGGTGGGGTGTAGCTGAAGTGAATAGAAAGGGAAGAGAGCCCACAGGTCAGCCTGGGGCACGGGGAGGACGAGGGAGCAGAGTGGTGTGAGGTAGGGAAGCCACACGGCGGCCACATGGGCCCTGTGTTCACGCGCATGTGCCTGTGCATGTGTGTGCGTGGAGACACGAAGCTAGGTGGATGGCTAGTTACTTTTCACCTTCCCAACATGGGTTGGTGAGTGCAGACATTTCCAGAGTTTGCGGGGAAGAGGCCTGTTGGTTTGAGTTCTCCAGCGCAGACCCTGGGACAGGCCCGCGAGTGCAGGTACTTTGGGAGCAGCTCACAGGAGGCACAAGCAGGGGGGGGCCGGACGTGAGGAGGGGCCGGAAGGAGACATAGTGTGTGGTCACCACGGTGGGCAACCCAGCCCAGTCCCACTGGGTCCTTTGGCCGGCGGAGCTGTCCCCACCGAGGGGAGAGGGAGCCAGGACATTTGTCTGCAACTCCCCCTATGTCGCTGTCCCCCTCCACACACCCCGCCCCCCCCCCCCCCCCCCCCCGCCACCAAGGCTGCTTCTGAGGGCAGAAGCCTCCTGGGGCTCACGTGACTTGTGTGTGCACCTGGCACACGTGTGCAGCCAGAGAAGAGCTCTCAGCGTGGCAGACACGACCTCCCTGCAGAGGTGGGAGCAGGGCGGGTGTGGGGGGCTGCTGAGAGTGCCCTGCTCCAAGTCCCAGCCTGACACTAGCTTGTCAACCAGCCCTGCTTCTGGGCGTCTTTCCACACCAGGAGCCAGCCCCCCGCTGCGGCTTCACCCGTCCGCTCGAGGGACCAAATCTGGAGCCAAGGATGGCAGGGGGCTGGCTCTATCACAAGCTCTAAGCTCACATGTTCACGACCCGACGGCTGTTCTGGCCACGGTGAAGATACATTAGCACAGACAGTGGTGGGCAAGGGTCGGGCGATTCGATGGCAAAGGAAACAGTAGTGGTCAGGCCTTAACCCCTGCATTTCTCAGCCCTGACCTACCTGCATGTGCACTGGGTGCCTTAAAAGGACAGTCCCTCGTACACGGCTGGTGAGTACCAGAAACGGTGCAGCTGTTCTGGAAGGCTGTTTGGAAGCTCCTGTTACAACTGACACCCCTGGGGCACCTGGGCGGCTCAGTCGGTTGAGCATCTGACTCTTGATTTCGGCTCAGGTCATGATCTCACAGTTTGTGCGTTTCAGCCCGTGTTGGGCTCTGTGCTGACAACATGGAGCCTGCTTGGGATTCTCTCTCTTTCTCTCTCTCTGCCTGTCCCCTGTTCACTATCTTTCCCTCCCACAAAAAATAAATAAACTGGAACAAATTTTAAAAAATAAATGAATAAAATAAATAAAACCAACCCTGCTCAGCACTGAAAAAAAGAACCACCCACTGATTCTCCCACCCACTGGGAGAATTCCCAAGGGAGTGATGCTGCGAGAAAGAAGCCAGGCTCCCAAAGATGCCTACTGGGTAATTCCATTGGTACAACGCTTGTGAAATCCCATCAGTATAGACATGAGAACAGATTCGTGGTTGCTGGGGCTCGGGATGGGCTGTTTGGTTGAGAACCATCCCAGGTGCAGGTACACAAAGCTGCGTGCACACACACACACACACACACACGTGAGAGTGTTCATAACAGGTGCAGTGTGTTGAGGCCAGGCATCAGTGACAGGCCAGCATGACCCGGCCTTCATTCAACCCCATGAGGCTGGCAGGGCCCCCAACTTCTTCCCCTCTGCGGTCCTCAGGGGTACCGTGTGCCTGGTCTGGGTCCAGAACGGCTCCTCCCACCGCCTCTCTGGCTCTGAGATGCCTCCTCTTGCCTTCCAGCCATGGCTGAAGGGTGTGCTAGAGTTTAACCCCCTTCCAGGATGAGGTTGAAGGACCCCAAGAAGTGCCCCCAACATAAGAAGAGGAGCACCAAGATCCGGGAAAATTTTGCCAGAAAGTTTCCGTACAGGTACAAGACCTCCCCACCACTAGGGCAAAGTCCCGCCTCCCCTCAGTTCACCCCCTAGCACATTCCATGGCCTGGGCCTGGGGTGGGGTTTTTCATCCCCAGGGAGCTCCCTGCGCAGCTCTGTGACAGTCTGGGTTTCACCTTCTCCACCCCCATCCCAATCTGAGCTGACGGCCTCTAGGTGGGTGCCCAGGACCCCCGGGGCCATCCCAGAGCCATAGCCAGCTGCTTGCCTCTGGGCCAGTGGCCTCACAGGAACCACCTGAGGAGCATGTTCGTGAACACCTCCCCCTACCAAACATGTGATGGGATCAGATTGGGGTGGGGACTGGTTTGTAAAGCCCCCAGGGCACTCAGAAAGCAGCAGAGACCCCCAGACTGGGCAGCTCTGGGGCCTCAGCCAGCAGCAGTTACTAAATGTTTTGTGTAGGGTCCTGGGGGAAAAAATGCAGCAACTCTGGAGGGCTTCCTAGCTGTGTGACCTTGGGCAAGTCACTTGACCTCTCCCTGCCTCATCTCCTCATCTACAAAGTGTTGGCAACCAGACTTGCCTCATAGCACGGTTGTGAATTGACATGTGGGTTAATGTTGATAAAGCGCTTCGAACGCCACCTGGCAAGCAGAAAGGTCCAGATGACCAAGAGCTATTCATGTGGCTGATGGCTGCCGGTCACCTAAAGATGCCAGGTGCCCCACTGCAGGTTCTCTTGGCTGACGGCCCCCAACGCAGAGTTCCCGAAGCCCTGGGAGGCCACGAAGAGAAATGACTCGCTGCGGGATCAGCTGCCCCTGCAGAAGACGCTGGTGCCAACAAGATCCATTCCAGTCAGAGGGTAAGTGTCAGGCCCAGGATGTGGACAGCCACCGCTGCCCATTGACCACACACAAGCCTCCCACCCCAGGTCTGTACACAGACGTTCATGACCCAGCATGCTCCACGTCTAGCCTGAGGAAACCGAGGTCCAGAAAGGAGGCGCTAATGTCCTGTGGTTCCTTCCACAGCAAGGCAGTTTGTGGGAGAGGCTGCAGGGGACCCTCGGGTGGGCGGGCCCCGTCTGCAGGTGGTGAAGCAGGCCTGAGGGGGTGGGGGCTTTGCCGCCATCCTTCCACACGGCACAGGCAAAGCAGAGGAAGGGCCGGCAAGCTTCGGGTCTCCGTGCAGCCTGCTCTGAGGGTGGAGGCACTTGCAAGGGACTCTGGGACTGGCCACCTCTAAACTGACTGCATAGACGTGAATGCACCTCCCACCCACGGGCACACACGGTGAAGCACCCGGAAACCCTTGGGAAGACCCCACCACACAACATTTCACGTACTCACCCTGTCACTGGGCTGGCTGGCACCCACCAGCTGTTACACAATGAAGGGCTTCCCTGACCAGTTGGTGGGGGGCATCACCCCACCTCCCAAAGACCCTAGCTCCGCCCTGATTGCCTCTGCGCCTCCCTCCAACTCCAAGCCCTGTGTCTGTTCTGACTAGCCAAGCCCCTGGCTCCACACACTGTATATCACCTCTGGCAGGTCACAGAGACACCTGCACAGTCCCCTAACCAGATATCCGGAGAGGCAATTAAAACACTCAGGCTTGAGCGCACGCGCGCACACACACACACACACACACGCACACAGTTGCGTGCCTATTCCCTGCCCCTACTGGCCCTGACTTTTGTCCTGGGTATCACGTTCCCTCCCTCATCTGGCTGTGGGCTCTTGCTCCAACTGTCTGGACCGATCCAGTGGGCGCTGAACTGCAGAGGCTGGAGTCTGAGAGCACAGGGGGTCCTGAGTTTCAGCTTCTACTGCTGCAGAATGGGATCAGCTTCCAGCCAGGCGTCCTGTGGGGACCAGTCAGGCTGTGCACAAGGGCCCAGACTCTTGGTGCTGGGGCCTGCCCCAAGGGTCTGCTATGGGAAGAGGTCTCCCAGCGGATGACACAGAGCAGAGATCTGGAGGACAAACTGAAGTGGTCAGCGGATGTGTCAGGGAGCTCTGGAGGCCGTGGGCTTCTCAACCCACCAGGGCCCAGCACCAGTGGGGAGCCAGTCCCTCCCCTGGGGTGGAGGGGTGGGCAGGGGCCGTGAGCTCCAGGGCAGGCAGGGGGCTGTGGCTGTGGGGCCTCTGCCAAAGGCTTGAAGTAACGGGGAGCAGGCGGCAGAGATCCCCCACCTCGTCCTCCGCCCTCTGAACCCCCGCCAGCCCTCTGTTGGGGAATTGACCAGAGTGGGATTGTTGGGGGCCAAACGGCCACGGCCAGCAGGTGCCAAAGTAGGGCAGAGAGTGGATGGGGAGAGAGGGTAAGAGAGGGCATGGGGGCCCGGGTGAGAAGCAGGAACCGTATACGAAGAGATGCTCCAGGCAGCAGAAGTCAAGTGCAAACATCCTGAGGTGGGACAGATTAATGTCCCACTTAAGGAATTTGAAGTGCCATTTTTCGGGATGGTTAGGAGACAGGTAGGGGAGAACGTTAAATGCCAACATTTGTCTGAGGGGGAGTGGGGAGCCACTGAAGTCTGGGGAGCAGGAGGGTAGCATGTCCAGACCTGATGTAGCTGTTAGAGAATGCTGCCTAGGGGAGGATACGTGGCCTCACACAATGCTGGTGCACCTTCTGGCAGGCACGAAGATGACACTCAGTGTCTGGGCAGGCCTGGGGGACCAAGTCCTGGCGACGTAGGAGTTCTGACTTGGACATCTGGGTGGGGGGCTGGTTAGGAGGACAGCAGAGGCTGGTGTGGGGTCCCAGGGCAGGTCTGGGCAGGGAGCAGAGACTTGGCTGTGGCCCTGGCCGACGTCTCTGGACCAGAGGGGTTCCGCGTGGCTTCCCTAGGCTTGGGGCACCAGATTTTACATCACCGTCCAGCCTCAGCCCTCCGCCGCTGCCGCCTCCACAGAGCTACCTTTGGGAATTCAAGCTACTGAGCCACCGTTTCCCTGGGTCAGGAGTCCCTGCTGCCCTCACTGGTGCCCATGCTGCCCACCCCTCCAGAGGCCTCTCCTAGAGCCCAGCTCTGTGCGGCCTCCCTCTCGGCCACCTTGCAGTGGCCCCAGAGCCCTCCCTTCCGGACAGAGGTGAACTTGAGTGGGGGGTACCGCCTCGAAGGGGCTATTCATCTCCTCAGAACCTGCACCGTGTGAATAAACATCGCAGGTTCACATCCTGTGTCCACTTGCATGGAGCACTTTGCTTCCTGAGCCTCCGTGTTCTCATCTATGTTTAATCTTGGGTTGGCGTGAGAGTTAGTGAGAGGACTGACGTCATTTCCAAGAACTGATTCCAAAGATGTACTCACGCATGTGAGGAAACGTATGTGGACAAAACATTCATGACAGCGCCCTAAGAAACAACAAAGCATCGGAGGCCACCTAATATCCACGAATAGGGGGCTGTTCGGTGACATCAGGGCTGTACCCCGAAACAGTAGGCGGCCACGGAAATGAAGAAACAGCTCTTGACATAATGCTCTCGAGCAATCCACAAAGCATATTAAGAATTTTTTAAAGGCACAGCAGAAGTGTGGCTGATATGCTCCTGCATGTGTGTGTGTGTGTGTGTCTGTGTGTAGTAGGTAACAATCAGGACCTCTGGGTAGAACTGGGGAACTTGGCGACAGGGCTACTAATTTCTGCAATTTTCATACACGAACCTAACAGAATGCCGTCGGTGCATTACAAAGTCTTCAAAGGAAGTATACGTAATACCAACTGCTTTGGAGTTTGTAATGGCGGCACTATGTAGGAGGGTGCCTGCTGAGGATGTGAGGGTTTCCTCTGCTCTGTTCTACAAAGAGAGGGACTAGGAGGTCACCTTGGAGTCCTTGGGTGAATAAAATTGGGGACACTAACGATAGCCCTCTCCCTAGGAGAGAGGGTGTGGGGACCTTGAAAATGGCTATGGGGGCTGCACTGGGTCAGGTGGACAAGGGCCCTATTCCAGAAAGAAGGGGGAATGAGGTCCCCAGTGGAGTGAGAATTGCAAAGGGGCCCTCCCCAGGCCCTGGGGACAGGTGGGTGCTGGTTCTCGGCCTGCAGGAAGCAGAAGTCAGTTCTGCTGCATGCCCTGGGGTGTCTGGGGTGCAGAGGACTGCCACAGGGTAGACACCCCAGCAAAGGACTCTGGGCCTCCCTCCCTCCAGGCCCAGGTGGGAAGCAGGCCTGGTGTACCATGCAGCATCTGGTGGTAGAAGGAAGCAGGGACCCCCCCCCCAGGGTCCCCTCCTGTTGGGGTCAGAGCCAGGCTGACCTCCACGTGGACTGTGTGTGTCTCAGTTTTCCTGCAATGTGCACAGCTGTGTCCTACTTGAAATATACACAATATGGTGCTGCACACCTGTGATGCAGCAGAAGGATGAAGTGACATGTGACTGATGATTACACCTGCCTGGGAGCTTCTTCTCCAGCGGCGCCCTGCCGCCTCCTTCTGCCGAAGGTAACCGCATCTCCCTCCTAACCTTTTAAAACGAGTATCTCGAGGGGCGCCTGGGTGGCTCAGTCGGTTGGGCGTCCGACTTCGGCTCAGGTCATGATCTCATGGTTCATAGGTTCGAGTCCCACGTCGGGCTCTGTGCTGACAGCTCAGAGCCTGGAGCCTGTTTCAGATTCTGTGTCTCCCTCTCTTTCTGCCTCTCCCCCCACTCACACTCTGTCTCTCTCAAAAATAAACATGAAAAAAAAGAATATTTAGGGAAGAAGGAGCTATCTGGATGCAAACTAGTGCAGCCACTCTGGAAAACAGCATAGAGGTTTCTCAAAAAATTAAAAATAGAACTACCCTATGACCCAGCAATGGCACTACTAGGTATTTATCCAAGGGATACAGATGTGCTGTTTCGAAGGAGCACATGCACCCCAATGTTTATAGCAGCACTATCAACAATAGTCAAAGTATGGAAAGAGCCCAAGTGTCCATCAATGGATGAATGGATAAAGAAGATGTGGTATATAGATACAATGGAGTATTACTTGGCAATCAAAAAGAATGAAATCTTGCCATCTGCAACTACATGGATGGAACTGGAGGATATTATGTTAAGCGAAATTAGTCAGAGAAAGACAAATATCATATGATTTCACTCATATGAGGACTTTGAGAGACAAAACAGATGAACATAAGGGAATGGAATCAAAAATAATATAAAAACAGGGAAGGGGACAAAACCTAAGAGACTCTTAAATACGGGGAACAAACTGAGGGTTACTGGAGGTCTTGTGGGTGGGGGATGGGCTAAATGGGTAAGGGGCATCAAAGAAGACACTTGTTGGGGACACACAGGGGATGAATCACTGGATTCTACTCCTGAAATCATTATGGCACTCTATGCTAACTAACTTGGATGTAACTTAAAAATAAATAAGTAAAATAGAAAAAAACAAAGGAGCTGTCTGTCGGTCCTGCTGTGTGCCGAGTGTTTCTCCGTCCATGATGTCCTCAAAGAAGAAAACAGACCCTTCAGGAAGCATGCACGGCAGAAGTCCTCACAGGGAAATGGACAACACCTAAATGTTTGAGTGCAGAGGGATGAGGTAAGCATATCACGGCGGCCCATAGAGCAACCCGGGGCATGCCACCAGCATTTAAGTGCGACCATCCAGATCCCGGATTGTCCTGGTGCCGTGAGCACAGCCACAGTAAAACATACATTGGCAGAGAGCTGAAGCCAGCCGAGGAACAGGCACAGTCAACAGCGTGCCCAGGGGTGTGGATCTGTCTTCTAAGAATTTATCCTGCGATCGTACCCACACGCGCAGGACGAGAACTATGCAGGGACATTCACCGCGGCACAGTAACGCTAACGGACACAAATTAACCCAATTGCCGATCATTTAGGGACCAATGAAATAAAAGCAAGTCTGCAATGGAGTCCTGATTGGTCCCCTGTCCCAAGCTGGGTTCCCCCTGGAGCAGATCTGGAGATAAGGATATGGATGCAAGTAGTGTCATTGGGAAGAGACAGGAAGCCCCAGAGAGACATGGGGACGAGAAAGGAGGCAGGGGGTGTGCTCTTGAGCTGGTGCCACTGAATCCCAGGGGAGAACTCTGCAGGTCATGCCTCAGTGGTATCCCACCAGAGGGGCAAAGGCTGCAGTATTTGTCCCCCAACTTCCAGCAGACGTGGGTTGAGGGCTGCCCGGGGACACCGACTCCCTGCACACCCAATATCCCTGTGTTCAGGCCAAGCAGGTCAGAGGGAACCCACAGGAGGGCTGCGGGTGCGGTGGCTGGGAGCCACTGGGGCACAGTACCTGGAAGTGGTTAGTGGGATGTGGGCCGGGGGTGGGGTGGGTACTGTCCCCAGCCTCCCCTGAAGCAGGGGCATAGCGGTAGGTAGGCTGCTATGGTAGGCTCTGGCCGATGGCACCTGACTGGAGGCAGAACGTGGAATCCATCCACAGTGTGCGTCTTCAACATTCTGATGCTTGGGGAGAGGACGATCTGGTCTTGCGGACCACGTGGAGGAGGGCTACAGCCTAGGGACGGGGGAGCAGCAGGAGAGGAGTCTGTGTCCCCAGTGGCTCCATGGAGCAGCTGTTCTGACTCCCTTCTGCTGAACGAGAGGAGTTACCGTTGTTGAACTTGTGCCGCAGGTAGCCGCGCCTTCACCCCAGGAAGAGGGCTGCAGGCCCGTGGGGAAGGGCAGCACCCCGAGGTGTGGCCCACCGATCTGGCAGGGTGCCGTAACGACCCAGCAACCTGAGCAGCTGTGGGCCTTGCCTTCACCCGGAGGCCACCCAGCCAGTCGCCAAGGCCAGCAGATGCTGCTGGCTGCGATTCCGAAACTGAATAATGCATGAAGTGCTGTTGTTACAAAGAACCGGGGATTTATTTTAGCACAACTTTAAATGATGGAAATACGCCTCCCAGGAAGCCGCCTGGATGACAAAGCCACAAAATAAAACTGAAAAAACAAAACACAACACAACAAAAACAAACCAATACCATAACTACAAAAAATCCGGGAAACGTTTTCCTGACAAAGCCAGAAACAGCAGAACGCTAAAACATTCTAAACAGGTCTTTGCAACCCAACCCACCAGTGTCACTTCCACGCTGGGGAGGGCGGTGAGCAGCACCGCTCAGTTCTGAGAGATGGAAAACCAGGAAATAAAAGTTCCCAGTACATTAAAATGTCCAGTTTGTGCTTTGGATCCCTTTAGGAACTGGTGCAGCGTTTTAACAGAAAATCTGGGCGCCCTCTTGTCCAGCTATTCACGTGAGACCCCGTCTTCCTCGGGCCATCGGAGGACCCAGCTGGGACCTTGCCATTGAGGGGTGGGCAGTCAGCCTGTGATCAGTGAGGACAGACACGTTCTGGCGCCAGCCAGAGAGGAAGTTCAGAGGACACCGGAGCACGATGAATCCCCCAGGGCCAGCAGGACAGGAGGAAGGGGTGCCTCTAGCCCTAGAAGGCCTGGGGTGTGGGCCTTGCGGTCACAGCAGAGAATACATCAGGTGCCATCAGCTGGGGGCGGGCAGTGGAGTGCCTCTCTCGCATGACGGAGTGTGCGTGCATGTGACGAGCTACAGGACGCAGCAGGCACCGAGGAGATGGCAACAGGTCGTGTGATGACCGAACGGGAGGGTGACTTCTAAAGGTGACCACCTGGTTCTGGGTGACACCTGAGTGGGTGATAACTTCAGCAAACAGGTCACATCACAGGCTGTGTGGGCACCGAGGAAGCTCGGAACAAAGGTGTGTGCCATCGAAGTGGGTGTGGGACAGCTGACCAGGATGTGGTGTGGGACACGGTGTGGGTATAGCGTACGGGGGAGCACATGGGCAACAGGGGGCCAGGAACAAGGACACAGGGCCTCCGGGCATGTCACAGGCCCGGCCCCTCCCCCCTCCCCCTGGTAACGGTTCAGGATCCTGGGCTTTCCACAGCCCTCCAGTGAGTGGGGTGAGACTTCACAGGGAGCCCAGAGGCGGCCCCTCCCCAAGTTCACAGGGCTGGCTGCCACTGAGCCCCACTGGCAGGGCCCAGGACACAGTGGCCGTGAAGGCCTCAGCAGGCTCCTGAGAAGAGGGAACCCTAGGACAGGCCTGGAGGGAAGAGCATCCACTGCAGACACAGGGAACAACATCAACAAAGCCCGAGGCGTGAATGTGACTGAGTTGCCGGTCCCGGCCAGCCTGGCCCTGCGACCAGGCTCACAGGCCCTCACTGCAGGGTGTAGGGGCACCACCAGAGAAGTTTGGCCTCATCCCTGCCAAGCTGTCCTACCTCAGCTGCGTTCTGCTGTCTGTTTCTCAAACCTCAAGCGTACCCTGCCCTGTTCTTCCCAAAGTACTGGCATTTTACTTTATCATCCAGGGAAACTGAAAAAGGACATATATTCAACCAGTCACTAAGGGGACTTTCAGTCCTTCCTAAGGGAGCACTCCCACAGCTGGCTGTCTTCCCAAAGCCAGAAGGGTGGATACTCATTGCCAAGTGGCCTGACACACACTGCAAATACACACACACACACACACACACACACACACACTTGAGCTGGTTTCAGCTTTGATCTTCAGCCTAAGCAGATCGAAAGGTTAGACTTCCCCCCAAGTTCTCCCAGTTGCCCCTCCAGGCAGAATTTAGCACGCCCCATTCACAGTGCACAGACTCCTTACCCCGCTGCCCATATAGCCCTTCACACCGGTGTACTGCTGTGAAGGTAACCCAGGCTCTCCGTCTCTCTCGCCTGATCTTCCTGACCACCTGGCATTTTTGTGCCATTTAGCAGCAAAGGAAAACTGAGGCTCAGAGGTTTGTTGAGATCCCCGAGATCGGACAGCCCCACGCAGCGGAGCAAATGGCAAAGTGAAGCAGAGAAACTCCAAACGTCAGAAAATAACAAAACGTTTATTTCAAAAACATGAGCTCCCCAGCTCACCAAGGTCCTATAAAACCGGGCACCATTCTGAGCTCTGTGAGCACACACGGAAGACTTGGGATCTGGCCAGACTGAGGTCAAAGGTGGGGCCTGACACAGTGCTGCTCTGTGACAGGCAGAGTGGAAGGCAACTCAGGATGGGCTCCAGAGCCATGCCCACTGGCACGGATGGCTCTAGCCTGAGCCCAACGAGGGACAGGGATGTGACCACCAAAGCAGGTGAGGTGAAGAGGTCACACCGAACCATCATTTCTGCTCTGTTGCACCACAGACAGGTTTGGGGGCAAAGCCGACCCCCCAAAATGGCCTCAAACGAAAACAGACTAGTTATTCAGCGCTCTCCCATCCAGGGGTCTGGAGAAAGGCCGTTCAGCTGGAGCAGAGGAAGCAAGCGTCAAGTGACAGGCAGTCACACAAGGTGGACTGCACCTAAACCTGGCCAGGCGTGCTGGCCAAGCAGGGAATCGCGGGGGCAGTGGTGTTTAGAGTGGAGTCCCGGGCGGGTGGCACCAACATGGAGGTGCAGGGGACGGTGGGGGTGGGGGACTACCAGAAATGCACACTCTCCAGTCCACCCGAGACCCCGGGGCATCCACATGCCAGGCTCCGCCGCCGGGACTCCGCGGCCTAGTGCAGCCGCAGGTAGGAGGGAGCAGAGTAGTTGAAGAGCAGGAAATCCATCCTGTAGAGGTCATAGAGACGCCGCTGGTAGAAGGGGCTGATGTCCCGGAAGAGGCGCTCGGCGAGGTCGCGCGCGGCGGCCGCCTTGGCCCGGGGCGGCGGCGCGGGGAAGCGCAGGTCCGGCGCGCCCACCAGGTCGAGCACGAAGGCCGCGTCCTCCGCCAGCGTCTCGAACTTGCCCACCACGTCGTAGCGCAGGCGGCACGGGTGGCAGAGCGCGTGCGCGCGCTCCCAGTGCTCGTTGAAGGGCTCCTCGCGGCGCGTGCGCGGGTCCAGCAGGTAGGCCAGGAACTCGGCGAAGCGCACGTCGTGGCCGCGGGCCAGCGCGTCCGGGTGCGCGCGCGGCCGCAGGCGCCGCACGATGCGCGTGCCGTAGCGCCGCTGGAAGGCGGCGCTGTAGGGCCGCGCCAGCTTGTTGCGGTAGGCCGACGCCAGGCGCTCGAAGGGCTCGCGCACGAAGAGGAAGGCCAGGTAGGCGCGCAGGCGCCGGTTGATCTCGGCCGGGCTGAAGTCGGCCAGCGAGGGCAGGCGGCCCGGCGCGTGCGCCTCGTGCGCGGGGATGGCGCGCGGGTCGCCGCGGCCGCGGCCGCTCAGCGCCAGCAGCACGCGCTTCCAGTTGGTGCAGGCCACCTTAGGCACGTAGCAGTAGAGCAGGCCGTGCGCGTCGTCCACCAGCACGTGCCGCAGGTCCTCGGGACCCAGCAGGCGCTGCCGCCGTGTGTGGCGGCTGCAGGCGCGCCGCAGCAGGTCGCGCCGCTGCCGGTGCACCTCGGCCATGGCCGAGTGCGGGCCCTGCGGGCGACAGGTGGGGGGACGGACGGGTCAGCGCTGCGGGTCCTGCGCCCACCCGGCCGCGGCGAAGGAATGGGGGACTGAAACCCCAGCAACTGCCACTGATCGCTCTGTGATTTGGGACCCAGGGATCTGTCCTGGACCTGAACTTGGGGGGAAATGGCTCTAACCTCGCTGAGGCACGTGGAAGGATGTAACAAACAAGTGTTGGGCGCTCAGGACCGAGGAAGGCCTCAGAATGAATATGACCACATCAGAGTAAGCCTGATAAAGAAGTTATATCATCAGAGTGGTAAGGGTGGGCGCAGATTGAATATCCGCTCCCTTCTTACTGAAAGGATAGTGTATAAGAACGGTATACTTTAAATCCATATAAAGAGTTGAAAAATGCAGCCACTTGCAGGCTACTGAGATATTTTTTGTTCAATGATAAAATTAGCTACTTCTGTATGTTCCTGCGGGTCTTGATTTCTTTTTATTACCACCAACCATCTCTAATCTCAGTGCCTGGGCAGGAAGCTTGCCCTCTCTGAAGCCTGTCTCTCCTCTGTGAGATATTAACATCCAGCGTTTATCTAGCACCCACTGTGTGCCAGAAAGTCTTCTGTGCACTTTACGACTCTATTAATTAGGTAGTAGTAGGAGACCCAGGCCAGCCCCTCCTAGCCTGCCTCGGCCATGCTAAGACCCAAGCCACCACCTCCCACCCATCCCTCCTCCTTTCCTCAAGTCCCTTCTGCACTAAACAGGTTCTCTACTTCCAAGACTAACCCTCCAACCCCCCTCCCACCCGTCCTCTTCCTGGTTCAGGAGTTTCTAGGAGAGTGTTTTTAATTCCTCAGAATTGTCTTAAAAACCTTCAAGACATAATAAAAAAAAGACAACAACAAACATTGTTGATGATGTGGGAAAATGGAACCTTCATTCATTGCTGCTGAGGGTGTAAAATGATATAGCTGTTGTGGAAAGCTTGGCAGCTTCTCAAAAAATAATAAATAAACATATGATCCAGCCCTCCACATCTAGGTATATACCAAGATAACTAGAAACATATGTCACACCAAAACTTGTAAATAATGTTGACAGCAATGTTATTCATAATAGCCAAAAGGTGGAAACAACCCAAATGTCCATCAACAAAGAATGGATAAATAGCATGTAGCATATCCATACAATAGAATATTATTCAGCCAATAAAAGAAAGGAAATTCTTTTTTTCAGTGTTTATTTTGAGAGAGAGAGACAGTGAGAGCGAGCATGGGGGAGAGGTAGAGAGGGAGAGAGAGAATCCCAAGCAGTCTCCATGCTGATAGTACATGGGGCTCAAACTCACAAACCATGAGATCACGACCTGAGCCAAAATGAAGTCGGGTGCTCAACAGACTGAGCCACCCAGGCGCCCCCAAAGGAAATTCTGATACACCCTAAAACATGGATGAAACTTGAAAAGATTGCCCATGTTAAGTGAAGGAAGCCAGGCACAAAAGGCCATATGTTGTCGGATAGATTCCATTTATAAGAAATGTCCAGAATAGATCCACAGAGACAGAAAGCATATTGCTAGTTGTCAGGGGCGGGTGGGAGGGGACAAGGGGGAGTGACTGCTAACTGGTGCTGGGTTTCTTTTCTGGAGTCACGAAAGCCTTCTGCAATTAGAGTGGCAACAGCTATGCAGCCTTGTAAATACACTAAAACCCATTGAATTGTACACTTTAAAAGTGAGTTTTATGGCATTTGAGTTATATCTCAGTTAAGAAAAAAGCCTCTGCGTGCTTCCATTGCAAGGGGACAAAGCAGCCTCTGAAATGGGGGCACACTGTACCCCGTGCCTTCATGAGAGTATCTGACGCTGGGGGGAGGGGGCAGGGAAGTGTGTGTGTGTGTGTGTGTGTGTGTGTGTGTGTGTGTATGCTCAGTTGTGCTTCTGGTGCCTTTAAAAGCATCCTGCAGACTGGGGCGCCTGGGTGGCTCAGTCGGTTGGGCGGCCGACTTCAGCTCAGGTCACAATCTCGCGGTCCGTGAGTTCGAGCCCCGCGTCGGGCTCTGGGCCGATGGCTCAGAGTCTGGAGCCTGCTTCCGATTCTGTGTCTCCCTCTCTCTCTGCCCCTCCCCCATTTATGCTCTGTCTCTCTCTGTCTCAAAAATAAATAAACGTTAAAAAAAAAAATTAAAAAAAAAAGCATCCTGCAGAAATCCAAGATACTAGGGCACCTGGGTGGCTCAGTCGGTTGAGTGTCCGACTTCAGCTCAGGTCATGATCTCATGGTCCATGAGTTCAAGCCGTACATTGGGCTCTGTGCCAACAGCTCAGAGCCTGGAGCCTGCTTTGGATTCTGTGTCTCCCTCTCTCCCCCGCTTGCCCTTTGTCTCTGTCTCTCTCTCAAAAATAAACATTAGAAAAAATAATAAATCCACGATACTTTAAGTGAAAAAGCTGAAATACAGAACAAGAGTCAACACCCCACACTTTGGGTTTAAAAAGGGTTGGGGAAGGAAATAAATGTTTCAAAAAAGGATAGGTTGTGGGGAGCCTCTCTTTTAGATATATATTGACATTGTCCCAGAATAAACAAGGCTGTGATTTGCTTCCAAATAATCCCAGGTAGGAGTGGAGGGGAGAAGGGTCTGGATGAAATAGGACTGGATAAGAGTTGATGACTGTTCAAACTGGGTGATGGCAACATGGGGGTTTAATGTACTTTGTACTTCTGTATATGTTTGAATTTTTCACAATTCAAACATAAAGCAGAGAGAAAGGACATATATGCCCTGCAGGTGTGATTTTGGCAAAGTGACCTGAGCACATGACTGAGCACTGGACACTACACACATACCCAGAACGTGCCTGGGAGGACACACAGGAAACTAACTGGTCACCTCCAGGGGTCAGCAGGAACAGGGTGGGAAGGAGAGGTACTGTATGTACCTTTTTGGAGGTTGAATGCCCTATCATGTGCTTATGTCACCTTTTCAAAATCACACTGAAGGGTGGCTGCGAAGTTCAGCCACGGCTGTGGGGGGCCTGGGAGGATCCCCTACCCTCTAAGGCAGACTCACAGGGTTGCCCTCAGAAGCCTGGCTGCACACGAGTGCCAGGAGAGGCTGCATCCAGGTGCCCCACAGCCAAGGTCTGCTTTCAGCTTCCAGACAACCCAACATATTTCCTATGGCACGGAATACTGGCCATCTCCCCACCTGTTGGGCCACCTTCCCTGCCAGCAGACCTCAATTGTGGTAGGTCGTGTGCCTAGCCTTGGGGAAGAACCAGTCACAGCAACCTCACACAACTTCACGAAAGCTCTGGGGCCAGCGGTGCACACGTAGCTTGGATTTGACCAAGGAGACTACAGGAAAGTCTGCTAGATGAGTCCCAGGAAAGACTTCAGCACAAAAAGAGAGGGCCCTTGAAGAAAAAAACCTTTGCCTGCCCCCTCCCTTTCTGCTTGGGGCTACTGTCCTAGGAGGAGAGGTCCGGAGCCCTGGCAGTCAGATTGCAGTCAGGAGACAGCAAGACATGAAACAGATATCAACATCCAGACGATGACGATGCGCAACATGTTGATGCTGTTCCAGAGGGCTGGCTGGTCTCTGAGCATCTTGGGAAGTAAACACCGACTGTCCTAATGGCTTAAAGTCAGCTTTTCTGTCGCTTGGAGCTCCGTAAATACCAAGACGGGCAATGTTATCTCCATACAAGTGAGAAAACTGAGGCTCAGAAGAAATGAGTTGCCTACAGCTCTCGAGTACGGAAGCTGGAACTCTCAACTCAAGCCACTTAGGACTCAGAAGCTGCCACTACGCCTGCTGGTCCAGGACCAAATCCTGCAGCTACAACTCTCATCTCTCCCGGCCTGATTGGACTCAGCTGCCTGGATCCTTAGCGTGGCTCTAGTCCTTATGAGCTCTGTCACCTTCTCTGTGTCCTTGGCCTCCCTTTGCCTCAGTTTCCTCATCTTTAAACAGGGAAAACAACAGCCCTACAGCCCTACCTTGTAGGGTTGCCATGAGGACTAAATATGTTCACAGAACTGAAGTGTCTGGTACACAGTTAGCACTCACTGGCCGGATTATTTTTATTACTTTTATTTCTCAGCTGCAAGGTGCTAAGCTCCCAGGGCCTTACACCCAACAGTCAGTGCGACCTCAGGTCGTTAGGGGGCTGAGCCAACTCCATCTGACCCTCAGGAGCCTGTGGAACTAGCGGGGCCCAGGATCCTACAGAGAGCTTGGCCTACCCTCAGCTTGCTGTGTGGTCCAGAGCAAGCCAGTCACCCTCTCTGAACCAAGGCCTCTACACCTGCAACCCAAGGTCAGATAAGCTCCACAGGCCCCTTTGGCTCAGCACTTAGGGATTCAGTGAACAGCTACCTACCCAACCTGTTTGATCATTCTCCCCAGCTTAAAACCCTCTATGGCTCCCTCTTACCCTTGCCCCACCTGCCAGGCACCACCAAGCTGCTGCCTACTCCTGGCTCACCTCACACCCCCTCTTCCGTTGCCCCCTCACCTCCAGGCACTCGGCCCCCTACTGTTTGTTTCTCAACATTTTTTCAGCAGTTCTCAGCTCCGATGTCCTTTTCTCAGAGAGGCTCCCCTCCCCCCCACAGCCCCCTATCTAAACGAGAACCCTCCTGGTCCATCTCTTATTGCACCTAGGGCTGCCCTGATGCAAACGAGTCACAGGTTAATGCAGGTGGCAATGGGATGATGTCTTCCGCCCCATGGGAATGTCAGCTGCACCAGGTCAGGGACCCAGCTGACCTGCTTGCCGCTGGATCAGCAGCATCCCGAGCACAGACTGCACACAGTAGGTGGTCCACACATGCTGTCTGAATGGGTGCCTCTCCTTGTACGTGCTGGGGTGTGTGTGAGCCAGGGGCCTGTGGCTCTCAGTGGGGTATAACCATGGCGGGGAGGGGGGCTGGGGTTTGTGGGTGCTCCCGGCAGGCCCAGAGCAGAAGTGGAGTGCACGGGCCAGCAAGCCTCCTGGTCCGTGTGCCTGAGAACACTGCGAGGGCAGGGGCTACTGCCCGTTTCCCTACCACAGCGGGTACTAAAATCTGGGGGTTCACTTAATTACCGTCTCCCCACTAGACCTCCTAAGGGTCTGCTTCAGTCTTTTATACCCACAATGCACAAAAGAGTGTCTGGCACAGTGTGGCCTCAGTCTGTTGTTGGGTCAATGGTGGAGGGTGGGTGGGCAGATCTCCCAGCTTGCCCCAAGATTTGCCCTTGTCACAGGCATTCTCCTCTCTGCACAGAGCCTTGACTACCGAGGAAGCTTCGTCATGCCCTCTTGCGGGCTCCAGTCCCATAGACAGGGCTCTGTCCCTGTAGACAGCAGGTCTACACGTGGGCTTTCAGGTTCCCGGGGCTGGAGGTAGAGGGAGGCATCACTGGGTGGGTGTCTGTCCACCTACCTGGTCCACGTCATACAGCATCTGCAGGGGACTCCTCCTCTTCCCACTGAGCCAGCCAGAGCCCAGGCTGTTTTCAAATGCTGTGGGGCACAAGGAAAGAGGCATCAAATGGACTGGCTGTGGCTCTCAGGGGGCTTGGACACATCTGATCTACCTCTGGGAATCAGTGTCCCTGTTGTGTCTCACCTGCCTCCAGGGGGCTTGGTGGAGTGTGGGGCACTGATAGGTCCCCTGACCCACCAGGGCGGAGTACTTGGTATCACTCCTGCCCCATGTCCTGCCCTTCAGAGTTGGAGGATGCCAGGCAGGCAGGGATGAGAGGAAAGGTGTTATCCAGCCCTCTGGTGAAGGCCTGACCACCCACTGTCTCCATCTGCCTTCATCTCATGCCCCACCCCCACCAGCCCCATGACCACGGAGCCCGAAGGGAATCACCAAGCTAGCTGCTGTCCAGGCAGCCAGAAAGGGCTGGGTAGCAGGAGAGGTGGCACAGCCAAACTCAGCTTCTCCAATGACAGCCCGCCAGGTCACGTGACCGCCGTGGGCTCCTACAGGAGCCTGAACTTCCCTGGCCAGTGTGTATGCCACTTCCTGGTAAATGCCGGTTTCACGGTCTCCCAGACTGGAAGACAGTGGGCAGGGATACTGTCTATCTGTCTCAGTATTGCACTCTTCAATCTTAAAACTACCACAAACCCTGCTTACTAAATTTATTTTTTTACTTTAAATGTGTCTTAAGGAATATCTTCCTACATATTCAATTAATATGAATATATTCTTAGTATATAGTTGACATAGGTAAGCATAGGTTTACAATCTTATGCTTCTTGATCATATTTTTCTTAAATATGATTAAATATGATTATACTTGTTAATAAATGAATAAAGTATATGCAGTCTTCAAAAAAGATCACCAAAATCGGCAAAACTTTAGCTAGACTGACCAAGAAGAAAAGAATGACGTCTCTGGGGCAGCCATTGTGGAAAACAGTATGGAGTTTCCTCAAAAAATTAATAAACTACCCACAACCCAGCAATTGCATGACTAGGTATCTATCCAAGGGATACAGGTGTGCTGTTTCAAAGGGGCACATGCACCCCAATGTCTATAGCAGCACTATCGACAATAGCCAAAGTATGTCCATCGACAGATGAATGAATAAAGAAGATTTACACACACACACACACACACACACACACACACAATGGAGTATTACTCGGCAATCAAAAAGAGTGAAATCTTGCCATTTGCAACTACATGGATGAAACTAGAGGGTATTATGCTAAGTGAAACTAGCCAGAGAAAGACAAATATCATAGGACTTCACTCATACGAGGACCTTAAGATACAAAACAGATGAACATAAGGGAAGGGAAGCAAAAATGATATAAAAGCAGGGAGGGGGACATAACATAAGAGACTCTTAATTACGGAGAACAAACTGAGGGTTGCTGGAGGGGTGGTGGGAGGGGGGGACGGGCTAAATGGGTAAGGGGCATTAAGGAAGACACTTGTTGAGATGGGCACTGGGTGTTATACATAGGGGATGAATCAGTGGAATCTACTCCTGAAATCATTGTTGCACTATAGGCTAACTAACTTCGATATAAATTAAAAAATGAGCACTGGGTGGGTCAGTCAGTTAAGCGTCTGATTTCGGCTCAGGTCATGATCTCACTGTGGATTCGAGCCTCAAGTTGGGCTCTGTGCTGACAGCTCAGAGCCTGGAGCCTGCTTCCGATTCTACATCTCCTTTGCTCTCTGCCCCTCCCCCACTCACACTCTGTCTCTCTCTCTCTCTCTCTCTCAAAAGTAAAATAAACATTAAAAAAATTAAAAATAAATTTAAAAAGTAAATAAATATAATAAAAATAAAAATAAATAAAAATGAAAGGCTGGTACCATCACAGTGACCCTAGCCCATGTGCACATGGTTAAATGCTATTTTTTTTTTTAAATAAAGGCATCTCTGGGAGTGGGGGAAAGAATGAAGTCTCAAATTAGTAAAAACAGGAATGAAAGAAAAGCTATTAGTACTGAATCTTACAGAAATGAGAAAGGTATGAACGATTATACAAAAGCAAATTAGATAACCTACATGAAATGGAAAGAGTCCTAAAAAGATGCAAATTCCTCACTCAAAAGAAACAAAATCTCAATGACATATAACAATACATTGAAATAGTAATGGAAAGAAATTCCCACAAAGAGAAGCCCAGAATCAGATAACTCACTCCTGAATCTTATCAAATATTTAAAGAAGAATTAACACCAGTATCTTCTAAACTATTTATGCCCTTCAAAAAAACTCCCAAAAAACAAAACAGAATGGGGGAGGGAAAATACCTCCCAACTCATATATGAGCCCAGTATTACCCCGATACCAAAACCAGATAGAGACATCACAAGAAAGCTACAGAGCAATATCTCTTAGGAACATAGATGCAAAATCCTCACAAACAAAACAAAACAAAACAACACATCAAACTGAATCCATCAACATATAAAAAGGTTTATATATGACCAAGTAAGGCTTATCTCAGGAGTGCAAAGGTGGTACAACATAAAAAAAAAAATCAATCACGGTAATACACCATATTAATAGAATAAAGAAAAAAACCCACACAATCATCATCAGTACAAGCAGAAAAAGTGTTGCACAATATCCCATACCCTTTCATAATAAAAACACTAAACTAGAAATTGAAGGGAACCTCTTCAAGCTGATAAAAGCCATCTAGAAGCCATAGCTAACATATTTAATAGTGAAAATTGGATGCTTTACCTCTAAGATCAGGAACAAAACAAAGGATGCCCACCTTCACTATTTCTATTCAACAATGTACTAGAAGTTCTAGCCAGGGTATTGGGCAAGAAAAAGAAAGAAAAAAGGCATCCAGATTGGACAGGAAAAAGTAAAATTATGTGTATTTATAGATAACACGAATATATAGAGAATGTGTGTGTGTGTATTTGTGTAATCCACAAACTACTCGAGCTAATAAATTAGTTCAGCAAGATTGTAGAATAAAAGACCAATATACAATAGTAAATTGTATTTCTAAATACTAGCAATGAATAACCCAAAATTGAAATTACAAAAACATCTCCATTTACAATAGGATAAAAAGAAAAATATTAAGGATTAAATTTAACAAAATAAGTGCAGAACTCATTGCTGAAAACTAAGACATCACTGGAAGAAATTGAAGATCTGAATGAATGGAAAAATATCCCATGTTTGTGGATTGGGAGATTTAATGTCATTAAGGTGGCAGTATTCCCCGATTACAGCTCTTAGCACATGGCAGACAGCTGTGCATGTGTTCCTGGAGTAGCTTACATACAGCATGCAGGAAGCGGGGTGGGCAAAAAGGATGCCATTCTCCAAATATCAGAGATCCATGCTTTGATCAGGTGTGCTTCCCCACATTGTTGCAAGCCCCTCTCCCTCCACATAAAGTGACTTCCGAGGGACTTAAAAGGCTGGTTCCCTTTTCTCCACCTTCCATTTTTCTCTTTTCCCCTTTTTGGGGAGCCAGGTATTAAACACTAAAACATTCAAAGCAACGGCAAAAATGGGGAAAATTAGAAACTGACTGTGAATGCCCAGGGAGAGGCTCAGAAAAAGACCTAAGAAGACCTTAAATTTATAACGTGGGCTGAACCTCAGCACAGACAGCCTACAACAATCAGAAAAACAAAAACAAGCTAAAAATAGCAATCACCGAGTAAGAGAATCTGATTTCCACAGTTACTACATTATTAGATTCAAATGTCCAGTGTTCAACAACAACAGAAAAATTAGAAGTCATACAAAGAACGAGGAAAGTATGGTCCATTCAGATGAAGAAAATAAATCAACAGAAACACCCTGAAAAAAATCTGATGGCAGATATATGAGACAAAGACTATAAGACAACTGTCTTGAAGATGCTTAAAGAACTAAAGGAAGATGTGCAGAAAATCAAGAAAATGATCTATGGAAAAAATGGAATATCAGTAAAGATGTTAAAAGAAACTAAGAAGAAATTCTAGAGCTAAAATGTACAATAACTGAAATGAAAAATTCACTGGTGGTATTAAAAGACAGATTTTAAGTAGGCAGAAAAAAGAATCCGTGAACTGGAAGACAGGGCAATGGAAATTACTGAGTATAAGGAACAGAAAGAAAAAAGATTAGAGAAGAATAAACAGAACCTAAGGGACCTGTGGGACAACATCAAAATCAACATACTCCTGTGGGAGTCCCAGGAGGCGAAGAGAAAGACAGTGACAGAAAGAATATCTGAAGACATAATGGCTGAAAACTTCTCAAATTTCATGAAAGACAAGAATATAAACATCCAAGAATCATAACGAACTCCAAGTAAGATGAATTCAAAGAGACTTGCAAATCAAACTTTCAAAAGACAGAGAATCTTGAAAGCAGCAAGAGAGAGACAACTCATCACTCATACAAGGGAGCCTCAATGAGATTATGAGTAGATTACTCATCAGAAAGTTTGGAGGCCAGAAGACAATGAGATGATATATTCAAAGTGCTCAAAGGAAAAAAAAAAGCACTGTCAATCAACAAACCTATATCTGGAAAAAACTCTCCTTCAAAAGTGAGGGAGAGCTTAAGACATTCACAGATACACAAAAGCTGAGGGAGTTTGTGATCTGTCCCGCCAGAAATGCTCAGGGGAGTCCTGCAAGATGAAATGAAAGGAAACTAGACAGTAACTCGAAGTTGTATGGAGAAGTAAATATCAATAATGGTAGATACACAGGCAATTATAAAAGATAATATTATTGTAACAATAGTTTGTAACTGTACTTTTTATTTTCTATATGATTTAAAAGAGACTATATCTAAAGCAAAAAAAAAAAAAAAAAAAGAAAAACAATTATCAGTCTAAAAGCCAGTATTATTAACTCCAAATTTTTGTTTTCTATGTAATTTAAGAGAATAATGCATTTAAAAGAATTACTAGTTTATGTGTGTGGGCATATAGTGTATAAAGATGTAATTATATAATAACAACTGAAAGGGATGGGGACAGAGCTGTAAAAGAGCAAAATTTCTCTACTTAGCAAGGTTAAAGTTGTATAAATCCAAAATACAACATATAATTTTAGGATTAAATGTAATCCCCATGGTAGCCACAATGGAAGTCAGAAAGGAATTTACAAAAAGATAAACTGACTAAACACAAAAGGAGACAGTAATACAGGAAATGAGGGATAAAAAAAAAAAACTATAAGGCATAGAGAGGACAAATAGCAAAATGACAGATGTTCCTCCTTATCAGTAATTACTTTAAATGTCAATGGATTAAACTCACCAAAATACAGACATGAGCAGAATGGATAAAAATACCTGACCCAACTCTATCTGTGTTCTACAAGAGACTCATTTGAGATCCAGTGATACAAACTGGATGGAAAAAAACTCCAAGCAAATAGTAACCAAAATAGAGCAAAGGTGGCTATATTAATATCAGACAAAATAGACTCTGAATCAAAGAAATTTATAAGAGACAAGTACTTTATATATGAATAAAAGTTTTAATACAGCAAGAAGCTAGAACAATTATGAACATTTACTTACCTAATGGCAGGCTATCAGAGTAAGTGAAACAAGAATTGGCAGAATAGGAAGGAGAAATAGACAGCTCTACAATAATAGTTGAAGATTTCAGTATACCACTCAGTAATGAATTAAGCAATGAGATAGAAGATGAGGAGGGAAACAAAGGACTTACACATCACAATAAACCAATTAGATCTAATAGACACATACAAAACACTCTATCCAACAACAATAGCACACACATTCTTCTCTAACACATGTGGAATGTTTTCCAGGATAGTCTATATGTTGGGCCACAAAATAAGTCAGGATAGATCTTAAAAGGGGCGCCTGGGTGGCTCAGCCAGTTGGGTGTCCAACTTCAGCTCAGGTCATGATCTCACGGTCCGTGAGTTTGAGCCCCGCATCGGGCTCTGTGCTGACAGCTCAGAGCCTGGAGCCTGCTTTGGGTTCTGTCTCTCCCTTTCTCTCTGCCCCTCCCCCACTCATGCTGTATCTTTCCATCCCTCAAAAATGAATAAATGTTTAAAAAAAGTTAAAAAAAATAAAAGACATTATATCATACAGAGTATATTCTCTGACCACAGCAGGATGAAGTCAGAAATCAATAACAGAAGGAAAACTGGAAAATTCACAAATCTGTAGTAATCAAAGAACACACCTCTAAACAACCAGTGGATCAAAGAAGAAATCACAAGGGAAATTAGAAAATACTTGGAGTCAAGGGCACCTGGGTGGCTCAGTCAGTTGAGCGTCCGACTTTGGCTCAGGTCATGATCTTACAGTTCATGGGTTCGAGCCCCACAGTGGGCTCTGTGCTGACAGCTCAGAGCCTGGAGCCTGCTTCAGATTCTGTATCTCCCTCTCTCTCTGCCCCTCCCCCACTCATGTTCTGTCTCTCTCTGTTTCTCAAAAATGAATAAACTTAAAAAAAAAAAGAAAATACTTGGAAACAAAAATGAAAACAACATGAACTTATGGGATGCAGTGAAAGTGCTTAGGGGAAATTTAGAGCTATAAATTCTTACATCAAAAAAAAAAGGGGGTGCCTGGGTGGCTCAGTCGTTTGAGGGTCCAATTCTTGATTTCAGCTCAGGTCGTGATGCCAGGGTTGTGGGACCAAGCCCCACTTTAGTTTCACACTGAGCATGAAGCCTGCTTAAAATCCTCTCTCCCCCTCTGCCCTTCCTCTCTCTCTAAAATAAATTAAAAATAAATGAATGAATGAATGAATGAATGAACAAGCAAACAAACAAGAAATATCTCAAATCAGCAACCTAAGTTCATAACTTAAGGAACTATAAAAAGAAGAAAAAATAAACCCAAAGCTGGCAGAAAGAAGGAAATAATAAAGATTAGAGCAGAGACAAATGAAATAGAGAATAGAAAAATAGAGAAAGTCAATAAAACCAAAATTTGGTTCTTTGGAAAGATCCACAAACTGACTACTCTTTAGCTAGATGGACCAAGAAAAACAAGATTCAGCTTACTAAAATCATAAATGAAAGTGGGACATTACTACTGACCCTACAGAAGTAAAAAGAACTATAAGAGACTACTATGAACAATTGTATGCCAAAACAATTGGATAACCTAGATGAAATAGACAAATTTCTAAAATGTACTAAGTACAAAATGTACTAAGATGAAGTAGTAGAAAATCTGAATACATCTATAACTAGTAAGGAGACTGAATCAGTAATAAAAATTTTCCTGACAAATAAAAGCCATGGACCTGATGGCTTCACTGGTGAAGTTTATCAAACATTTATAGAAGAACTAATGCAAATCCTTCTCAAACTTTTGCAAAAATTATAGAGGAGGGAACACTTCCTAATTCAATTTGTATGGCCACTAATAACTCTGAGCGGCGGGGGGGGGGGGGGGGGGGGGGGGGGGCGGGAAGGGAGCCAGACAAAGGCACTACAAGAAATGAAAACAGTATCTCTTATTAACATTGATGCAAAAATCCTCCACAAAATACTAGAAATACAAGTTAAACAGCATATTAAAAGATTATATATCATCACCAAGTGAGCTTTAGTCCCAGAATGCAAGGATAGTTCAACATATAAACATCAATCACTGTACTACACCATATTAAGAGAATGAAGGAGGGAAAAAAAAAAAACCACACAATCATCTCGATGCAGAAGAACCATTTGACACAATTCAGCATACTTTCATGATAAAAAAGAAAACACTCAAAACAAACAAACAAACAAAGAACAGAAGGAAAGTACCACAGCACAATATAAACCATATATGAAAAACCCATGGCAAACATCAGACTCAATAGTGAAAAACTAAAAGCTTTTCCTCTAATCAGGAACAAAGCAAGGATGCCCATTTTTGCCACTTCCATTCAACACAATATTGGAAGTTCTAGTCAGAGCAATTAGACAAGAAAAAGAAATAAAAGACATCCAAACTGGAAGGAAGTAATAAAATTGTTTCTGTTTGCAGATGATATGATCTTATATGCAGAAAACCCTAAAGATTCCACACACAAAAACTGCTAGAACTGATAAATGAGTTCACCAAAGTAGCAGGATACAAAGTCAACACACAAAAATCATTGCATTTCCATATACAATAAAAAATATGAAAAGGAAAGTACAAAAAAAAATTCCATTTGTAATAGTCTAAAAAAGAAGAAAATACTTAGGAATTAACTTAGCCAAGGAGGTAAAAGACTTGTACAATGAAAATTACATAACAGTGCTGAAATAAATTAAAGAAGACACAAAGAAATGGAAACACATCCCATGTTCATGGATTGGAAAATTTAGTATTGTTAAAATGTCAATACTGCCCCAAATGATCTGTAGATTCAATGCAGTCCCTGTCAAAATTCCAATGACGTTTTTTGCACAAATAGAAAAACCCATCCCAAAATTCAATAGGACCCCAAATATCAAAAAAAATATCTTGAAAAAGACCAAAACTGGAAGATTCACACTTCCTCATTTCAAAACTAACTACAAAGCTATAGTAACAAAACAGGGGGTGCTGGTGGAAGGACAGACATATAAAGAAGAGAAGAGAAGAGAAGAGAAGAGAAGAGAAGAGAAGAGAAGAGAAGAGAAGAGAAGAGATGTGTCCAGAGATAAACTCTTACATATATGGTCAAATGCTTTTTGATAAGGGTGCCAAGACCATTCAGTGGGGGAAAGGACACTCCTTTCAACAAATGGCATTGGGAAAACTGCATGTTCACATGAAAAAGAATGAAGCTGGACCCTTACCTCACATCATATAGAAAATTTAACTCAAAATAGATTAAAGGCCTAAATATAAGACCTAAACAATAATACTCTTAGAAGAAAACATAAGACAAAAGCTTCATGACCTTGGATTTGGCAGTGGTTTCTTGGATATAACCAAAGGCACAGGTAACAAAAGAAAAAATATATAAATTGGACTTGAAAATTTTTAAATTCTGTGCATTATGGGAGACAACACAGAATGGGAGAAAACTTTTGTAAATTATGTATCTGATAGGGGATATATAGAGAACTCCTAAAATTGAACAACAAAAAATTCAACTCAATAATGGGCAAAGGACTTGAATAGACATTTCTCCAAAGAAGATGTATAAGTGACCAATGAGCACATGAACAGATGCTCAACATCACTCATCATTAGGGAAATGCAAATCAAAACAATAATGATATACCACCTCACACCCATTATTATGGCTACTATCAAAAAGGGAGAGAGAGAGAAAAAAAACAAGTGTTGTCAATGTGGAGAAATTAGAACCCTGTGCACTGTTGGTGGGGATGTAACATGGGGCAGCTGCTATGAAAACAGCATGGAGGCTCCACAAAAAATCAAAAATGGAATTAACAGAACACAGCAATTCCACGTCTGTGTACATACTCAAAAGAGTTGAAAAAGCAGGGTGTCTAAGAGGTATTTGCGCACCCATGTTTTTAGCAGCATTATTCACAAAAGCTAAAACATGGAAGCAACCCAAGTGTCCATCAAGAGATGAACGGATAATCAAAATGGGGTCTATTCACACAACGAATATTATTCAGCCTTGAAAAGAAAGGAAACTCTGACACAGGCTACAACTTGGATGAGCCCTGGGGAGATTATGCTGAGTGACAGAAGCCAGTCACAAAAGGACAAATCATGAAGGATTCCGCTTAGTACCTAGAGTAGTAAAAACCATGGAGCAAAAAGCAGATGACGGTTGCCGGGGTGGCGGAGGGGAGAATGTGGAGTATTTAATAGGTGCAGACTTTCAGTGTTACAAGATGAAAAGAGGTCTGGAATGATGGTCGCACGACACTATGAATGCATTGATATCACTGAACGGTACACCTACAAACTATTAAGGCAGTAAAATTTATGTCATGTGTATTTTACCACAATAACAAAAGGTGAGCGAAAGCAAGTTAAGCGTTAAGCATTGAATTACCCTATGACCTAGCAATTCCATTCCTAGGTACATGCCCAGGAGAACTGAAAACAACGTTCACACAAAAACTTACGCACAAATGTTCCCATGGAATTATTTTTAATAACCAAAACCTCAGGTTCCATTAACTGATGAATGGATGAACACTGTGGTCCATCCATACAAAAGAATATTATTCATCCATACAAAGGAAAGAGTACTGACGCTGGCTTCAACTTGGCACATAGATGAGTGGGTGCTAGGGGTTGGAGGTGGTGGGGGAAATCACTGGGAAAGAGGGGAGTCACTGCTACTGCTAATATTCTGGAATTATAGAATGGACATACCGCACAACTGTTAAATACGCTAAGAAACCACTGAACTGTGTTCTTTGAAAAAGTGATTTTATGGAGTGAGAATTAAAGCTCAATGAAAATAAAATTACTGATCACCAAAAAGGATATATGCAAGACCATTTTATGCAAATCTAGCTTACAAATGTAAATATATTGGATGGCTATCATAAGATATTCTTGAACTCACAAGAACATTGCATGTTCATAACAAGTATACCTTCAAGAATTCAGGGTCATAAGAGAAAAGAATATATCCATAAGAAGAACGGACGTTTCCATGACCCTTGGCTTTCAATAAAATAAAGAATGTAAAAAATGCTGCCAAGAAGAACACATTCACTGAAAAGATTTAAGACATGTTTTTGACGAACAAATAAACTTGGAAAATTTGATTAACTGAAAATTTGATTATCTGTTGGCAAACTGACCATGAGTAGTGGTTGTCAAACTTTAGCATGAGTGGGGGCCAACGAAAACACAGAAAACACTTGTTCTAGTCCGGGCGGTCTGGAGGGGGACCCAGGAATCCACATGTGTAACAGTCCCCCAGGTCATGCTGATGCTGCTGGCCCAGGAGCACACCTGGAGAACCCCTGTACTACAGCAAAGCCTGGTGGAGGCTGGCTGAATGAATGCATAAATGACAGATTGACCTTGCCTTGGCCTCCAGAACCTTCTGTGTGCACCAGAAGCCCACTGTCCAGGGCCCCTGGCAGCCTCAGGCTCCTTCCCCACTCCAGTGTCCTTGGAACAAGGTCTGGGCTCTTCTGTAGCCAAGGTGAGGGGAGGGCCTAATTGTGTCCTGTGATTCACCAATGGCCCTAGGACTGGAACTTCTGTCTCCCGGCAGCTGGACGTGTCCCAGGAACACCACTGTCATCAGAAAATGAGCTGACCAGGGGGCAGCCATGTTGGCTGCGCAGGGAGGCCCCAGGCTTGGGGCTGGCAGGTTGGCCTAAGTATAGCAGCTGCCACCAGGAGATGCTATGTCACATTAGCACAGCACCACTCACAACCCGGGGAGGCAGGGGACCCTTCTCACCAATCTGCAGATGTGTTACCTGTAGCCCGAGGTCACCCAGTGATGAGCCCCTCTGAGGGCCACAGCTGGGTTTGAGGAAGGGCTGGTACCCACGGCGGCTGGGGGTGGGTGGGTAGGAGGTGCCCCCAGGGACTGTGAAGCAAACCTAGGTCCATTTCTACCCCAAGGCCCCACAACTTGGAGGCACCCAGCCTTCAAAAACACCAACCCTTGCATGGGGCCTCTCATTTCCTGCTCAGGCCACAGCCTGCAGGAAAGTGCGTCCTATACCAGACCTCAGGGGCCAGTGGGTGGAGGGTCACAGGGAGCAGGCACCAGAGTGAGGTCCTATTTATAGAGTAGCTGTGGCCAGTGATTACAGGGCTGGGCCACCTCCGCCCAGCCCCACCTCTTCCCACCACACAGATCAGAAGAACTTCTAGTCCAGTGGGATGGGCAGGCTGGCCAGGGAGGAGGACGGATAGGACTAGGAGGGCCAGAAGGGGATTGCTTTGAAGATCCCTCGATCCGGCCCCCAACTCTGGAAAGCTGGGGGCTTGGCTCTGAGGGCAGGGTGGCCCAAACAGGGCCACAGTGAGGCATCCCCCAACCTCCACTCTGGTTTCCCCAAGCCTCTCTTGGCCTGTGTCCTCCAATGTGCAGCCCCTCCACTAGGCTTCAGGTCCCAGGCTCCCTCCCAAGGGCACCACAGAACAGACAAGCCAGGGAGAGCCAGGCGGCAGGCCCAGTCTCACAGCCAGGGAGGGGCCTGGGCCAGCCCAGGGCAGTCACAGGCAAAACCACCATGGGGTTCTGCTTTGAAAAAGGAGACAAAAATAGCAGAAGATTGTATGGGGAGGCGGGGGAGGGTGGTGGAAGGGAGGTGGGAGGGACGAGGGGGTGCCAAAGACACAGAGAAAGAGACAGAGCTACACACAATGACAGGGACATAGGCTGGGAGAAGGAGAAACAGATCACAGCAGTAAAACAGCTGGAGTTTTGAAATTGCTCAAAGCAAACCAGCTGGGGTTGAAAGGGAGGAAGCGATGCGGTGTGAGCTGACCACAGTCTGGGAGAGCCCAGCACCCATGCCCAAAGGGATCCTGGCCCTGAAAACCATGCAGCCCTGGCCTCAAGAGCAGACCACAGTCCTGATCCAGTAGGTCGGTGCAAAGACAGCCCAACACCCTGCGGTGCCCGCTGCATGAAGGCAGGAAGCCCCTAGGAGGGCATGGCAGTCGGCAAAGGAGGCAGGGTTTGGGCAGGGTCACAGGAACCAGGGAAGAAGCACCTGGGGCACAGCCCTAGGGTCGGCCAGCGCCTGGCACTGAGCTCGGCACACATTGACACTGGTATCAGGTAGAAACCGTTCTTATCTGCATTTGACAGATGGGGAAACCGAGGCTCAGAGAGGGAAAGAAACAGGCCTGAGGCCTCACAGCGAGCAAAGGCCAGAAAAAGGATTTGACCCCGGGCCATAGTGCACGTATGCCTCTGAGGGCACATCTCTGGGGCACCCATCCTGCCCAGCACACAGCCCCTCCTAAGCTCACCAGAACTGCAGGCAGGTGGGTGAACTGCCACACAGGGAAACTGAAAGCAGAAACCAGTGAGATGGTCCCTGGCACACCCACCCCTAAGGAAAGGCTTTGGCTGCCCCTTGCAGCTGGGCAGGGTGCGGGGGTGGGGGGGCACAAGGCATTCTGTGGGCCATTTGAAACTTCACCATTTGGGAGAGAAACACTGGTGATTCCCAGTCCAGTGAGTGAAGATTACGACACATGGTTTCTGGTTAATAAGTTCTAGCTGGGCACAATGTTGCAAGATCAGACAGGCAGGGGCAGCCAGGCCCAAACAGCGCTGACAGGCCCCCGGGGACCTTGCTGGGGGAGGGTGGAGGGCAGGTTACCCCAGCCCATTCGGTCCCCCAGGTGACCTGGGACTTCCAGGGTGACCTGCATGCCCCAGGGTCAGGGACATTCCCTCCGGCAATCAGGCTCAGGGGGGAACACGTTGACAAGCCCTTCACAAATAAAAAACAATCCCACTTTTTTTTTTTTTTTCCCTGAAGAGAACTAGAGATCTCTCCACTTGTACTTAAAACTCAAACTCTATTTGCTGAACTCCACCTGGAATGGAACCCCTCACCTGGCCAGCTCATTCTTGGGTATATTCTCATCACCTCTGCCTCCAGGATGGTTAAGAACTGCCCCTATCCCACCCCCCTGCCCCCTTGCCTCCTCCGTCCAGGACAGTCACAGAAATCTCCTCACTCAGGAGACTCAGAAATAGGAGGCTATTTCTCTTCCCTCCACCTTGGTGAACTTAAAACCTTCATGGCTTCCCACTGGCTAACAACAAATTCCTGCTTCTTCCCAGAACCCTCCTGGTCCACCTCTCTCCTCCCCCCCCCCCCCCCCAGCTCCAGCCACACTGGTCCTTCTGCCAATCAGTGAACACATTAGGGGCATTCCCACCTCAGAGCCTTTGCACTGACTGTTCTTTCTGGCTGGGATGCTCCTCCAGGAACCCCTATTCTTTAGAGTAACCCTTCTTGTTCAGATTTCAACTCGGATGTCCCCTCTAGAAAGAGGGTCTCTCCAAAGAGCAGCACTCCACGTCAGGACCTTTCCCAGGTCTCTCCTTTTAATTTATGCGTGGCATTTATTACCGCTGAAACAATGGGGTTTGTGTATGGGTTGATGTCTGGCTGCCTTTCCAGAAAGTTGACTCTGTAAAAAGGGACTGTCTTGTTTTCTTGTTACCCCTGTAACTCACCTAGTGCCAATGAATAATTTATTTAAAGACTGATAGCCCCTCATGGCCATAAGGAGAGTGCCCCAACTCTTAGCCTGCCATTCAAGGCCACCCATGACCGGGCCCCAACTTAGAGTATACTTCTGGCTTCCACCCTACCACCTCATCTCATGAACCCTGAGCTCTGCCCACAGCACATCCCTTAGCACACCAGGCCTTTTCACTCCTCCATTCTTTTGTCTGTGCCATTCCCTCTGACCCCAAATTCCCTTTCCTCATTTTCCCACCTGGTGAAGTCCTATGCAGCCTGCAAAGCCCAACCCAAATACCCCAGCCTATAGAGTAGAAAGCATAAGGGTTAGGGCTTTAGACTAGGATTAAATCTTGACCCTCACACTTCCTAGTTGGGTGAGCAAGTCACTTTCCTTCTCCTGATCTTAGTCTCCTTCTCTGCAAAATGCAATTACCAATCCGTACTCTAGTGAGCCATCCATCTTGCCAGTTAACCTTTTCTCATGGTACTTTCTGGAGGCCCGGATGGTGCCTCTGAGCCCTGGGAACACTGACAGTACCTGAGAATGGACCGCAGTGTGGGAGCATCTATCGATTTGGCTGCCAGCAGCCACTCCCACTCCTTTTGCTAGCCTGCTGGGCATCCCCCCGGAAGCAAACCTGCTTACACTCCGTCCACGTGGTTCTGATAGGCTCCCTCCTCCAGTAGCTGCTGGGATAGGCAGGTGACCAGGCCTAGCCAATCGGAGCATTCCATCCCTTTCTGCCACAGCAACTGTCCCTCAGAGGTGGACACCACGGGATCCAATTCAGGCCAATGAGACACATCCTTGGGACTCTCCCTAGAAATCAGTCAAGAGCCCTTCTTTTGGACTGAGGCAGCTAAAAGTGAAGCCATTGCAGAGAAAAGCCAAACCTAGAGCTGGAGACAAGGGTTCCACCCCTGGATCCACCCATGCCTGAAGGCAGCCTCATCTGGCTTAAGTGGGCCTGAGTTGAGATGTCCTCACTGAGACACTGTGACCTGTGACGGCCCAGGGCCAGGACTGGGGAAGGAGTCAGAGCATGCAGAGTTGGCACTGGGACCCCACTGTGCAAGGACGATGAGGGAGAGCCTATGGGACGGGGTCCTGCAGGGGGCTCAGTGGGAGGCAGTGGACACAGGGCATCCAGGGGGCAAGCTGTCTGCTCCTGGCTCTAGCTGCCCCTGCGAAGGTCCCTGGCTTCTGCACTGAGAGGCCCTGTTCAGATCCAAGGCCAGGCCCATGTCATAGACCCACCTCAACCCTGGCACCCTGGCTCCCCAGGAGTCATCGGGCATTTCTGCATTTATTCTGCATAGGACCAAAATACTGGTTTTTCATTAAAAGCAATGGCTGCCTCCAGGGCCACTACGCTGCCTGAGAGGTGCCCCGACCATCATAGACCCCTGCGCTCTGAACAGTTGTCTCTGTGGCCCGAGTCCCCAGGTGCTGTGGTGCCAGAGAAGGAAGGGGACAGAGAGGGAAAGGGAGAGAAGCCCTGGGCCCTTCCCCACCTGGAAACCCTCCAAGAAGGACAGTGGGGGAGAAGATCTCTGTTAGCACACATCATCCCAGATCTCAGACAGGAAGCATTGGACCCCAGGAGAAGGCAGGTGGCCTGGAGGAAAGGAAGACAGCAATCCAGCCTGGAAGGGACAGGTGGCCTCCCCTGGGAATCCCCTCCATCCAACCTTCTTCCACACTCTCCCTTCCCTGCCCCCAACCCCAGGTCCCCTGAAAGTGGACAGAGACTTCCAACTCCAGGAAAGATGCTCAACCCTGCAAACCTAGGAAAGGACTGAGGAGGGAGGGAGGTGAGGGTGGAATCCGGCACTGCCCAATGAGGCCCCTGTGAAGCAGCAGGTGGGGGATTTAAATTGAGACTCTCCCTCAGTGTGTCTCTGGGGGCAGAGGATGCAGACCAGCTATTTGGATGTTTAAAAATTTTTTTAACGTTTTATGTATTTTTGAGAAAGAGTGTGAGTGGGGGAGGCACAGAGAGAGAGGGAGACACAGAATGTGAAGCAGGCTCCAGGCTCCGAGCTATCAGCACAGAGCCTGACACGGGGTTTGAACCCACAAACGTGAGATCATGACCTGAGCTGATGGTTAGATGAAGTCAGATGGTTAACCGACTGAGCCACCCAGGCGCCCCTGGATTTTTAATATTAAAAACATAAGGTCTGCAAGGGCAGGTATATTAGTAAGTTTTGTTCCCAGCCCTAGAAAGGCACCTCGCATGAGCACGTGCCCAGCAAATCCATGGTCAACAGGGTTGCACAAAAGGACAGCCTTCAAGCCCAGGTTTGGACACAGAGGAAGCAAAAGGCAGAAGGGGATGAGGGGTGACAGTGGAAGCGCCACTGGGACCCTGGGGTGAGGCTGGGGTGTCGAGGGCAGCAGTATCCTGGGCAACTGTCCCACCTTGCCCCAGCATCTTCCTTGTCCCCAGGACCTTGAGCACTAGGTCAGCACTGATGGCATCCTGGGGGCTCAGGGATGCCACGGTGGGCTACTCCAGACTTCCCCACTAGTAAATGCACATTAGGGGCCCCAGGCCTCTAGTGGCAGTCCTTTAGGTGTCCCCTGCCCAACTACTCTGGAGAAGGAGGGGACAGTGCCAGACCTGTGTGCGTGCCTGGAGGAAGATGCTAAAATTCCTCCTGTGCTCTGGAGCCCTCTTCTTAGCCCAGAGGCCCACCACACCCTTCACCCCCTTCCAACTCAGAGCACAGCTTCGGGAACAACCTCAGAGCTGCTGGAGGCCCTATGAGGCCACTTTCAGAGTCCCCAGACAGCAGGATCTGCCTCTAGCTGGACGGTTGGCAGGAGAAGGCCTTTCCACCCAGCTGTCTCCTCTCCGGCTCTGCCAGGTGCCTGCAGATCCAACATTAGCACACCCTCCTCACTGGCTTCTGAGGTCAGGGGCTTTAGCTCATGGCTCAGGAGGAAAAAGAGCCAGCAGAGTAGGTTGGGTAGGTTGGTCTGATTAACCCTCTTTTGTCCAGGGTCACCCTCAAAGCTATGATGAATGAAGACAGACTATGGGGAAAGGTCTGAGCACCTAGCAGGAGCAAGAGGGCCTCTGGGAGGCAGGCGGGGCTGCACTATGGGAGCCCGGAGAAGAGGCCCATCCCAGTCTCGGGGCAGTGGAAGCAGGCGTCAAGTAGGGTCTGTCAGACTGGGTAGGGTGAGGCCAGCGTGGTGGGTGAGAAGGTCGTGGCCAAGGGTATTCACGCAGCAGAGAATCTCAGGCGGGGACACAGCATGGGCAAAAACTAGGAGAGGGACCACACGTCACCCTCTCTAGCTCCTGCTCTCCCAGATTTTGTGGAAGAGAGTCAAAAGGAAGAAAACGCAGAAGGTAACCAGTACCTGGACTCATTTCTTCTCTCTCAAACCTGGGTAGAGGAGGCGGCAGGAGAGAAGTGTCCAGTCAGGGGAGACACAGAGACATAAATATACCTACCCCAACGTGCCTACTCCTCTATAGATACCCCCAGACACACACCCCACACACCGGGGCCCAAATGCTCTAGCCTTCTGTCTCTCTCACACCCCACGCCAGCGGCTGAGCCCTGGGAGTCCAGGTCCTGAGTAAACATTTGTCTATGAATGACTGGGTAGACAAAGACTGTCATGGCCACAGACCCTAGGACCACAGCCCACACTGCTAGGGGACACTCTGCTCTGCTAAGACATAGGAGTAGGAGCACCTGCCATGAATCAGGAGCACTCTAAACCAGGAGCACCACTCCCAGATAGCCCACCTGCTCATGGAACGGGGTGGTGATGGAAAGACTGACAAGACTGACCACAGCTCCCTCCCGTGAGCTTGGAGAGGTGTCCAGGTCTGGGAGGCTGGGTCCAGGCATGCAGGGAACAGTGTGATCGGCAGGGTGACTGGGTAGAACTCTGGTGAACACACTAGGGAGTCCTCCCTAAGCCCTGCTCACCTGGACCCCAGCCAAACCCTGGCCTCCAGCCCAGAGGCAGTCATGGAGGTTGGAGGGAAAGCAGGAGAAGGAAGCCCCACCCCCCAAGATGAAGGGAGCAGTGTCACCCCCAAATCATGACAGCCGGCATGATGAAGAGACTCAGGATTCTTCCACTATCTCATTTAATTTCACTTCCCCGAAAGACCCATAAGGAAGAACCCGAGCACTCCATTTGAAAGACGGGAGTACTGAGGACCTTGGGGGGGGGGGGGATAGGTCATCCAGCAGGTAAGACTGTGGAATGACCCTTATCCACTAACCTAGACCCAGCCAGGTGGGTGAGTGCCCCCCAAAACACAGACTCCTCAGCTCGATCTCTTGGGCCACCCTCACTGCCCACAGTCCCTGTCCACCCTGGGGCGTGGTCACTTACTCCCTGAGACCCTGTCCGTGAGGCTCCAAAGGTGACACTCCAAGGATTGTCACAGAGCCCAGTGGAGACCTACCCCCTGAGCCCCCAAAGCCCCCCAACACACTCACACCAGGGAAAGGCAAACAGAGCCCGAGGTGGGAACAGGCTGCTGGCTGGGCATCTCAAGCCCCAGGCAGGCGGCTAGCCAGCAGGCAAGTCACCCACACCTGCCCCTCAATCTCTCTGCCTTAGTTTCCCCCTTTGTGAAATGGGGAGGAGATGAAGTGAGTTAAGACTACGCACAAGCCTGGCCCAGGGCAGCTACCACGCGCTGCAGGGTCCTGACTGGCTGCCTCAGTTTCCCCAACCAGACCGTGCAGTGCGTGCAAAGGAGCCCCAGGTCCTCCTGGGTGTGAACTTCGGGGCGGAGCGGGGCGCTCCAGGCAGCAGCGCCTGCGGCTGAGGGGGACCACCTGAAGGACCGGGCAGCGTCAGGCTTCCCCAACCCACGCTGCACCGCTTCAGTCAAGGGGCCTCCGGGCGCCAAGGGGTGCCGGCGACGTAAACAAGGCTGCCTTCCTGGGTGGACCCGATGCCCTCTGCCACCCACAACGGACCCGGGGCCCCGGGCTGCGAGCCCCGAACGATCACCCCTCGCGGGCGTTGGGAGACCAACTCCCAAGGGCGGCAAGACCCTTTCAGGGAGCCGGGGCTTGGGCGGGGACGCCGAGAGCCTCCCTGGGCCCACCCACCCCTACCCCCAGCGCGGGAGGGGACAGCAGGTGCCCCCCGTGGAGGGGCCCGGTGGGCACTCACCCGGGCGCAGGGCGCGGGGCGCGGCGCCCAGAAGTAAGAGCGCGGCACCCAGACACGCGGCCGCCAGAGCGCGCCGCCGCCAGCAGCGCCTCCCCATGCTGTGCGGGGCGCGCGGGGCTGCGGGGCGCGCGGGGCTGCGGTCCCCCTGGTCCGGCGGGGGCGGCAGCGCCCGGCCCGGGACCCGCCCCGGGACCCGCCCCGCCCCGCCCGGCGGCGCGTACCAAGGCACGGCGCGGGGGTGCGAGCGCTCTGCTCGCGGGGGTGGGGGGTAGGGTGGTGCGGTGGCAGACTGCTGGGGACTGGGGAGGTGGGCGACGGCGGGCGGCGGGCCTCGTCCAGCCTACACGCCCCGCAACCGATCTAGCCCGGCAGCAGTCCGGGGCTGGAAGGACGGAGCCTGGGTGGAAAGAGCCGGGTCGCCGGTGGGGCGGAGCCTTCGGTTGGCCCCGGGGTACCATCCTCCACCCAAGGCCAAGAAGCGTCAGCAAAGTGGCGTGTCGGCGGGTCGAGGGAGCACTGTGCCCTCTTGAGGGGTTTTTGCTGCCTTACATGAGGGAGGGGACCTGGTGTGGGGAAGCAGACCTCTACAGACGACTACCCCAGGATCTTCCATCCCCGAGAGTCAGGCCTAAGACTGCCCCCTAATCCCCCCAAGGTCACCCTGTAGCCTTGTTTCCACAGGTGTCTCCAGGTCCTGCCCGAACTCTGCCTCATTGTAGGTCGTTCTTGGCCAGACTCTGGGAGGAGAGGTGGGGGTTCTCAGTTCATGCAGCCAGCGGGGCTCTTTGCCTCACCTGGTCACCGGCCACTGATCCACACTCCAGGTGAGCGCTCAACTTACTGAGGCCTCCTGTGTGTGAGGGGAGGAGAGTAAAGTCAGGCCATCGAAAGATAGAAGATAAACATCCAGCTAGTCCTGGCCGGGGGGGGGGGGGGGGGGGGGGGGGGGGGGGGGGGCGTGGAGACCAGGCCTGACCCCCGCTCCCTGCTGCCCACAAGTCAGGCTAGAAGGGAACCCAGGGAGCAGCTGATGCTGTGTGCGGGTGTGCACCTGAGACGACACTTGGTGGTGTGAGTGTGTGGGAAAGGGTGCTGCAGTCAACCACAGTTTTAATTTTTTTTTTTAACGTTTATTTATTTTTGAGACAGAGAGAGACAGAGCATGACTGGGGTAGGGTCAGAGAGAGGGAGACACAAAATCTGAAACAGGCTCCAGGCTGTCAGCACAGAGCCCGACATGGGGCTCCCAGGGGCTCTTGAAAAAGCTGATTCCAAACCCAGCAGGTTCCACTTGCCCCTGTGTGAGATCAGGAAATTTTCCTGACCTCTCTCTGTGCCCCAGTTCCCTGTGCAATGGATCAGGGAGTGCCGTCTAAGTCCTAGATGTTAGTGATTATTTTTACAGTTCCTGCCTGTTTCTGGCAAGTGACTGGTTTCTGTACCAGTGGTAATATAAAAATTCCCTCTTATTACATTTATCCAAGTTTCAAAGGTCTATTTAAGGAAAAATATTAAGCAAATAATAGTTCTGCTTGCTTGAAGATATGGCTCCAAATGGTGATGATAGGTCTCAAATGGCAGAGAAGTGGGAAACCCAGCTCACAGATAAAACCAGAAACTCCTTATTACGGCTTACCAGGTGACGTGGACCGAGAGCCTTGAGAAGCATCCAGCTCAGCCCCAATCTGGCCCTCAGGCAGGGCTGCTGCTGCTCTGGGTCCAGGACCCAGGGATTAACAGTCATCCACAAGCCAGGGGGTCCCAAATCTCACCTACACATGCATTCCTGACCCTCCCCCAGGCCCCAGCCTCTGCGTCCTTATTAGGGCAAGAGTCTCCGTCTCCTGTGTTGCCACCTGGTGGCCAAAGTTGAGAACAACATCTCAGCCCATCCCTGTTAGAAAATTCTTGGAGACCGGATTCCTCGAGGCCCACGGTGGGATCTCAGTGTTGGGTCTTGGGATGGAGGGTTGAGTATGCCCTGCCAGAGGCCCGGGGCTTCAGTATCTTCCCCAAGAAGACGGCTTCTGCAGCCTCTGTTTTCTCAAAGGGGCTCACATTCATTCATTCATTCAACAGATACTGAATTGCCCAGTGTGCGGGGGCTCCAGTGGAGAGAACATGGCAGATAGGCTTTTGCCCTCATAGAATTTACATCATAGAAAGCAGGAATAAATATATAAGATCACGTCAGGTGGCAAATGGTACAACAGAGAAAATACACCAGGATATGGGGCGCCTGGGTGGCTCAGTCGGTTGAGCGGCCGACTTCGGCTCAGGTCATGATCTCACACTCCATGGGTTCGAGCCCCGCGTCGGGCTCTGTGCTGACAGCTCAGAGCCTGGAGCCTGCTTTGGATTCTGTGCCTCCCTCTCTCTCTGCTCCTCCCCTGCTCACACACTCTCTCTCAAAAATAAAGATTAAAAAAATTTAAAAAGAAAAGAAAATACACCAGGATAAAGGATGGGAAGTATGTATATTGCACATATCGAGGATGGTAGGGACAGGCCTCAGGGAGGGTGTGACACTTCAGCAGAGATGCGAGTCAGGTGAGGAGCCTGGAGGAGATTCCCGGGCAGAGGACCAGACTTTGCTGAGGCCCCGATGTAATGTTCCTAGGTAGCTATTAACTAACAAATTGCACTAAAATTTAGCAGCTTAAAACAATCATTTAAATTTTTGCTCACAGTTTTGTGGGTCAAAATTTGGGGAAGGGGCTCAGTTGGGTGATTCGTCTCATGCTACTGCATCAGATGGAGGCTGGCTGGGGTCGGCCATCCCCGATGGCTCCCTCACACACCAGAGCTCAGCTGATTGGTTGACCTCAGCACCTCCACATGGCACGCCCCAGCCTGGGGTCCCGGGTACTTGGGCTGCTCCACAGAGTCTCAGGCTACCTTCTGTTAGTTACCCCATAAGCACTAAGTTTGGCCCAGACTCAAGAGCAGGGCCACACCCCGGCATCACTGGAAGAAGCACCCAAGCAAGGATTTGCTGGCATGTTTTAAAACCACCATGGGGCGCCTGGATGGCTCAGTCGGTTGAGCATCCGACTTCGGCTCAGGTTACGGTCTCGCAGCTGGTGGGTTCAAGCCCCATGTCAGGCTCTGTGCTGACATCTCGGAGCCTCAAGCCTCCTTCAGATTCTGTGTCTCCTCCTCTCTCTGCCCCTCCCATGCTCCTGCTCTGTCTTGCTCTGTCTCTTAATAATAAATAAACATTAAAAAAAAACTTTTTTTTTAAACCACTGTGGGCATGTGTGAGCAAGGAGCAGCCAGGAGGCTCTGGGGTAGACAAGAGTGGATGGAGAAATCAGAGGCAGACAGAGGATCCACATGCCCAGAACAAACTGGCCCACATTTGGGTTATTCTAGGCATAGTCTGCAGCCGTGTTGCTAGCCGACTGCAGGTGGCTGGGAGGAGGTGGGGGACCAGGAGAGAGGCTGGTGCTATCTTGGGGGGAGAGGGTGGGCATGACCCAGGCTAGGGTGGTCTCAGGGTCCAGATATATTTTCATGGTGGAGGGCTCAGGGGTCAGGATGGTTCAGCAGAAGATGTCCAGAGTGGCAGAATGGATGGAGAAGGAGGGGAAGCTGGGACCAGGCTTGTGGTCCAAGAGACAGAAGTCCTGCCTGGCTCGGGAAGGCCAGCTGGATATGCTGGTGATACGGCAGAGATTGAGGTCCAGTGTGGTCTGGATTGGGGGTGCCAGGCAGGCAGGGCTGAGCTGTGTGGTGCTGGTCGCCAAGAGTTGCTGGGAGGAGAGGCTGGCTAGGACAGAAGCAGCCAGTGGGGGCAAGTGGAGGGGAAACGGAGGCAGGCACTACACTTGATGGCTGGAGAGAGACCACCACATCAAGCACCATGAGCCCAAGGGCTGAGGGCCAGGGACCGGCACATACTGAGCAAAACTGGGTTTGGCTTACAGCGCCTGCCTGCCTTTCTTTACTCCTTATTAGTTTAATTTTTTTATTTTTTTGGTTTACCCATGGAACAAAATTCAAAGACACCAGAGTGGGGTGCCTGGGTGGCTCAGTCACTTAAACATCTAACTCTTGATATTGGCTCAGGTCATGAGATCAAGTTCTACATTGGACTCCGAGCTGGGCGTGGAACCTGCTTAAGATTCTTTCTCTCCTCTCCCTCTGCCCCGTCCCCCCTGAACAGAAAACAAAAACACCAGAGTTTTGTTTTAACTGAGGTGAAATTTATGTAACATAAAATTAATCACTTATAAAAGTGTTTCAGTCTTTTCATTTAGAGAGAGAGAGAGAGTGCACACAAGTGGGGGACAGGCAGGGAGAAGGAGAGACAGAATCCCAAGCAGGCTCCAAGCCATTAGCGCAGAGCCCGATGCGGGGCTCCAATTCACGGACTGTGAGATCATGACCTGGGCCAAGATCAAGAGTCGGACACTCAACCAACTGTGCCACCCAGGCGCCTCTAAAATTAATAATTTTAAAGTGTACAATTCAATGGCATTTGGTACACCGACAATTTGAAAGTGCGGAAGAGTTTTATAGTGAAAAGTCTCCTTCCCTCCGCAGTTCTTTGTATTTCTTCTTTGTATTTCTTTCAGAGACAGTTCGTGCACATGTGCGCATATACTCTTTGTACTACAAAGTAGTATATACTTTCTGTACTAGGTTCGTTGCCCCGTTCCTTGTATCAAAAGATACAGGCAACAATTAGAAAAATAACAATATCTTATCCATGCTTATTCTGTAACAAGCACTAAAACCTTCACGTATGTTCTCATCTAATCATCCTCAGACACATCCCATGAGGTAGGTACTATTAGTGCTTTCATTTTACAAATGAGGAAACTGCAGCACAGAAAGCCTAAGTAACTTATCCAAGGACGCACAGCTAGCGAGTGAGTAGTGTAGCCAGGGTTCGAACCTACCAGTTGGCCATGTGTAACATCTGCTGAGATCCTCATTCTTTTAACCAGCTTGCATGATTTTTTTAAAAAAAATTAAGCTCTGTATTTGGGGATTCTTGTAGGTTTCTCTACTGTAAGAAACAATAGATCCCATGTGCCAGGTTCTCCCACTGGTAACATCTTGCAACACTGCAGTATCACAACCAGGATATTGACATTGATACAATGCATCCATCTTGTCCAGTACAATGTTTAAAACCATTAAAAATTTTTTTAATGTTTATTTTTGAGAGAGAGGGAGAGAGCTAGAGTGCTAGCAGGGGAGAGGCAGAGAGAGAGAGGGAGACACAGAATCTGAAGGAGACTCCAGGTTCCGAGCTGTCAGCACAGAGCCCAACGCGGGGCTCAAACTCACGAACCTCGAGATCATGACCTGAGCCGAAGTTGGACGCTTAACTGACTGAGATGCCCAGGAGCCCCTAAAACCATTTCTTAATTGATTGTAAACATTTAAAAATCAGAGGATTCTACAAAAACTGAGTTCTGGCTTATCTTGACCCACCAGAAGATGAGGTCTCCCCGGGAAACAAAACCTAAGAGGAGGCTTGTGCACAGCTACTTTGTTGAGGTACTGTCTTGTTCAGGGGGCAGGGAGGGGGGCGGGGAGGGGGACGGGCAAGGAAAGCAACCAGCCGGGGCACCATACCCCATGGGGGCAACTCAGCACAGTCCTGCTGGGACTGTGCACAGACTCTGCAGATCGTATAGAGCACTCCCCTGAGTTACCACCTGCCTCCCTCCTCCACCCTGCTGAGGTGCAAGGGACCTGGGGCATTTATCCACCATCCTCCCTCCATCTGTTGCTGGCTGAGGGCTGCTCCTGGGACAGGTGGTGACAGGGCCGTCAGCTCCCCAGCCCTCCCAGCCTGCCTCTGAAGGGGGAGAGCAGGTGCTCGTTCACCAGCAGCAGCCCTGGAACAGAGAGATGCAGGTGCCGGCCATTGGCAGTCAAGGCCAGACATGCCTAGACACACTGCAGGCACAGCTGGGTAGGGGGCAGTGTCTGTAGCGAGGATGTTCGTTCCCAGGGCCTAGAATAGTGCCTGACTAGGAAGGTGCTCAGTCATGTTTGAAAGATCAAGTGAATGGATAAATGACAAAAAGCAAAGCTGAGCGAGTTTCTTCTCGCTCTTCTTTCGGAGGAGCGAGATGCTGTGGACCCCAGGAACAGCACCGTCACTGTGGCAGGGGGCCTGCAAGAGTGACTGGGAGGGAGGCTAGAGCCAGAGCTCTGGGTTCTGAGGGCTCAGATCCTAGCACCTCTGGTGACTCACCGTGTGACTAACCCAGTTCCCACTACCTCTCTTCGACCTCAGTTTTCACACCCGTAAAATGGAACAGTGAACTCCACAGGACCGATGAGGGGACAAAGGGAACTGGATCATGTGATGTGTTCAGAAGCATGAGCACTAGGAAGATGTTTGTTGTTCCTTTCACCTTGCCCCACGCAGGTACTGCACTGGGTGCTTACACAACCCATTCGTGCCTCCTACAGCCCAGTGATTAATTACCACCCACTTGCGTAGATTGGGACAGGGCCCAAGGCCACAGGGCTGGTCAGGAGCTGAGCTGGGTTCACACCCAGATGGGTTGCTTTCCTAGGACCACCAGGATTCTATTGCCATCGCCTCCTGGCTGTGTGAGTGCCACCTGGGCCTCAGTTTCCCCATCTGTAGCATAAGGCTAATAAGGAGCACTTCTTTGCTAAGTTGTTAATGGAATCGAGGATGAGAAGCATCTCCATGTGGGCCCTTTACAGAGAGCTCTGGGAAGGGGATGAAGCAGCATGTGAGAGTTGAGGAGGGTACAGCTGCTGCTGGGTGGGCTTCTGCCGTGCCCCCTGCACGAGTGGCAGGGAGGAGGGGTACAAGGCGCACTGCCTGCTTTCTGCACAGATCCCGCGTTCTGTGCCAGCCTCAGTATCACATGCTCCCCATCACCAAGACACAAATCCCAGCATCGCCTGCCTGGTGTAAGGCTGCCGAAGCGAACCCCCGCATTAGAGCCCCAGCAGCCCTTCAAAGCCGCGTCCTGGGAAACACAACCCCTCAAGGCCAACACTTCGCTAACAGGACAAACAAACCAATACATAGCAATCTCCCCTGCGTGAAGCCTGCCTCTACCCAGAACACCAGCCCCACCTCGGGTCAACACTGCAGGCAGCCAGGCGAGGGGCCAATGACCCAATGACCCACACATGGCTCCCTCTGCAGGCCCTGGGCCCAATGAGGGGCTGGAGGAGGTGGCCTGGAGCAGGAGGTCCCCGCCCAGTTGGGCCATGACTGCCCAGTCTCTCCCTGGCCTCCCCACAGAGCTGGCCTCCGTCTCAGTCTCAGCCAAACATGTCCAGCCTCCAGGTGCTATGCTCTGGCCTGCCACTGCGGCCCCTCCCGGAAAACCGGGGACGCTGGGCTGGGGTGCCCCACGCACCCGTCAGGACCCCTGGCCTTAGCCCTGCGGAGGAGCAGGTAAGAAGTTGGGCGCCATTCCTGCTGGGCCCTTTGCCCTCTGGGTGTCCTTGAGGTGGTCCGGGTGGGCATTTTCTGTTCCTGCTTCTCTGCAGGAGCTGCAGCTTCTCAACTCAGCCTCCCACCCCTCACCGCCAAGCCTCCCCGAGCGGGTGTCCAGGAGAGCCCAGAGGGGGTGTCCAAGAGCGCCCAGAGGGGGTGTCGGTGGGACAGGGGGGTCCAATGTGTTTGCTCTGCACTCTTCACGCCTACTGTAGTTCATTCTCTCCCCAACGTTCATCCTTGGGTGCAAGATTAGGGTACCCATTTGCAGATGGGGATCCTGAGGCTCAAGGTCCCCCAGCCAGGAGGCAGTGGAGTTGTGGCTGCTTCCAGTCAGAGGAGTGAGGCTGGTGTAAACAAAGTGTAGCCTTCTTTCTTTTTTACTTCTTAAAATGTTCTTAATGTATTTTTGAGAGAGTGAGAGACAGAGGGTGAGTGGAGAGGGGAGCAGAGAGAGAGGGAGACACAGAATCCCAAGCAGGCTCCAGGCTCAGAGCTGTCAGCACAGAGCTGGATGCTGGGCTTGAACTCACCAAACTGTGAGATCATGACCTAAGCACAGGTTGGTTGCTCAACCAACTGGGCCATCCAAGCACCCCCACAGTGTACCCTTCCACTCCTGACACGCACATGACTTTGAAGTTCTACAACGTAGCAGGTCAGCTCCTGTTTTCGCTTCTGTGTCCCTCCCCCCAGTCTTGTAGTGAGTGTGCAGCCAGCAAGGCTAGAACCCTAGCGGGGGCGGGATGGTGCTGCTGAAAGCATTGCCGAGGTGTCCCTGACCATCACCCACAGCCTGGAGAGCCTGGAGCCAGCCCAGGACTGGGGGCGCTCGAACCTGCACCCCGGGCAGCTCCGACTGTCCAGGAGCGCACTTGTCTCCCTCGCAAAACTGGGGATGAAAATGACACCACGGAGCAGTGGAGGAGACCAGAGGAAATAAAGAAGGCGGCACAATGATATAAAGTATCCTCCTTTTTCTTTACTCAGAATTACTTGAGAAATTCAGGAACAGTGCAGGGGAAAGTAAAAAAAAATACAAATAGGCACCAACATTAAAAAAGGAATCACACAACCCCACCCTAAGTGAAGACTGCCGCCCTTCAGTGGCTGCCCCCTAAACTTTCCGCGGAGGCAGCTCACAAAGCGCGGATGGGGCGCTGGGGGGCGCTGGGGCGGACCCGGCAGAGCTAGGGCAGGAGAAGGGTGGGGGAAGGGTGCTGGGGGTAAGGGGTGTTGCGAGGGGGGCCCTGGGGGGCGCTGGGCGGAGCTGGGGCACCACTGGACAGTGCAGGCACAGGGGAAGTGTGGGGCCAGGCCGCTGGAGGGCGCTGGGGAGCGCTGGGGTGGGACTGGACAGCTCCGGTGCAGGGGTAGTGGGGGGGCCTAGGCCCTGGGGGCCTGGCTCCGCCTCCTCTTCCATGGTGCTTATCTGGCCCAGCTTAACTACGTCAAAATAGTCATTCAAGCTTCCTCCCCTTGGGTCACCTCCCTGCTGGGCGCCAAGGGCTCAATCTTTGACCGTGAGGGCATGGAGGGCCCTGTCACCTGCCCATCTCAGGTGACACCTTTATAGCTGCGTGATGGTGTCCTGTGCTGGGAGGGGGGCACTCGGGAGCTGAGGAGCTGGGCCACCTCAGCCTTGCCCTGTGTAGGTCGCCATTTGCTTGCAGGTCCGGGAGTTGGGGCTGTTGAAAGCCGCTCCATCTTCCCTCAGGGTGCCAGGGTCAGCCAGCCTTTGGTTGGTGAGATAGTAAGAAGGACGGAGGTTGACCTCTGCCCTGACCCTCCCTTCCTTCGACCCCAGCTCCTGACAAAGAGCTCTTAAATTCCTTGGAATTTCCAGGGTGATAGGGAAATTCTTTTGTTCTAAGGAAGCCACTCTAGATAGGGGCTGGTCACCAGAAAGACTGTCCCAAGATAAGAAGCTTGGAACTTTCGCTCCCCCCCCCCCATTCCCTAGAGAGGGGAGAAGGGCTGGAAATTGAATTAATCATCCATCATGCTTACGTGCTGAAACCTCTATAAAAATCCCATAACTGCAGGGTTCCGAGAGCTGGTTGCGGGACACATTGAGGTGCTGGGCCCACCCCACATCTTGCCTTGTGTACCTTCATCTGGTTGTTCATCCGGACCCTTGATCATATGCTTTATTGTATAATAAACCAGTAGACACGTTTCTCTGAGTTCTGCGAGCTGCTCAGCAAATTACTGAACCCAAGGAGGGAAGTGGTGGGAACCCCGGTACTTAGCGGGTTGGTCCCCAGTACAGGTGAAAGCCTGGGGGTGTGTGATGGCATCTGAGGTGGGAGGGGCAGTCTTGTGGGACTGAGCCCTTAACCTTCGGGGTCTCAGCTGACTCAGGCAGATGGTGTCAGAACAGAATGACGCTCGGGCCACCCAGCTGGTGTGGAGAATTGGTCGGGGGGGGGAACCCCCAAACCAGTCACAGAAGCGTCCTGGGTGCGAACACTCGCCTCAGAGGAGAAACACAAGCGGTTTCTCCCAGGCAGTCCGAACCCAGCAACCTCCAAATCCGGCAGCAGCTCGCTTTCTGCTTTTCCTTCAGCTTGCTTTCTATTCTTTTTGTTTAGATTTAAATGTGTCTCTTTGATTTTTGACATAAACTTTCCAGGTAATTGTATAAGATGAGGAGCTCAAGTCTTATAAACGTGTAAGTTCCCTACTTCTCCTGATAGGCCATTGACAAAAAATTATGTTTATTTTTGAGAGACAGAGTGTGAGTGGGGGAGGGGCAGAGAGAGAGAGAGAGAGAGAGAGAGAGAGAGAGAGAGAGACTGAATCCGAAGCAGGCTCTGGGCTCCGAGCTGTCAGCACAGAGCCTGACGCGGGGCTCGAACTCACGAAGGGTAAGATCATGACCTGAGCCGAAGTCGGACACTTAACCGACTGAGCCACCCAGGCGCCCCGGCCATTTTTTTTGCATATCCTTCCACATGTGTTTTATGTACATACGATATGCGTGTGTGTCCTTCTTAAGCATGTAAGTGGTTGCAATCTATACACATCAGTTTTTTTGGACGTTCATTCCTGGCGAGTTTAGAGTTACCCGTCCTTTTAACTGGTGGGTAGTATTCCATTATTTGGTGTGCTTCACTCTCTGCTCTTCTTTCAGTAGATTTCTCTGTTTAAACATAGGCAGTCTGGCTGTCACATTTTAGGCAATGCGTTTTCAGCACAAACACAAGACGACTTCCACAGTGCAGGAATTTTCATCATCTAACAGGAGCGGTTGCTGTACCCGAAATGTCTTCAGCTACCCCCTGACCCTGTACGCAGCTACTCTCAGTGACCTGTTCCCCAAACCCTGCCCCACCCACAAGGACTGTTCCGGACATCAGATACCAGACCTGGAGACCACCCCAGTGTGTCTGTGTCCCCATCACTAATAACACACTATCTTGAACTCCTTAAGAGTGGGGCTCTGTTGGGTTCATTTCTGGATCTTCAGTGACACCGGTACTGGGTTGCTGAATGAACTGGTATGTTGTTAAGCGCCTCCACCAAATCCTACAAGAGTTCAGTAGGCAGGAGAAACCTAGGAGGGCTTCTTGGAGGAGGCAGTCTTGGCAACATAGGCAAGGTTCTTGGACTCAGTCCAAGAAGGAAGGCCATTTGTAGACAAGGGGAGGCAGTGAGTGACAATGCAGAGATGGGCCTGGCCAAAGTATACCAGGGGTGGAGGAGGCCCTGTGTAGCCTCGAGCTGGCTGTGGAGCTTGGAGAGTCAGGCCCAGCCAAGTTATAGAGGACCCTGAAAGCCAAAAACAGTGTTGACTTTATTGATTGAGTCATGGGGAGACCCTGAGGGTGTCTGAGTAGGAGCATAAACCTGCTCATTAACTATATATACATATATATAGTTATAAAGAGAGTATAAAAGCTTTTGACAGATTATCTAGAAGGGCAGGGTGGGCAGAGACCCAAGTAGAAGAAAGAGCTGGCAGCATGGAGGGCCATGAGTGTGGGACATGATCGTTTTGACAGTTGTCACTCACACGGCACCTCTGTGTGCCAGACCTTGTGCCGAGCGTGTTGATTCAGTGAGTCCCCAAGACAGCCCTGTGCTATCAGTGTGCTCTTTTTACAGAAGAAGAGACCGAAGGTCAGAGGTGAAGCGTGCACGTGTGATGTAGCCAACCTTCTGGTGTAGACTGAGGTAGGAAGAGCTGGGTCACTGTAGCAGCAGCCTATGCAGAGGCCACCCCATCCCCAGCTAGGAACAGTCTGAGCCTCAGTTTGGACCCTCCTAGTTGGTCTGGTTGGCTCCAGTTCAGGCCAGAGCAGACCTAATGAAGCCTGAGCAAGAGTGAGTGCAAGGACAGGGGTGATTCAAACAAGGCTGCACCAAATCAGTCATGGCCATCATTTTTGGTAGACATAGTGACAGCCAACGACTTTCAGGTAGGTGGGTTTTGCCCCACCAGCACACTGCCAGGTTAGAATGGAAGTAAGGCCTGAGCCAAACTCTCTCTCTCTCTCTCTCTCTCAATCTCTCTCTCTCTCTCTCTCTCTCTCTCACACACACACACACACACACACACACACACACCCATTCCGTGAGCTATAAACAAAGTCGCAGGCTGGCATCCTTTTAGCTGATCAGCCACCAACGCAGAAAAGGTTTGCTCAGGGCAGAAGTAACACTGTCCCCAAGACAGGATCCTGTCCCTGTCCATTATTTCCCCAGGGCTGCTGTAATAAATCTCCACACGCGGAGTGGCTTTAAAACAGCACAAATTTATTGTCTTACAACGGTGGGTGTCAGAAAGCTAAAATGGGTTTCCTTGGGCCATGAGCAAGAAACATTAGCGCAAATGCAAGGATATGGAAATCAGGCTTGCTCGGTTGCTGTCTTACTGAGTCTCGTGATTCTCATTTCTTTGGACGCAAATATTACATAGCAGATCAGCCTAGTTTATGCATACGTGTAATATATTTTCAGCAGCAATAAATGCATTGTACAAGGGTCAAGTTAAAAAATATATGCAGTGAGGCTGCATTCCCTCTGGAGGCTCTGGGGGTTGAGGAGGTGTGGATCTCTTTCCTTGCCTTTTCTGGCTTCTAGAGGCTGCCTGCAGTTTTTGGTTTGTGGCCTCGTCCTCTGTCTTCAAAGCCAGATGCATAGCAAATTCAGGTCTCTCTCTCTCTCTGACTCAGACCCTCCTGCCTCCCTCTTACGAGGACTCTGGCGGATACATAGGGCTGACCTGGATGATGCAGGATAATCTTCCACACCAGACCCTTACCTTAATCACATCTGCAGTCTCTCTTGCCTTGTAATTAAACAAATTCACAGGTTCTGGGGAATAGGAGGCAGATGTGTTTGGGGGTCGTTATTCTGCCCACCACACTGTCAAGCACCCAGAATTCTCCAACCTGCTGACTGACCCTGGAACATTTTATGAATCAATCCTTTGGCCCTAACTGAGCTTGTTAGATTTTTAGGCCTATTAAGGCAACGGGGGTGGCCTGGAATATTCTTTCCAATTTATGTGTCTTGAATACATCTGATTTCACCAATAAGAGCCCACTTGGAACATGCATTATATGATTAATGGGCCATAATTTGACCAGTGAAAATCCATGTCTGACATTCTATATGCTGCATAGCAGTCCCTCTGGTGTAGATTGAGATATGGAAAGGTGAAGTGTTTCTGGGAGCATCCTGTGATTAGCATGCCGGCTGACCACCCAGGGTGTGAGTTGCCAAGTAGGGTGCCTACTCATGCTCCCTGTGGGTGCTGTGGCATCTTACAATAAACTGAAGCCCTGCAAACAAGGAAGCTACAAAGCCAGGGCAGGGGAGGAAGCAAGAAATACTCCTCAGGTTCCAGTTTAGGGATCTTCAAAAGAGTGGGTGAGTAGAGGTGCTGTATGCTACGCAATGTACATTTGCTCATCGAATCCTTCCAACTACCCAGCTGAGTAGGCCATGCCAAGAGATGAGGAAACTGAGGCAGGGGTGACCGGCCCAAGTTCACACGGGTAGTGGGAGGCAGGGCCAAGGGTAGACTCAACTCTGGCTGCTGTCCCCATGCTTATCATGGGGGCTCCCAACCTCATCACTGCACCCACCCTTTCCTCGCTGAGCCTCCTCTGCTGAGGTTCCGAGGTTCCGTGGGGGCCCCTGGGCCCCCCATAGGCCTACCTCTGGCGGACCTTGGGCAGACATGAAGTTTCTGAGAACTCCCAACCAGAGACTCACAAGAGTGACCCAGGTCAGCAAACAGAGCTGCTACTTTGTAGATTTTTTCACTGAAGAAGCATTTACTGCCTGACTGTTAGGTAGCTCTAGACACAGGGGATAAAGTTACTGAGAGAAAATATAATAGAAGACAATGTTCCTGAACTAAGTGAAAACATGAAATTGTAGATAAAAGGATATCGTTTTTCCCAGAAAAAAACCCGAAAACTTGATATAGAATAGTTGACATTAAGACATGTCTAGACTGGGGTGCCTGGGTGGCTCAGTTGGTTAAGTGTCTAACTCTTGATTTTAGCTCAGGTTATGATCTCAGGGCTCATGGGATCAAGCCCTGTGTGGGGCTCTGTGCTGACAGCATGGAGCCTGCTTGAGATTCTCTCTCTCCGCCCCCTCTGCTCCTCTCCTGCTCTCATGCACATGTACTCTTTCTCAAAATAAATAATCATTAAAAAAAAAAAAGATTCCCTCCCTTTCCCCCCTCTGCCCCGTCTCCCACTTGCACTCTGGGATAGAGTAAATAAAAATAAATAAAATAATAAATAAAATAAATTTAAAAATAAAAAAATAATAAAGAAAAAAAAGACAGGTCTAGACTAAATTAGTGAATTTCAGGGATAAAGAAAAATTCAATGGTCACAAAATGGAAATCTTATACAAGGGGAAATACAGCACACAGAGCTTCTGTGCTGCATTTAGGCTACGGACTTTGCCAGAATCCCCGTTATGTTTATGGCACACATGCATTCTTCCTTCAGAACAGACTGAATTTCTTACAGCCTTTAAAGACATTTTGAAAAATGGCCAAAGGGCACCTGGCTGGCTCAGTCAGAGGAGTGTGTGACTCTTGATCTCCAGGTGGTGAGTTGGAGCCCCATGTTGGGTAGAGAGATTACTTAAGTAAATAAAAACTTCAAAAAAAAAAAAGAGAGAGAAAGGAAGAAAGAAAAAGGAAGTAAGGGAGGAAGGAAGGAAGGAAGGGAGGAAGGAAGGAAGGAAGGAAGGAAGGAAGGAAGGAAGAAAAGCAAGCAAGAAAAGCAAGCAAAATGGCCTAGTCATTTCTATCAACTGACACAATTTAAGAACCATTGGTTTTGACAGGAACCTCTGTTGTATGTTTCGAGTTATGTGATTAGCTGAACAAGGTTGCAAAAGCATTTGACAAGGTCGAATCCAGGTCCTTAGTAAGAACACCAGGTTTAGGCCCAGTAGTGAAGCCAGCCCTGCTGGGGAAACAGTGAAGACAGTTTTTTTCCGACCACTGCTTGCCACCTCTTAGCGGGTTGTGAAATCTGGTTAGGGGGTTGCAAGTAGCATTCATCAGAAAGCAAAATAAAACAAGCTAGAACAGGATAGAATATATTAGGAGTTGGGTAGTCAGGTCAAGTCTTGTGTAGATTGTGTGTGTGTGCGTGTAATATATATTGTGTGGATTGTGTGTGTGTGATATACTGCTTTCAAAACTTTTCTTTAAATGTTCAGTTTCACTTGCAAGCTCTTGATAGAAGCTATACACTAGCTAGAAAACAACAACGGTCTTTGTGTTGAGGCACAACATGCACAGAAAGCCACGGAGACCACGTGTGCACAGATGTGTCTGTCACAGGTGCGGGGAGCGGGGAAGAGACCCCAGCCTTGAAGGAGAACTGCTGGCCTGACCTCTAACACGTGGCTCGGCCACACCTGCCCCTGAACAGCCTCTCAACAGAGCCGGCAGTATGTCCCTTAGGTGTGGGCTTCTTTCACTCAACAGCGGGTCGGGAGAGCCAATCCGGCTGCTGCATGTTGCTGTGGATCATTTATCCTCCTGGCTGTCCTGTAGCGGCTCCCAAAGTGGGGTCCCCGGGCCAGCAGTGTGGCACCTGGGAACTGGTGAGGAACGCAGAGCAGAGGCCACACCAGACCCTGTGGGGGACCCCCACGTCAGCTGGACTTCGACACCCTCCTGCTGCAGGGTATTCCTGGCCACTGTTCTTGAGGGAGAAACTCATATTTCTCATCAGCTTTTTTCTAAGGGAGAAGGGATGACGGGCTTTTGTTCCACATGAAAATTAAATGAGGGAGTGGGTCTGCAGACCTTCCCAAGTTTCTGTAACACCCTGAGCTGGGGTTTTCCTCATCGCCTCTCTTGCCATCTGCTCCTTCCCGGATTACCCCTCTCCTTTCTCTCCTCCCACCCTGCCCTGCTGCTAAGGCCCCAGTGACATCCTTGTCACTCAGTCCTGGGGTGTGTCTTAGCCCACACGGTGTCGGACCGCTGGGTGCCTCGGAGAGGCCGCCCTCCTCCTAGCCCTCTGCCCTTGGCCGGCAGGAACCCGTGCTCCTGGCTGGACTTCCAGCACCATCTCCCTGGGGGAACTTCTACCCCTGCCCGAAGCTGGTGTCCCCAGTCCTGGGCCTTGGCCTTCTCCCGTCACCTCCTGCCTCCCTGTGTCCAAAGCCCACCTGTCTTCAGGTTATCAGACCACCTCTCCCCCTCAGTAGGCGTGCACTGAATGAATGAGGGAATAAATTCACCATTCTCAGCTCCTCAGCTCCCCACCCCCAAAACAGTTTGCTCCCCAGGGTCAGCTGGTTGCATAAATGGCCTCAACCTCCACCCAGATACCCTTGGTCGCCTCCCCAGCTTTGCCTGCCTCCAGGCTCCAGTCCGGGTGTTGGAAGGAAGGGAGCTATGAAGGGGTCTGCTAGAACTCTGGCCCTCCTTGTGCTTAGTAAGACAGATTGTAAGCAGTGAAACAAACAACCAGTAGAACACCCAGCAGTGAAAAGCTTGGGAAGGAAACGGAGGTGGGGAGAAAGGCTAGGAGTCAAGGGGGGGGGGGGTCAAGACAGGCCTCTGTGGAGGGGGGCATTTGGATTGAGGCCTGAGTAAAGAGAGAGACCCTCCAAGAGAAGGCAGGGTGGCAGAGAGGTAAGTGCCAAGGCCCTGCGGCAGGACCAGGAACATCAGGGATGTGTGGAGGAGTGTTGGGGGGCTTGGGAGTTGGGCTGCCTGAGAAGCCCTATGAAGGTTTCTTCTTTCTCCTGGCCTGCCCCAGGCCTGCCTGAATTTGGAGGAAAATGTGCAGGGTGCGCTGTCTGACGCGGCTTGCCAAGGTGGGCGCTGGTGGAGGGTTGCTTCTCTGCATTTGCACAAGGTGCCTGTGAGCTCCTGGGACATCTCTTTCCTGCCCTTGAGTCTGCATCTCCGAGTGTAGCTGCAAGCCTCAGGGAAGGCCACCCTCTGGTCCTTGACTGGGATCAAGCAGTCTGGTTTCCCGTGAGCAAGACGAGGAAGGGCCTAGACGTTTGCCTATGTGAAGGGGGAGAGCAATCTGGGAAGGCTTCTTGTAAGAGGCAACCTTGTAGATGGGCCTGGAGTGAGAACTAGGTGGTCTCTGGATGGGGCCATGGATTTCTGAGTAGGGAAGGAGGATGTCCCATCATGGAAGCCTCGTGATCCTTGGCCTGGAAATCCTCTGCCCCCCTGCTGCCCCTCACCCCTCTTCCCCCCACTCCCCAGCTCGCACTGAGGAATGCCCTGCGCTACTTCCCCCCGGACGTCCAGGAGCTGCTGGCCCCTGAGTTTGCCCAGGAGCTGCGACTGTACGGGCATATCTACATGTACCGGTTCTGCCCCGACATTAAAATGAGGTGAGCACTGGTAGGTGCAGCTCCAAAGGGGGCCCAGAAGCTCCCAGGGAGGGGCCGATTCAGGGGTCAGCAGGGGGAAGTGCAGGCTGTCCACACCAGGAGGCGTGCTGAGTTGTGGCGTGCTGAGTCAATGCCCCTCACACGGAGAGGGCATGATGGCTGTGTTGTCACCTGTGGGGGTCTGTAGCCTGGAGCTGGCTGCAGGCCCCCCAGCCTGGCCAGACGATAAGGGAATCCTTTCCAGAGAGGTCTCTTTGGCCTACCATCCTGGGTAGTCAATCCTGTGCAATTCTGGAGCCAAATTGTGTACAAAATCCCTTTCTAAACCTCATGTCTTGTCCTGCCAGGAAGTAAGGAGATAGCTTAGGTTCAGGCTGAGCTGTGCGTGGCACTGGAGGCCTTGTGAAAATGTAGATGGCTGGGCCTCACCCCACACTGTGGATTCAGCAGTTTGGGAGCAGGGGGGCCAGAAGGATCTGCCCTTCTCACAGTTCCCAGATGCTGCTGCCCCCGCCCAGGGCTCACGCTCCAAGCACCTTTGTTCCTCAATGTGCCAGAGGTCCAGACCTGTCTGGAACCACCCCCAGGGGATGTCATTCTCCCCATCAAGTAGGCACCACGTTCCCTCATTCCTGTTGGGGCCTGTTGGCCTGGCATCTGCTCTAGAATTGATGCCAGGAGCGCTGGTGACATGAAGGAAAGAAGGGATGGATAATAAACTCCACCCGGAGGAGATGCTTCTGGAAAGCAGACTTCAGCTTGATTTTGAAGTCCATCTTCTCCCAGTTGGAGCCCGCCAAGGGGGAGGGAGGGGTGGCCCGGGTGCGGTAGGGGCCTAACTTGCCATCCTTGGAAGGGCAGGGGTGTAAAACACAAGGTGAGCACCAGAGTGGGCCGGCCTAGGTGGTCTGGAACCGCCTTCTGCTGGCAGCTCCCAGGAGGCTTCTGCAGGATACCAGGTCTTGCTGTGCACACTTCTGTGGCCGGATGCTGTGCTATGGCCAGGGAGGGCCTAGGCTTCAGCAGGCCGGAAGCCTCGTGCCCTCCCCTCGTCACACCTGGTGGCTGGACTCCCCTTGCAGGGCCTACCCAATCGAGCAGTACCCCTGCCGGACGAGGGCCGCTGCAGCCATCATGCACATGATCATGAACAACCTGGACCCTGCCGTAGCCCAGGTAACAGCCGGGGGAAACTGAGGCAGGGGCCAGCACTGCCCAATAGAAATGTAACTCAAGACATACATGTAATGCTTTTAAGCTTTTTATTTAGAAATAACGATCGATTTGTAGGAAGTTGTAAAGATAGTGCAGAGGGGACCATAGACCCTTCTCCCGGCTCCCCCCCGGGTGGCTACATCGTCTGTAACTAGAGTACAGCATGAACCTCCAGATATCAACATTGGCATGATGGACACACATGGCATTTTAAACTTTCTTTAAAAAAAAACCAAAACTTTCTAAAAGCCACATGAAAAAGCAAACAAATAATAATGAACAGATTTACTCCTGTATTTTGTCCATCCCAATGTATCAGAAATGTTATCATTTTAACGTGGAACATAAAAATCACTGAGACATTTTACAACCTTTTTCCCTACTAAGTCTTTGAAATTGGGGGTGAATCTTACACTTAGGGCATGTCAAATAAGCCATGGTTCCAGTGCTCAATAGCCATACTATTTTGTGGATGATGCAAGTCTGGCCACATGCATCTGTCATGGGGGTCCTTGAGAGCCAGTCTGTACATCAGATACCCATATCTGATAAAGGATAACCTTTTCAGGGGTGAGTCTCTAAGTATTATACTTGAGGGCAATATGATCCTAGAATTTGAATATTCTACCCAGAGGTGAGAGCTTCCTCAGCCCTGGCCTTGACCCCAGAACCTGGTCACAGACAGACCCCTGACACTGACCCTGGGCTAACTTCCCAAAGCGATCCCAGATCCAGCTCTGACTCTCATGTCACGCTGAGCTCTTACAAGGTCATGGGGGGGCCAGTGTTCCTGCAGAGGTCACTGTGTCTGGGCCTCGCCCTTTCTGCCTTCTCCCCCTGCCCTTAACACTCCTTCTTCAAGGGCCAACAGCCATTGGGCACAGCACAGAGGTGGGGGCCCTCCCTTCCCAGACCCCCATCTCAAATGACACCATGTCTTCTCCAGTTTCCCCAGGAGCTCGTGACCTATGGAGGAAATGGGCAGGTGTTCAGCAACTGGGCTCAGGTACGCTGGACTGTATGGCCTTTCCCCTCCCCACATCTTCTGGCCTGGTAGGATCTAACAATCTAAGGCTCGGGACTCAGGTCTCTGCCTCCCTGATGCCTGAGATGCTGACACTGGGCATTCTGGGGGTACTAAAGGCCCTCAGGGCATGTGTGACATTATTCGAGGCACCAGGAGCCGCTGGAGAGTAATGAGGGCCTGAGGGGACAGGGCACTGGCAGGACTGCTGGGGCTGTGGGAGCTCTCTGGGCCTGGGTGGTGACTTGGGGCTCAGTGTTGGCCCTCCACTTACAGAGCCTTCCGTGCTTTGCTCTCCCCTGCAGTTCTGGCTGACGATGTCCTACCTGTCACAGATGACAGAGGAGCAGACCCTGGTCATGTATAGCGGACACCCTCTGGGCCTCTTCCCAAGCAGCCCCGGGGCCCCCAGGCTGGTCATCACCAACGGGATGGTGGGTCCTGGGGCAGCCGGGCACAGTGCCTGCCTGGGGGCAGCAGGAGAGCCAGGTGCCCCCAACACCTGCCTCCTCATTGTTTCGGAGGGCTCTGTCCTCCCACCCCCAGCCTTTGGCTCCCATTCCTCTTTTCCAGGTCATTCCCAACTACTCCTCCCGGACAGAGTATGAGAAGCTCTTTGCTATGGGAGTTACAATGTAAGTCTTGTTTCTCTCCATGCATCCATCTGTCCAACTTGGTTTTTGACAGCCTCAAAGTAAGCAGCAGATAAAACCGCTAGGAATTCAGTATTTGTTTACAGGGCTTTTTTCTTCGGAAGTGAAATTTACATGAAAGGTGCATATCCCAGTGCACTATTTGATGAGTGTAACAAATGTGTGCACCTGTGCAACCCAAACCCCAAAATACAGAGCACAACTGTTTCATTTGTCATAAAATTAATGCAATGCGTGCTCTGAATTGCAAACATTCCCCCCACCCCCGGAACATTATTTTAAAAAGAGGTATGGCGAAAAGGAAACCCCTCTCCCACCCTAGACTCCCCATTTCACATTGTGTCTTTCCAAACATTTCTCATGCACATACAGAGTCAGGTAGACCATTATGGATGCCATCTGCACCAGCCTTTCCGCCCTGGACAGTATAGCTGGAGACTGTTCCATTTCAGGAAACGTGGGTCTAATGCACTCTTGTTTTACCTGCAGTGTTCAATTGTACCATGATTTATTTAGCCCCCTTGCCACCTGATTTGGGTTGTTTCAGGTTCTTTGGGCTTTTAAAGAATGCTACAGTGAATGTCCTGATCTGTACATTTTTACGGATCTCTGGGTTTGTTGCTCTTTGCTACCTGGCCCAAAGTGGGTCTGCTCTACCTGGGAGCTATACACAAAGATCACACCAGGTGGAGGTGCCTCACAAGGTCACTTTAATCATCAGAATAAGGAGGTCATGGGGAGTCATGTCCAAAGCCACTCTCTCAAGAGGCTAAGCAGGCTTCTTTTATGAGGGCTCAGGATGAATATTCAGAAGGTGGTTTTAATATTATAATGAAGCTGAGGTAACTGTCAGGCACTTTCTGATTCATCTGTGGCAGGGCTTATATTGTTCTCAAATGTTCCTTTTCCTGTTTCAGCCTTTCCTTAGTTAGTTTCTAAAAGAAATTGACAGGCAGGAGCCTCTAGGCATTTCCTGAGTTCAGGAGTGAGTCCTGAGTTCAAGGGGTCAAGGACTCTTGCCAGGGACAAGGGGTGATCAGGTCTGTAGTATTGGGAGCCAATTAAGCCTCAGGCTAAGATTTTACAATGTAATCATCATAATCGTCACTACCAGGTGTCAGGTGTCCTGGTGAGCTTTATAGATACCATGGTGTTTGCTTCTCTGTACAAGCCTCTGACCTAGGCGCCCTTATTGGCCCAATTTGTGGAGGAAGAAACCGAGGTTCAGAAACCCTATTACTTTTTTGGTTGGTCCTAAGTATCTACTGTTACTACTATTTACTGCGAGGCCTGATGGCCTCTTCTTCACCAGTGGAAGCAGCCGCAGGGTCAGAGGGACAGGGTCTGCATCCTGGACCTGCTGCCTCCTAAGTGTGACATTGGACAAGGTGGCGTGCTTCTGTTTTATAGATTCAGGACGGAGGTTTAAAGAGAGTAGAACTGCAGAGTCAGACCTGGTCTGCTGCACCTGAGGATTGACCCGGGTGCTGTGGGCAATTGACTAAAATGGCTGCAAATCACCCACACAGGCGGGAAGGGGTTTAAACCTTTAACTTAGCCAAGCTGTCAGGCTGACACGATGAAGTTACAGATAACAGTCGGTACCAGGGTGGATGTGGGAAAACAGGTGGTCGCAGGTTGTGGGCGGGTCTAGCAAGGCTGGGGGTGGCCGGGAGGACTATACCTAGCGACTGGGGTCAAAGTTCCAAGTGCAGGAAACTTGATCCCACAATTTTACCTCCTAGAGTTATTTTAGGAGCAGCATGTAGTGGGTAACTTGAGCACAAAGGACTGAATTAGAAGGATTTGAAGTCAGCTCGCAGCTCGGCAGTGTATCCCTGTATAACCTTGGAACTTGGGTCCTGTCTGTTCATAGCTCCTGCCTCAAAGAGATCCGTGAGAATTCACAAAACAATCAAGAGGACACCCTTAGTATGTGGTACAAAGGGAGCCGTGGGCCCTCTGCTTGAGTGGATATGGGTCCCCAAGGCAGAGGTTAGGGGGTCCATGCGGCCTTGTGGGGGGTTCTGATGGTTTCACTCATCTCCCTGGGTGGATGTCTATTATATTAGAACCATTTTTTATATTGTATAATAGTCATACAACCTTCCACGGTAAGGATAATGCCTCCCCCTTTTTTGGAAGAAGATGAAGAGGTTCCACGTGGTCCAGTACCTTATCTTAATTATAGGATAGACTTGGCATTCAGACTCACACCTGCAAGAATAGGATCTAGAAGAGAGGAGGGGCTGGGGAGAGTTGCTGGGCGACAGGAACCCAATAGAAAAGAGACAGGGAGTTGAAATGGACCAAGGACAAAAGCAAGCGGCAGTAAACCTTGGAGCATCGCTTACCTCAGGGGTCCCCAGAGAAGAGTAAAATTAAGGCAACAGAAAAAAAAACCCCAGAAAAAGGCACTGCCAAAAATATTCAAGTGTTTGATAATTATCAAGGGATAGACACAGGCACCCTCATGCATTGCTGGTGACAGTCACTTTGGAATTTGACAATGTCTAGTAATATTTTACATACTTGCACTTGATGACTGAGGCCTACCCCTTCCTGGTTTCTTCCCTGGGCCAGCGAGGCAGACAGGAGGTCACTCACTGCAGTGTGATTTGCGTAACGAGATCAGAGGGGGCAGGGGAACATTCTGTGGTTTCTGATACACACAGTGTGGAACCATGAGTAGCCATCAGCAGGACCCGCGTGTGCTGATGTGGAAAGGCCCCCGCAGGTGAGGCGCCCAGCTGCACAAGCAATACCAATACCTACAAGATGAGGCCATTGATGTAAATAATACGAATACTAATGACGACAATAACCCCACCTGCAAACAGTGACCCCAATGCCATTCGGTGATGGCATAGCCCACAAACCTGAATGAAGCGTGCCGCTCTGTGAGCGCCCTTTTCTGAAGGCGTCACCCCTGCCTCCTGCAGCTCCGTGCCCTCCTTCCAGCAGGTAGACCCCCCTCATTGGAGGTCATTGAATGTCATACCAACAGAATCCCACAGAACGGGTTCTTTCACACCTGGCTTCTTCACTGAGCCACGTGGCACAGGAAGACTTTGGTCTGTTTCTTTGCTGTGAAGAGTTCTGCTGTGTTCTTACGCTGACGTTTGTTTCTCGCTCCTCCGTGCTGGGCGCTCCAGCTCTTCCAGGGCTTGGCCACCGCAAACAAAGTTGCCGCGAACAGTGGCGGGCCTGTCTTCACATGGGCGTGAGCGCAGAATGTGAAGGTGCCGGATCACCTTCCACCTCCGTCGTTACGGCCAAATGGCCCCCACAGTGACTTTGCCACTTATATTACAGTGTTTAACAGATCAAAATCTGTGTATAAAAGGTCCCGGAGGCCAGAGGGGACCAGAATTGGGGGACTGTAGCTTTCTCTATAATGGTTTCTTTTTTTAAAAGGAAAACGTAGGAATGCATTTTGGGGTAATCGAAAATGAATTTTAAAGCATGTACCTTTTAAAGCTGTGCCTGGGGGCACCTGGGTGGCGCAGTCGGTTAAGCGTCCGACTTCAGCCAGGTCACGATCTCGCGGTCCGTGAGTTCGAGCCCCACGTCGGGCTCTGGGCTGATGGCTCAGAGCCTGGAGCCTGTTTCCGATTCTGTGTCTCCCTCTCTCTCTGCCCCTCCCCCGTTCATGCTCTGTCTCTCTCTGTCCTCCCCAAAAAAATAAATAAACGTTGAAAAAAAAAAATTTAAAGCTGTGCCTGGCACCGAGTTCAGCCCTGAACTTGCCTTCTCTGTGGTCAGGTACGGCCAGATGACAGCAGGCAGCTATTGCTACATCGGTCCCCAAGGCATCGTCCATGGCACAGTGGTGAGAAACGGGCCACGCCTGGCTGCCGGGGGTGGGAGGAGGACGTGCTGGAGTGGCGAGTGAACTCCTCCTCTTCTCCCCGCAGCTCACCGTGTTGAATGCCGGGCGACGGTACCTGGGGGTCAAGGACCTGGCTGGGAAGGTCTTTGTCACCTCTGGGCTGGGCGGAATGAGTGGCGCTCAGGCCAAAGCTGCGGTCATCGTGGGGTGCATCGGCGTGATAGCAGAGGTGAGCCCAGCAGGCACTCTGCCCACCTGCATCCTCCCTCAGTCTAGAGCTGCCCCCACTCACAGCCCTCTCTTCTCCTGCACCCCCCCACCAGCCCTCCAAGCCTCCCAGGGTGGGTTCCCATGGCAGCCTATGCCTCCTGCCTTCAAAGTGCCCATCTTCCCCCACGGTCAATGCCTGCTGATCCCCCCCACCCCGGGAAACTGACCGTCTGTGGGCACCGCTCCCCTTATCCCTGGAGATGAACATAGACTCCCCCAGCTCGAACAGGTCACAGTCAGGTGAGGGCAACAGACGTCAGTAGAGGTGTGTGCACGCAGCCTTTGGCCAGTGGTTCTTACAGCTTTCTTTGGTAGAGCCAAGGAGAGGAAGGGAGCCAGGGAGAGGAGGCGAGGAGCTTTAAGACAAGCCTTGGTTGGGTCGGGGGTACCTTTCTCATGGGAGATATATTTCCTGCTTCCAAGGGGACAGAGGAGGGCCTGAGTGTCCTTGTACACGGGGTCCCTTAAGCAACTTTTATTTAAAATAATCAATATGCCAACGTGGCACATTTGTGGGGAGGGGCTGCCCTTGGCCCCTATATAGAAAATAAGTTACAGCAACTAACGTTAGCTCATCCCCTGGAATCTGCAGAAAAATAGCCTATGTTTTTAAAAAGCTTTGACTTCCCCTCGTCTCATCCTCAACCCTCATCCTCACCTACTTCCCCCTGTATCTTCAAAACATGTTTGCCACAGGGGCGCCTGGGTGGCTCAGTCGGTTAACCATCTGACCCTTGGTTTCGGCTCAGGTCATGATCTCACACTTCATGAGTTTGAGCCCCGCATCGGGTTCTGTGCTGACCACAGGGAGCCTGCTTGGGATTTTCTCTCTCTCTTTCCCTCTCTCTGTCCTTCCTGCACGCACACTCTCTCTCTCAAAATAAATAAATAAACTTAAAAACAATACGGGGCACCTGGGTGGCTCAGTCGGTTAAGTGTCCAACTTTGGCTCAGGTCATGATCTTACAGTTCGTGGATTTGAGCCCCATATCACTGACAGCTTAGAGGCTGGAGCCTGCTTTTGGATTCTGTATTTCCCTCTCTCTCTCTGCCCCTCCCCTGCTTGTGCTCTGTCTCTCTCTCTCAAAAATAAATAAAAACATTAAAAAAATGTTTTAAATACAGCATGTATTTTTTAAAAGTGTTTGCCACAGAGAGAGCAGTACATATTTGTAATAAAATTCCCAGATGGCAAATAAGCAATCCTAAAAAGAGAGAGACACCCACCTTTGTGATTTATACTCAGTTGGTACTAAGCCTGTGTCATACACTCTTATATTTCTTAGGAGCCCACCTGGGTGCCAATAGTAAAATCAAACTACAGCCGCTTGCACAAATAAGGTTTTGTTTCTCTCACGCAGCCCGCAGTGCTGGCATTGTTTCAGCGGCTCCGCGATGTCAGGGCTAACATCGCTAGATTCTCTTGGGTTTCCCTCGTGCATTCAGAATGGCTGCCCCCACCCCAGCCATCGCATCTACATTGAAGGCAGAAAGGAGGAAGGGGGAAGGTGCCACCTGTGACTGACTCGATTTTAGCAGGAAGATGATACCTCAGAAACTCGTTCTTTTACCTCACTGGTCAGTTTTGGATCGAATGGAAGTTCTTCCCTAAAAGGGAGGCTGGAGACAGTGGAAAGAGTAGTTGTAGTTAGCTTGGAGTGGGGCCACAGTGTCGTCCTGAAAATCCAGGTTCTGTTGACAAGGAATGCAGGAGGGGGAGTAACTACGGGAAAACAGCTCGTGGCACCTGTGCTGCCATGGACGATCTACTCAGGGGATGGCCTCCTCCTGGTGGAGGCTGACATGCCCAGTGACTGACTGGGTGGCCCTGTGTCTCGTGGTCCCAGGTGGATAAAGCCGCCCTCATGAAACGCCACCAGCAAGGATGGCTGATGGAAGTGACCGACAGCTTGGACCACTGCATTGAAAGACTCAGGTATGGCGCCTGACCTGGGCCTGGGGAGGCCACAGAAGGGATCCGGAGGCTGGGCTGCTGTATGCGGGCCTGTTAAATGCCTGATACTCAGCCACAGGCTGAGCATAGGCTGTGCCTTGTATTTCTCACTGTTGTGGCCTGAGTGCCCAGCCCGGAGCCTGGCACGTATTAGGTGCTCGCCTCATCTGTTGGGGGGAATGAAACTTTGAAAGATGGAACCGTTCCTCGGTGTGACTCCACCAGGTTCGGGGTAAGCCGATCTCCCTCCCCACTTGTGGTCTGGTTGTTTGAGGGGGGTGTCGGCAACACTGCCCTCCGGTTTGATGGCTAAACTGCAGGAATGGGGGAAGGACTGCCCTGGGGGCTGCTGATCTGATGCCGTTTTTGAAGCTTGCTCTCAACCGACACACTTTGGAGACCTGAGCTCTGTGCAGGGAGGACGCACCACACAGCGGCTCTCCAGCCCCGCCACGATCAGTCACCCAGGGGGCTTCAAAGGGGGCTTGGAGGAAAATGTCCAAGTACATACCAAATTGAGAAATACTCCCATTACTAGGATCGGATACTGCTTGACACTGATCTCTTGAAAATGCTAGTTTGGCCCCATGGCAACCTCTGTGTAAAACTCTCAGATGAGCTTCCATTAAATACAGGAGACATTCCAGACTGCTGGTGGGACACAGATGGGTCTGGCCTGATCTGCCTCCTATGCCTGTGAATGCTGCTTAGCATCCCGGACGCACGCACACGCTGGCACACACGTGCATGCACTCATCCACGTGCACACTCACACACTCACCACAAAATCAGTTCCTGTCAGTTCAGCAAAGTGCCCTAAACAGCCTGTCTGGTCATACTTCCGGGGAAGACACAGACCGAGTTCTAGAACAATCCCAATCAGAGCCCTAATGGCAAGGGTCCTGATTCTGTGAATTGCCTCGAGTTGGCTCATCACTGCTGTCATCTCGGTTCTCAGTTTTCCCTGATGGGGCATTCACGTCTGTTTCCCTTACGGTTCTGGGTCCTCAGTGGACACCCTTCGGAGGTTCCTGTGCCTCAGGCCCTATGCTGGCACACAGTGCCTTCAGTGACCTTCTGCATTCTCACCAGCTTGGTACTGGTGGGGCAGGTGCAATGGACCATCTGCTCTGCTCTTGTCCCCTTCTAGGGAAGCAAGGAAAAGGAAGGAGGTGCTCAGCCTTGGTTACCATGGCAATGTAGTAGATCTTTGGTAAGTGGGGGATGGGATTTGGCAGCCTTGGGGACCCTGGGTGAACTTCCCCCTCCAGACAAGGTACTGATGGTGGCCAGGCTCCCCAGACATGAAGCTTCCAATGTGCTCTGCCTGAGTCTCTGCTTCCAGCTTCCGAGGCCCAGATCCTGGCCTGAGCTCATGGCAGGCTGCCTTCCACCAGATGTTCTTTCAAGAGAGAAGGGCAATCCCCTGCTGGCTGGGCCTTGAAGTCAGGCCCCAGACGGTGCCTTCCCCTGCCCCAGGTATTGATCACCTCATGTCTTTCCCAGGGAGCGGCTGGTCCATGAGTTGGACACGACGGGGGAGCTCTTGGTGGACCTGGGGTCAGACCAGACGTCCTGCCACAACCCGTTCAATGGCGGTTACTACCCTGTGCAGCTGGGCTTTGCAGAGGCGCAGAGCCTCATGGCCTCCGACCCGGCTGCATTCAAGAGCCTGGTCCAGGAAAGGTGATGAGTTCCCAGGGCCCAGGGGGCACACACAGCCAGCAGGAGCTTTTAGACTGGGGACTCTGGCCTCTGCCTGGTCCCCCAGGGGCCAGCTGTGCAGCCTTAGGCAAGACCTTGAATCTGTCTGAACTGTCTCCTCATCTGTCAGATGAGATGGAAGTAAGCAGAGCTGGCTGAGCTCCACGGGATGGGGCCGGGGGTGACAGCGGTGAGGCACAGAGGGCCTGCTTTCAGGGCCTTGCTGGTGGGTAGGGCTGATCACTAACTGCTGGCCTGTTGCAGCCTGAGGAGGCAAGTCTCAGCCATCAACCGACTGGCCAAAGAGAACTTCTTCTTTTGGGACTATGGCAATGCCTTCCTGTTGGAGGCCCAGAGAGCAGGTGAGAGAAAATGAAGGTCACATGAGGGGCCCCCAGCCTCCCAAGCTTGGAGGGGCCAAGATTTTGGCCCTCGGGAATACTCCCTTCTCACCAGCCAGGAGTAGCCTGGCAGGTGCCCTGGAGAGGTGGGGGCCACGGCCTGCAGGTTTCACTGTGCCCCTGCCTGGACCTTCTGGAAGCTGGTCTTGCCAGGTCCTTGGCCTCTCTGGGCTTCAGTTTATCCATGTGCCTTAAGAACACAAAGTACCAGGGCGTCTGGGTGGCCCAGTTGGTTAAGCGTCCGACTTCAGCTCACATCATGATCTCACAGCCCATGAGTTCGAGTCCCGAGTCGGGCTCTGTGCTGACAGCTCGGAGCCTAGAGCCTCCTTCGGATTCTGTGTCTCCCTCTCTCTCTGCCCCTCCCCTGCTCATGCCCTGTCTCTCTGTCTCTTGATAATAAATAAATGTAAAAAAAAAAAGAGAGAGAGAGAGAGAGAGACACGGTGGAAAGTCACCCCCCCCACCCCCAACCCTTTTTCTGGTGCCAGCTCCCCTCCTGGAGTTCGAAGATTCTGGCGTGTCATGTCGGGAATGTGGGCACAAACATGTGTATGCCCCCACCCGGCCCCACACCAATGGCAGCACTTGCTGTCTCCCTTCGTCGTCGTAAAATGAGACCCAGGGAGTCTTCCCTATCAAAACTGGCGTCTTTGTTTAACTCACCATCCGGGTAGTGGTATAAGTCCTCACCTCGGGGCAGGGCCCGCCAATCCTCAGACCCTCCAAGTGATTCTGGGCGGGTTCTGTGCCCGCAGGAGCTGACGTGGAGAAGAAAGGCGCCAACAAGACAGAATTCCGCTACCCCTCGTACGTCCAGCACATCATGGGGTGAGTGATGGGGTCACCTGCGGCATCTGGGTCCTAGACATTCAGGTTGGAAAAGTCCCCAAGTAGGGAGAAGGAGGAGGTAACCAGAGAGAGATCGGGCTGACGGTGGAGGCCACCAGGCCACATGAAGGAATTTGGGCTTAAGCAACACAGGGACAGGGATGGGAAGCTTGCCAGCCCATTTGTGCACAAGATGGGACCAGAGAGGAAGGGAGAGGAGGAAGGCCACGGTCTCCTTCTTGGATTCATTGTGGGTGAGGAGGCAGAGACCCAGGGGGCTGCACTGCCAGGCTGCAGCAGGGGGCAGCGGGGTGGGGGTGGGGGGCTGTCCAGAGAGGACGGTGGGCCCAGGGGGCTGGGTGAGTGCAGGAGCCAGGCGGGGCCCAGGCCTCTCCATCCCTCTGCCTGGAGGCCACCTAGGAAGGTCAGTTCACCCAAGGCAAACTTGGCCAAGTCCCACAGTTAAACTCTTTCTCCCAACTACTTGCTTTTAGTTCACTGATTTTCAGGTTGTCTTTGTAGAGTAGTTGCATTAGAAAGGAATTTCTGCCTGTGTCCCGGCTTCTGCAGCAAGAGACGGTGCCGGTCTAAGAGGAGGGACAGAGAACCGGGGTGGGGGGGGCACTGAGGGGAGAAGGTGGGGTTGAGCGGGGGAGGGGACCTGAGGGGCTGGCCTCTGAAACTTGCTGTGCATTTAGCGGCTTAGGGGCGTCCAGCAACAGTTCTGGATGCTGAAGCCCTGACTTCACGGGCCCACACACCACGTCCCCAACACACGCCTCTCAGTTCTGGAGCACTGTAGGTAGACCTCCCCTCCTTGGTCCATGGAGGGTGCAGCCAGGCTGCATTTTGTCCTCGCAGAGACATATTCTCCCAGGGATTCGGGCCTTTCCGCTGGGTATGCACGTCAGGGGACCCCCAGGACCTGGCGGTCACGGATGAGCTGGCCACGTCTGTGCTGGAGGAAGCAATTGCTGACGGAGGTGAGGCTGCAGGATGGGACACGTTCACAGGCAGGTGGCCCACCACAGGCTCCAGGGCAGCCCACCCCCTTGACGCAGCCCCCCCTTCCCTGCTCGTGCTCGGCCTGGCCCCCAGGACACGAGAGCACGTGGACTTGGAGTTTGTGCCTGTCGGCGGTGCTTCTGATTCTTCGTAGCTGTCCTCTGTGCCCACTCTGCTCTCCCCATGTCCGTGGGTCTGTGGTCTCTGCGACAGAGAGCTTGCACTGCCTTCCCACGTGGATGGTGGTGGTCGTCCCCGCGTCCCTGCCCCCGCCCCTGGTTTAACCACAGTCGCTTCCTGTGTAGTGCATGTGATGTTGCTTCTCACGTGGAGAAGAGAAGGCAGGGGTTTTGTGAAGCTTCCTCAGCTGTCAGGACTCCTACCCGCACTTCTCTGCAGCTTTTCTGCAGGTCCGGGCCACCTTCTCTCTGGTTTGCTGCGTAGGTCCTTCAACCTTTGGCTGCTTGTTTTTGATCCCCAGGGCCATTCGCCCCTGCTGCCCACATCCAGGCTGGGCAGGCTGGGACAGGTCCAGGATACACGGGTGCAGGGCTGGAGAACAAGGGGAGGGCGGGAGGAAGTGGGCAGGCGGAGGCCTCCTGGGAAGGAAGGGATCCTCTCTTAGAAACCTGTCCTCCGGGAAGAAGCCCTGAGCTGCGGCATCTGCAGGTGGCCCCCGCGTAAATACTCTCAGAGTGGCTGATTCCCATCGAAGCTCCATGCACAGCAGTGGCAGCGTTTGCAGCAGGCAGGCAAGAACGTGAACAGGGAAGGGGTAGAGACCAAGAGAGAGACAGACAGATCCGAAGCAGGCTCCAGGCTCTGAGCTGTCAGCACAGAGCCTGACATGGGGCTCGTACTCACGAACCGTGAGATCATGACCTGGGCTGAAGTCAGTCGCCCAACCGACTGAGCCACCCAGGTGCCCCAAGCGTCTGATTCTTGGTTTCTGCTCATGTCATGATCCCAGGGTCATGGGATCCGGCCCCGCGTTAGGCTCCGGGCTGAGCATGAAGCCTGCTTAAGGTTCTCTCTCTCTCTCCTGGGACGCCAGAGTGGCTCAGTTGGTTAAGTGACCACCTCTTGATTTCGGCTCAGGTCACGATCTCACGGTTTGTGAGTTCAAGCCCTGTATCGGGCCCCACGCTGACAGCTCGGAGCCCACGTGGGATCCTCTCCCTCTCTTTCTGCCCCTTCCCCACTCACGCGTGCATTCTCTCTCTTTCACAATAAGTAAATAAGCAAAAAAGAGTCTCTCTCCTTCCCTCTGCCCCTCCCCTGCTTATGCGTGCGTGTGCACGCACTCTCTCTGAAAAAGTGTAAGTTTATTTAATTGAAATTTTAATGGTATCTGTGTCAACCACTGGGTCACACCATCCCTGAGGATTTAACTGTCTGCTCTCATGAGCTAGTGGAAGTAGGTTCCTGAACAACACAGCTACCACCCGACTCTGCATGCCCCCCACACTTTAGCTGACCGGCCTGCTTTCCTGGGATAGGAACTCAACTTCTTCCTACCTCTGCGCCTTTGCCTTTGCTGTTCCCTCTGCCTCAAATACTGTTCCCTCAGCCTTTTGTGTGGCGGGTTCCTTCTTAGCATTTCGATTGCCGCTTGACAGCTACCTCCACAGAAAGGCCTGGGGCCCCCCTGACCCGTCACCCTAGTGACCACGTCACCATACTTCTTTCCTCCATGGCCCACAGCCTCCTCTGTTCCCAGTGCCTTGCCCAGTGCCTGGCATACAGTGAGGACTCAATAGATGTTTGTTGAGGGAATGGATGGATGGCGATGAGTGGCTGCCGGAGGGAGGGCCTGTGCCCGAGCCCCACGGGACGGGGGCTCCTGGTGCCTGCAACACCACTCTTTCTCCCTGCAGTGAACCCGGCTGTGAAGCTGCAGTATGTGGACAACATCCGCTGGATCCAGGAGGCCGCCAGGCACCGGCTGGTGAGGGCTCCGCCTGGCAGGAGGCAGGGGTGGGCCACTGGACTGCCCTGACCAAGGCAGGGTACCGCTGGCCATGCCCGGGCTGGCAGACGTGAGCCCCGGGACGGTGCCAAACACACCCCGTGGGACTCCCTAGGTGGCAGCCTCCTTGGCCTCAGAGGAGGCAGCAGCAGCCACCTCACCCGGTGGGCTGTGGGACCTTGAAAGGGTGGCCTGGGGCCTGGGGGCAATGGCCAGGGCCGGTTGGGTCGTTGCTCACCCAGCTGATTCGCAAACCGCTCTCTCAGGTCAGGCCTCCTGGCTTCTCAGCTGTGTGACCTGGGACGAGTGGCTCAGCCTCTCTGAGCTTCCTGTCCCAGCTGGGCTGGGCAGTGGAGCCGCTGCTGACGGTCTGCACACGGGGGCTGTGGTGGTGCACGTGCTTGGCACATGCCCTCTGGTGGCAGTCTGCAGGAGGCACTTCCGGCCCGGGCTGGGCAGAGGGTGTATGCGCGTGCTCCCGGGCATGCGAACGTGACTCAAGGTGATGCCCGGTGGGGACATCACTTTATACTGATGGGTCAGAGAGGTGTCTCTGAGGAGCTGAGTTGTGAGTTCAGCTCTAAATGCTGGAGGACTAGGGGGCGGGGGAGCAGCCATATGACAGTGGGGGGAGGCAGAGGACCAGCCAATGCACAGGCCCTGAGGCAGCAGTGGCCTTGGTGTACGGAAGACGAGCAAGAAACGAGCCTTTGACTCACATGGCTTTGTCCACAGACCCCGATAGCCAGACGCAGCTGCCACATCCGCACTGGCGTGTCCTTGGCCTGGGGGTCCCCGGGCCAGAAGGGGGACTCCCTTGAGCACCGCCCCCATGTCCTGGGCTTCTGTGGCCCAACACCCCCTACCCAAAGCGCCACCTCCTCCTTGCCCAGTGGCTTGCACACGTGTTTTAGCCACAGAGACCCCCGTGCCAACAGCGGTCTCTGTGACCACACAGGGTCTGAGACACCCACCGGACGGTTGTTGAACTCGAGGGTCGGGGCCTCGGGGAGGATGGGCGGGAGTGGAATTGTGCAGGGCCAGTCCAGAGGCGGGCCTGGAGAAGAGGAGGACCCCAGCCTTGAGGGAGGGGCACCGACAGAGTGGGAAGGGGCTGGCGGGAGGTTGGGAGGTCAGGGGCATGGAGAGTGGCCCTCTGGAGGCCACTACAAGGGCCGTGAATAACCGGGACTGTCTCTTCTGTGTTTGAGTTGGAGTTTTCGGAGGTTGTGTTCTCCCTACTTAGTTCACGTTGCTCTTTGTCTCATGAAAGATGACGATTGCAGAAGGCCATCCTTTTTAAACATTTTAATTGAGTTTCGCGTAAGGTTCACTCTTGACGGACCTGGCAGTCCTATGTCGGTTTGTCTCCAATTTCCTTTTTCTGGATCCAAGCCATCCGAAAATCTCTCCAGTGCTGGTTTATACTATAGTCTTTCCCACAAGGCTTTGAGGCAGCCGGCGTGAGGGCAGTATGGCCTTGGTTAGCAAGTCACGAGGAAGGAAGGGCCGCTCACCTGACCACGTTTGCTGGTGGGGCCGTCCAGACAGAGCTCTGGCTTCAGGCTCGCGGTAAGGGGTGGCATAGCTCCATCACTGGCTCCAGAACGTTCCAGCCCGTTCCAGGACGCGTGGCCAGGCTGCAAGGGAAACACCTGGAGAATCCGGGGCTTCTCAGCCTCAGAACTACTGATGTTTGGGGCCAAATCATTTTTTTCAATTGTGGCGAACTACACCTTGACATAAAATGCCCCCTACACTTTAGCTGACTGGCCTGTTTTACTGGGATAGGCCCAGCTTCTTTCTACCTCTGGGCCTTTGCACTTGCTGTTCCCTCTGCCTAGAATACTGTTCCCTCAGACTTTTGTGTGGCTAGTTCCATGTGGTTACTGTATTAACCATTTTGAAGGTACAACTCAGTGGCTTCAAGTACACTTCCATTGAGTGTAACCATCACCACCATCTCTCTCCAGACCTTTTCCATCTCCCCAAACTGAAACTCTGTCCCCATCAAATAAAACGGCTCCCCCAACACCCTCCCCCAGCCCCTGACCCCCACCATCCTACTTTCTGTCTCTGTGTGTTTGGCCACTCTATGGGCCTCGTATAAGTGGGATCCTACAGTATTTGTCCTTTCGTGACTGGCCTCTTTCGCTGAACGTGATGTCCTCAGGGCTCATCCATGTTGTAGCCTGTGTCAGAGTTTCCTTCCTTTTCAAGGCTGGATGATATTCCATCGTCTGCATAGAATGTATATACCTTGCTTGTCCCTTCTTCCGTCAGTGCGCACCTGGATTGCTTCCACATTGTAGCTATTGTGAGTGCTATGAACCTGGGGGTGCAAATATCTGTGTGTGTGCCTGGGGACTTGGATAACTCTTTGTCATGGGGGGCCGTCTCAGGATGCTTAGCAGGACCCCTGCCTGTGCCTACAGCACTCAACCGTGTCTCCAGTCATTCCCTAATGTCATCCTGGTTGAGGACCACTGTGCCAGTGACTCCTTTTCACTTGCTGAAGTTTCCGTTTCGTGAGAGTAATCTGTCTTACCCTCCAGAGGTGCGGCATCCTGATGGATGAGTCCGCAGGCTCTCAGCCATGTCACCGACTGCCCGGGGTGGTCATGGGAGGGTTCTTGGCCCCTGTGCCCCAGTTTTCTCATCTGAAACGTGGAGCCTAGGGTGAGAACAATAGCAACTTCCTCATAAACTCACCAATGAGTGACTGTGTGCAAAGTGCTTGTAGTTGTGCCGGGCACAGGCCACAATTGCATTGTGTGGTGGTATTATTGTCATTGGAAGGACTCAAGCAAGGGTATGTTCATAAGAGGTGGCATCCCTGAGATGGGCAGGTCAGGGTCTCAGAGCCCACTCCTGGGGTTGACCCTCGAGGCAGTGGATCACGGAGGGACAGCTGGGGTCCCAGACTGCACGTGGACAGGCAGGGGTTTGGCGTGACTGCCCGGTGGGCTGGACATGAGGGTCTACCTTGTACCACACACCTCAGGGTCCTCCGTGACCTCCCTAGAGGGGACCATCTGGCTGCTGGTGGGACCTGTCACCCACATCTATCCCTTGCGTATCCCTAGGTCCTTGAGGTGCCTCTTCCCTCCCTTTTCTCTGCAGGTGGTGGGCTCCCAGGCGAGGATCCTGTACTCAGACCAGAAAGGCCGTGTGGCCATCGCTGTGGCCTTCAACCAAGCCATCGCCCGTGGGAAGATCAAGGTGACACGTTCTGTGCTGCAGGCAGGAAGCTTCCCTTGGGCTCCTGCCCTTGGGTGCTGGCACTGCCCTGAGGCCCTCGGCTCTGTGTTTATGTCAGGTGGGAGGCAGATAACTGGGGACCTGCAGTGATGAGGCCTGTCCTGCAACCCAGCCTCTGACATGTTCCCTGCTGTGTGACCTTGGCGGGTCAGATGCCCTCTCTGAGCCACAGGTGCCATCTTCTGTGAGGGGAGAATTATGTCAATCTCAAGGCCTGGGTGAGGATTAGGCGAGTCAGTTTCCATGCAAGCACTTCCTACATCTTCCTTGAATTCTCCTTTTATAAACCATGACAAATTTCCCTGGTGTTCCCTCATTTTCCTCCCTGTCAGCCAGCCTACCCTGGGGGACATGGAGCTCTGGGCACACTCCTCTGGGGGGCTCATTTTCTAAGTGCGTGCCACAGGGTTCTTGCTGGCATCCCTGTGTTTGGGAGTGCCAGTGCTAATGATCAGATGTGAAAGGGAAATCAAGTTGGACGAATGTGAAGGCTGTCCCGGTGGGTGGCTCCGGTGGCAGCAAAGACAGCTCCCAGACCACCTTGGGAGCACTGCCACAGCACCACTGCTCAGCGTGCTTACGGAGATGAGGACGGCTGTGGCAGCTGTCCCAGGAGGGCTCCACAGGAACGCTCACATCCAGGCTGCAGTCGGCTGGTTGGCCTAGAGAGCCAGGTCTTAATCGTTCATTCATTCCACGTGCTCGATTGAGGGCCTCCTCTACCCCAGGCTTATTCTAAAGCACTGGGGACCACGTGGCAGAGAACAAAGTAGACAGGGTCCCGGCCTCCTCCACTCACTGGGGAAGGGAAACTGACAATGCAGGATAAAAGCATAAATTCAGAGGGAACTTCAGATGGTGATGAACATGAGAAGAAAATGAATGGGGGTGATGGGGTGGGGGTGATGGGTTATGAGTGATGAGGTGGGGGGGAGTGGTGACTCTAGATGGGGTGGGGTGATGGGGTGGGAGAGTGGTGACTCTAGATGGGGTGGGGGTGATGGGGTGTGTGTGTGTGTGATGCCTCTAGATGGGGTAGGGGTTACGGAGTAGGGAGAGTGGTGACTCTACATGAGGTAGGGGTGAGGGGGTCGGGGGCAGTGGTCTGTCTGGTGGGTGGTCAGAACAGGCCTTCTGAGTTGCTGATGTAGAACTGAAACCTGAATATCTGGGAGGTGCTAGAATACCGGGGGGTTGGCAGTTCAGGGCACATACAAAGAGGCGACAGCAAGCCTGGCTGGTTCAAGGGAAGAAGAGGGCCTCTTAATTCAGAGAAATGGGAGCTCCCCTTTTAGCAAGGTACATCTGAAACATCTATGCTTTTCCTCTTCTTTTTTTTAACTTATTTTAAATTTAAATTTTAGTTAACATACAGTGCAATATTGATTGCAGTAGTAGAATTCAGTAGTTCATCACTTACATACAACACGCAGTGCTCAACACAAATGCCCTCCTTAGTACCCATCACCCATCTAGCCCATCCCCCACCCACCTCCCTCCATCAACCCTCAGTTTGTTGTCTGTCATTAAGAGTCTCTTACGGTTTGTTTCCCTCTCTTCTTTCCCCCCACTTTCCCATATATTCATCTTTGTTTCTTAAATTCCACATATGAGTGAAATCATATGATATTTGTCTCTCACGGACTTTAAAAAAAATTTTTTTTTAATGTTTATTTTTGAGAGAGACAGAGATAGACAGTATGTGAGCAGGGGAGGGACAGAGAGAGGGAGACACAGAATCTGAAGCATGCTCCAGGCTCTGAGCTGTCAGCACAGAGCCTGACACGGGGCTGGAATTCACGAGCTGTGAGATCATGACCTGAGCCAAAGTTGGTTGCCCAATCAACTGAGCCACCCAGGAGCCCCTGACTGACTTATTTCTCTTAGCATAATACATTCCAGCTCCATCCTCCTCATTGCAAATGGCAAGATTTCATTCTTTTTGATGGCTAAGCAATATTCCTTTATATGTATGTACCACATCATTCGTCAGTTGATGGACTTTAGGCTCTCTGTAGTTTGGCTATTGTTGATAATGCTGCTATGAACATCAGGGTCTATGGACCTCTTTGAATCTGTATTTTTGTATCTTTTGGGTGAATGCCTACTAGTGCAATTGCTGGGTTGTAGGGTAGTTCTATTTTTGATTTTTTGAGGAACCTCCGTTCTGTCACCAGAGTGGCTGCACCAGTTTGCGTTCCCACCAACAGTGCAAGAGGGCTCCCCTTTCTTCACATCCTTGCCAACATCTGTTGTTTCCTGAGTTGTTAATTTTAGCCATTCTGACATGTGTGAGGTGGTATCTCATCATGGATTTTATTTGTATTTCCCTGATGATGAGTGATGTTGAGCATCTTTTCATGTGTCTGTTAGCCATCTGGATGTCTCAAAGAAGTGACCAGGAAATCTGAACGTTAGGTAGGAGACAGACAATGCCTCCTATGCTTCCTCTTCTTGAAGAAGGTCTATTTCCAGGGGGAGGGATCTGAAGGGTGTCTGGTGTGGCCTGACCTTTGACTTCTGCCCTCTGCCAGGCAGCTGTGGTAAACACTGTCAGCTGATACCTCATATCTTTCCCTGCTGCAGGCACCGGTGGTCCTGAGCCGGGACCACCATGACGTGAGTGGCACAGACAGTCCCTTTAGGGAGACCTCCAATATTTACGATGGTTCTGCCTTCTGTGCAGGTGAGGAAGACAAAAAAATTTTTTTTAATTTTTTAATGTTGGATTTGACTTTGTTTAGAAATCAATTGATTCATTCAGCGAGTTATGTTGCAAAAAATGTTCTGGCATCTGAGAGAATTGGCATAGGGTCACCAGCCCAGCACAGCGAGGTTTCTGGGACCTGGGATTTTTCATTTTTAAATTGGGCAAGTGCCAGGCAAAACGGGACAGTTGGATGCCCTAGACTTGGGTGTGCCCCTGACCCTGTCACTTGCTGGGCAAACTTCAGTAAGACTTAAAGTCTGTGAACCTCAATATTCTCATCTGTAAAATGGAAATAACAATTGTTCCTACTTCAGAGGGTTGTTGTGAAGAAGGAAATGAATTAATACTTGTGCAGCATTAAGTAGGTGTCCCACAGCCAGTGTTCACTGGTTATCTGCTGCAGCTGCTATTACCATTCTGCTTCTGTACCCACTACAATTATAATCATCACAGAGGCTGGTGGGTTCTAGGCCTGGTATAGCTTGCTCATTCCCAGCACTGGAGTGCTCCCTCCATTATGGATGGGATCCCAAGGAAAGGAGGTGGACATTCAGGAACCCAATCTGTATCACTTTTTTCAAGGAATTGATACGTTTCATGTAAGTTATCAAATTTGTACATATAGAATTGTATTCCTTTACTTATCTTTTCAATGTCTGTGGGGTCAGTTGTGATGTCTCCTCTGTCATTCCTGATGTTGGTGATCTGTGTTTTCTTTCTTTCTTCTTGATCAGTCTGTTAAGATATTTATCAACTTTATTGATCTTCTCAATAAAAAGCTTTAAGTTTCATTCATTTTTTTCTATTACTTTTCTTTCTTTCTTTCTTTCTTTCTTTCTTTCTTTCTTTCTTTCTTCTTTCTTTTTTTCTTTCATGTTTATTTTTGAGAGACAGAGAGACAGAGCACAAGCAGGGAAGGGGCAGAGAGAGAGGGAGACACAGAATCTGAAGCAGGCTCCAGGCTCTGACAGAATCTGAAGCAGGCTCCAGGCTCTGAGCTATCAGCACAGAGCCTGACATGGAGCTCAAACTCACAGACCGCAGGATCATGACCTGAGCCGAAGTTGGATGCTCAACTGATTGAGCTACCCAGGCACCCATTTCTATTGTTTTTCTGCTTGCAAATTCATTAATTAATTCCCAATTCATTAATTTCTGTGCTAATGTTTATTTATTATTTATTTAGAGAGAGAGTGCAAGCGGGGGAAGAGGGAGAGAGAGAAACCCAAGCAGACTCCACACTCAGTGTGGAGCCCGATGCAGGGCTCTATCTCATGACCTGATCTCCCAACAGTGTGATCGTGACCTGAGCCAAAATCAGGAGTTCAATGCTCAACTGACTGAACCACCCAGGCACTCCTGATTTCTGCTCCAATCTTTAGTGTGTCCTTCTTTCTGCTTGCTTTGGATTTAACTCACTCTTCGTTCCCTAGCTTCATAAGGCAGATGAGGAAGTTACTGATTTGAAACCTTTTTTCTTTTCAAATTCTAGTATTTAATGCTATAAATGGCCCTCTAAACGGTGCTTTCACTGCATCCTACAAATTTTTAAATATTTTCACTTTCATTCAGTTCATAATATTTGTTAATTTCCTATAAGACTTCCTCTTGGATCCATGGGTTACCTAGAAGTATGCTTTTAAGTTCCCAAGTTTTAGGAGATTTTTCAGATACCTTTCTGTTACTGATGTCTTTTTTTTTTGTTTGTTTATTTTATTTATTTTTGAGAGAGAACGTGCACATACAGAATAGGGGTAGAGAGAGAGAGAGAGGGAGAGAGAGAATCCCAAGCAGGCTCCGTACTCTCAGCATGGAGCCCAACGCAGGGCTCAATCTTACGAACCACTATGAGATCACGACCCAAGCTGAAGTCAAGAGTCAGACGCTTAACCCACTGAGCCACCCAGGTGCCTCTGTTACTAGTTTAATTCCATTATGGTCTGAGAACTTAGTTTGTATTCATTCTGTTCTTTTAAATGTGTTAAGTGCTGTTTTGTGGCCCAGAACATGGTCTATTTTGGTGCACTTGAGAAGAACATGTGTTCTGCTGTTATTTGGTGGGTTCTACAGATGCCAGCTAGGTTCAGTTGGTTGCTAATGCCGTTCTGGTCATCTGGATCCTTACTGATATTCTTCCTAATTATTCTGTAAATCACTGAGAGGGGAGCAGTGAGTTTGTGGATTTATCTACTTCTCCTTTCAGGTCTTACCCATTTTTGCTTCAAGCATTGTAAACCTACGTTGTTAGGTGCACACTCATTTCAGCTTATGATGTCTTCCTGGAGAACAGACCTCTTTATCATCATGTAATGTTCCTCTGTGTCTCTAATAATAGTCCTTGCTCTGAAATTCTCTGATATTGATATCGTTGATGTTAGTATCTTATGGCCACGGTAACAAAGTACCACAAACTTTAATGGCTTAAAACAACACAGATGCGTTCTCTCACGGTGCTGAAGGTCGGAAGTCTGAAATCAGATTCAGTGGGCTAGAGCCAAGACGTGGCAGGGCCATGACATCCCAGGAGGCCCTGGGGGAGAATGTTTCCCGGGCCGTTACCAGCTTCTAGAGCTGCATTTCTCACATCTCACAGCCTGGCACAAGGAGAAGAGCATTCTCGGGATCCTCCCTTATCTTCTCTGTGAGCGCCCAGTCAGGATTTTTGGAGGAAGGGCCTGCTAGGGCACACACACACCCCCTTATATCTGTGTCCAGGGGCCTCAAGGTTTGGGGCAAGCTCATGCTTGCCATTTAGCAGTTTGTTAGACACACATGTAAGGTGACCAGTCTGGGTGCTGTTTCTCTGTGCAAGGGCCTGTCTCAGATTGTAATGAGCTAGCTGCCCTGGGACCTCAGTTCTCTGATGCGGTCAAAGACAGTCATTAATTTGTAGTTTCTCCCCTACCCTTATTTTTCTGTTGTTGTTTTAAGGACGGAAGTGACTCTCTTTGGCTCTCTGTGTGCCTGAGCTAAAATCAGTACCACCACGCCTTTAATCCTTGTGTTCTTTCTGCTTCTGGGGCACTTTATGTGGCATTCAGTGCTAGAACGCATAACTATCCAGAAGGCTAACAGTGGTTAGGTACTTGGGCACTTGTTAATACTCCAGCTTTGCTCAGCTCTGCAAACATAAATTATTGCTGTTTCTACAGTCTGTCTCTAGTTCCCTTTCCCTGTCTGTCCTTCAGGCCCTACTCAGCCCGTTGTCCCCCTGGCCGGAGCCTGGCCCAGCCTGGCCTTCTCCCGGCCCGGCTCATTCAGGGAATGATGGGTGGTGGCCTCTGTTTCCACAGACATGGCTGTGCAGAACTTCGTGGGAGATGCCTTTCGAGGTGCCACCTGGGTCGCTCTTCATAACGGCGGGGGTGTCGGCTGGTAAGGTTCTTGGAGAACCGGGTGCTGTGGGTGCCGGCTGGTGTAGAGGTCTTGGGAATTCCCTCCAGGGTTCTGGGCCCTGCCTCCCCTGAGCTCTCTCTGCTAACGGTTTGGCTGTGAGGTGTTCTTCACGTGAGCTGGATATCAGAGGGCGTGCCCCAGCCACTCTACCTTTTGGGGTCTCACCTATCACACGGGACACAAAGGCCGTAGGAACCACACCTGCCCCTTTCATGTCAGTTTTCCCTTCGCTTTCACAGAGTTTTTCTCAGGAATGTTCAGCGCTGTCTGGTCCCGGGCCTCCTCCACTGACATTCTCAGGACAGCTGGGCTGGGAGGCTGAAGACCTGGGTTCTGAGCTCTCCTGGGTCCCCAGCTCATGGCTCTGCCCTGCCAGGCCTGTTTGCAGTCTGACTGGGGTCCATGGGAGGGTCCTATAATGGCTGACAGTTGTAGCTCCGTCATGAGTAGGTATGCTCTAATTCTGCACCCCCAACTCCAACATGTGGGGTTTTTCCCACACTACCAGGCAATTCTCCAACACCCACAATTTGACTCAGTTCTGACATTATCTACTCAGAGATAGCAGCAGACCCCACAGGTTAGGGCTCAGTCCCACAAGACTGCCAAGTGCAGGTCTAGGTTGTTGCCTGTGCTTCTGACCGACTGGCCACCAAGCCGAGGTTCCCACAGTAGCCTCCCTGGATTCCACTAATTTGCTAGAGCAGCTCACAGAACTCAGGAAACCGGTATACTCACTAGATTATCTATGTATTACAAAGGATATCAAAGGGTGCAAATCAAGAGCCATAGGGAGAGGTCCCGAATAAAGGAGTGTCTGTCCTTGCGGAATTTGGGGCCTGATATGGTGGCACGTGGAAGTCTGGTTCCCCAACCTAGAACCTCTCCAAACCCATCCTTTCAGGTATTAATGGAGGCTTCATTATTTAAGCATGATTGACAAGATCATTGGTCCCTGATGAGCATTCAAATTCCAGCCCCTCTCCCTTCACTGGCGGTCTGGGGAGGTGGGACTGAAAGTTCTGATTCCCCTAAAGATATGGTTGGCTCCCCCTGGAAACTAGCACTTCCCCCCCCCCCCCATCCTTAGAGGTGGTCCAAAAGTCACCTCATTAACATAGCAAAAGACACATTTACTGCTCTCTTACAAAATTCCAAATGTTTTTAGGAACTTTGTGCCAGAAATGGAGCAAAGACCAAATAAATGTATATTTCTTATTATGAATCACAATATCACAAGGAATAGTCATTCACAAAGAATAATGAATAATTAAAATTTATTACACATGGATGATGTGGCAAACATTTGCTAAACTCTTTGAATCTAGTCTCTTACCTAATCTTAGAAGGAAAAGACATTTTACAGATGAGGAACCTGAGGCACCAGAAGGTTAATGAGCTGGACCTGTCCCAGCTCACCTTGCCTCACCTGGCTGGGTCTGGGATATCAGGCCAAGTTGGATTCCTTGCTCCCCCGGGCAGCAGGGGGCGCTGCTGCTTCGGAGAGGACGGCTCCCGGGAGGGCAATCTCTGAACTGATCTCTGAGCCTGTGCTGGCCGGATTAAGTTTGGCCTTGCCCTCCCGAGCCAAGTCCTTCAGCACTGGAGCTTCCCAGAGCATTCCGGTGGGCTGGCTTCGAGGCCAGAATTCCGAGCCGGAGCCGTCAGGTGGCTCTAATTAATGGAAAATGTGACCGGAGTACGTGTTCTTTCCGATACACAAGCTAGAGAAAACCAGGACGAAGAGTGCCTGGTTGTGGGGTGCCTGGCGTCTTGGCACTGGGTTTGCTGACTCGGTGCTGGAGGTGAAGAGAATGAAGTTGAGTAATGTGCCCAAGGCCACAGAGCTGGGGGTGGAGCCAGGATCGAACCCAGATCTTTCACCTCCCAGAATCCACCTGCTGTTTGCCAACTGAACCACAGAGGGCAAGAAGGGGCGGAGCAGAGCTGGCTGGAGAAAGCATCCATGACTTGAGGGCCTCCGAACAGGACCCCCTTCGTGGGGAGCTCCCAAGAGAGGAAAGGCTCCCTGCCAATTCCCAAGTTGCTCCCACCCTCTGGCTGTGCCCCCAGGCTGTGCAGACAGGGCTGCAGGCTAGCCAGAGGCCGGCATCAACCCCCCCCCCCCCCCGCCACCCCGCCCATCCTGGCCGTCCTCGAGGGCTTTTTTGGGAAGGTGCCTCAGATTCACTTTGGACTCTCATCATACTCACACACGCACATAATTTAATCTGTCAGATACTCCTTCAAGGCTTACTGCAAACATCAGCAGGGAAAAAAATTTGAACCTCAACCTTTCCTGCTCCAGGAGGAAATCACTTCCAATTGTCAGCTAATTTTTTTCTTTTTCTACACAAATCCATTTTTAAGTGATAAGACCCCCCCCAACCCCCCCCCCCCCATTTCTTTATTTGCTTTCAGTTTTTATGTTGCCTATTTGCTCCCTGCTTTGGATCTCTTACGTTTCCAAGACAAGCCTCATCCGCATCAGCTGTGTGTCGTCTTTCTCTCCCTCTGTCTCCTCAGAGCCCCTCTTTCTGGTTGCTTGTTTGGAGTCTATCCTTGTGCTGTCTGTGCAGTGGTCCTTGCTGTCTGCTTGTGTTTAGAGATGGCGCCCGTGGCCGGGTGTGCTCATGGACCTTTGGACCATGGGCTGCAGAGCAGAAGAGGTCAGTGCTCAGTCTCTGGTTTTAGACTGGTTGGTCTGCTCAGTAAACACAGCTCTTGTCACCTGTCCTTGTAGGGAGGTACGGCCAGTTCTGGGAGCTGAGCTGAAGGGACAGGGCTTCGCGGTTGGGTGTTGAGACTTCTCAATCCGTGTTTTCATGTCACCCTCAGATGTACCTTGTGATCTCACAGCAAGATTCAGCCCTGAGGGTCCACGTCTTTGAGGAATAAACACATACCTTTGACCCACCATCTTTAGCCTAATACCAACACTTTTCCTCACTAAACAATGTCTTAGAGCACATCTCATACTTAAACGTGCACCGGACAGATGTACTTCTGATCGTCCAAAGACTTCTCTGGTCAAAGGACACACTGAGGTCCTCGCTTGGTGACTCTGGCTGGCACTGGTTTTCCCCTGTTACCCAACATCAGCAGGTGAATGACAATGACCTTGAATCTGCGCAGGAGCTGGTGGGAGATGTGCAGGGAGCCCGCCAGCAGGCACGGGCTGTCCAGCTGCGGGGACACAGGCTGAGGGCAGGGCAGGGGCGGCTGCCCGCTGGTGGGGGTGCTTGGCTCCCACTCCTGGGGAGGGGAGCACGGCTGGCTCCTGGGGTAGAGGGCATCTCGCCTTCTTGGTGGGAACTGGCAGCGATTGTCCGGAGAGCCCAAACTGGGCAGAGAAGCAGGTAAGGCCTGAAGGATCTGAGACTAGAGAAGCTAGATGCACCTTTTGGGTGCAGGAAGGAGAAGAGCGAATTGGCTGGAAGTGGAGACTGAAAGGCTGGATGCCATGGTCCCAGGGGTTCGTGTTTGGCAGTAAAGTCCTGGCAAGTGCTGACGAGATGGAGGGCGTTTCCTGTGTGTGTAACTGATGGGGGAATGCGGGGTGTAGTGATGTTCGCTGAGCGGGAGTGGCAGTCAGGTCCGGCACAGGCCACAGCCCTTGATAATGACACCGAGGGTGAGGATGAAGATCCAGGGTGCCAGGAAGGAGAGGGTGCTCACAGCCGATGGCACAAAACCTCAGGGCAAGCATGCGGAAAGTCGGATAGCATTAACGTACTTCAATGAGAGGCACGCGTCACTGGGAAGACACGAAGGAGCACATGAACGTATCAGATCTGTGACAGGAGGGGGTCCAAACAGTGCTCAGAGAAATCTGTTCTTTGGAAAACAAGATATACGGGAAATAAAGGAACTCAGCCTTCAGATCAAGTTATCAGGACCCCAAAATACACCATAAGCAAGCAGAAAGAAGAGGCAACGAAAATAAAGAGCATAAAGGGAAATCGGGAAGAATGACAGTTGAATTGAGCAACACAAGAGACCCCCAAGGAAGCGTGTCTTTATAAGATACACTCAGAACCGCAGAGGAAGAGGTCACCTCCAGGAGGTGACATGGGAGAGGATCCTGAAGGGGGGTGTGGTGGATGGGTAAAGCCTGGAGGTGCAGGTGGGCAGCGCAGAGCCCAGCGACTCCAGCATCCCCTAGGCTGTGGAGAGGGCGTAGGCTCCAGGCTGTAGGTGCTCGTCACACTACCTCCGTGAGCCGAGGCTTCCAAAGTGTCCCCAAATGTGCGTGTTCTTCTGTTGGCTCCAAGCAGGGGCAGGCCTGGAGAGTGACCTGGAAACCCCTTTGCCTCTTGCAGGGGTGAAGTGATCAATGGAGGATTTGGCCTCGTGCTGGATGGGACCCAGGAGGCTGAGCAGAAGGCCAGGATGATGCTCAGCTGGGACGTGTCCAATGGGGTAAGTCACACCCCAGGCCTTTCCGCTGGCCTTGTCTCCAATGGGGGGCTCTGCCTCCCCAGACTGCAGACCTGAGAGAGAGTTCTGCTCCCTTCCTCCCCAGAAAACAGTCACGCCACACCTGCACATTAGCATCTCTCCTCTCCAGCGACCGGGGTCCCTCTGTGCATCCTCCTGGGCTGTTTCTGAGTCCCCTTTGTGTCTCCCTGCCTCTGGCCTTACTCCTCCAGTCCAGCTTCAGCGTCTGTGTGCACAGGGGGCCCCGGCCCTTCCCTCCCAGTGAGAGCACCCCCAACTTCTGGGGCTGAGGGCCTCCTTTCAAAGCGTTTTCTTCCCACATCTCTGAAGGCAGAGATCACCTGCTATCACCTGTGTGCGAAGATGCAGTCTTCTCTGTGTGTGCATGTGTGTGTGACCCTGCGGGGACTCCCTCCCTCTCTGTGACCACGTCACAGGTGGCGAGAAGGGGTGATGGGCCCAAATGGGAGGTCAGGCAATGATGGGGAGGGGTGCTGAGTGAGTGGGTGGATGTCGGGTGAGAGAGTGAGCGTAAGAGTGGGGGAGTGGAGAGATCCCTGGAGGGGCTGACTCCCAGGGAGCCCCCAGAGGAGGGGGTGGACTTCTCCTGAGGGCCGTGAGGCAGTGAGGGGAGGGATGGAGGAGGTGAGGGGGGCATGAAGATGGGGGGTGGCAAATATGACAGCAGGGAGGCAGGGGGAGCCCTGAGGACTGAGGGGGGAGAGAAGGAAGAAGACTGGAGAGAGATTTTAAGGCAGAGCTGAGATGTATGCAGATTCTCTGAGGATGGGGTGGAGGGAGGAGGGTGTGGAGGGTGATTCCCTGATACCTGGCCTGCTGCCCCTGCATGGAGGCAAGCTCTTTTTTGGACATGGAGTAGGCTGGGTCAAAGGATGGCCAGTTTCAGATCGGAGAGGCAGCTAAGTGAGTCATCCAGCCAAGAGAGAAGGTGGCTGAGCCAGAGGTACGGATAGGGCAGGTGCATCACACATAGCACAGAGGGTCCCTCAAATGGGAGACGGTCAGGATTTGCAGCCCGGCCTCGGTGTGTCCGGAATGCCTTGCCGGGGACCTGGTGCTGGCACCAGCAGCCGCCCCCTCTGTCCCCACCCTGCAGGTGGCTCGGCGCTGCTGGTCTGGGAACCGAAAGGCCTACGAGATCATCTGCCAGACGATGCAGGACAACAAGGGCTTGGTGGTGACGCTCCCACAGGAGGTGGCAGATGAGCGCATGCTCCAGCAGGCCCTGCGGCTGTGAGGGGAGCCCAGGAGCTGGCTGCGGTCCCCTCGCCCGCTTAGTCCCTGTCCTCACCCTCACAGCCACACTGCACCTTTCAGCACACCCCTTTGTCTCCTGGGGTAGGAGTTTCACACACAAGCCCTCATCTGGGGATGTGCCACTACCACCCCCATTTTACGGATGAGCCAGCCAAGCCAGGAGAGATGGGGCCATTTGTCCCTGACTGCTGGGAACCCTGGGCGGGGGGCAACCACCCTTGTCCAGGGCCAAATCCCCTAGCCTACCACAGAGGAGCCTGGACTCCAGGAGCTTTTGGAGGGCGTGCATGCCATGGATACTGGGCACCAACAAGTCCCTTCAAAGCCCCTGCCGGTCCTTCTCCTGCAAAGGGGGCAGCGTTTCCTTTGTCCTGTTTTACGAATCATGCTGCTTCCTGTCCACCCATCCACACAGCTGTCCTTCCATCTGCTGGCCCGTCCAGGTGTCTGTGATGTATGTTCTGCACCTCAGTGCCCCCAGCTGTGGGACCCAAGGAGCACGGCCAGGCCCGGGGCTTGGAGGGTCTGGGAAGGAAAGCAGGGAAATAAAGGATTAACTAGAAGCCGTGTAAGGTGTCATGGGCAAGGAGGACACGGGTTAGTGGGATAGGGGCAGGCAAGACTTGGCCCTAAAAGGTAAGTGGTACTTTGTGGGGGGAAAAAAGGAAAGAGGAGGGTGTTTCTGATGTCTCACACAGCGTGGGGCACAGGAAAATGCAGCACAGTCACTCCTGAGGGGAATTGGTGGCTCCAGAGAGACACGTTTGGGGCCATGTGTCCTACAGGAGCCCTGTTGGTCCTGAAGCTGTGTTCTTACACACCCCCCACCCCCGCTCAGATCTCTGATCTCAGTAATGGCTGGGTCCATAACCCAGGCTCAGAGGCAGAGTGCCCAGGCAAAGGGGATTATGTGGCCATGCTTTTCCAGGCCTTCCTTTTGAAGTAGGCTCTGCTCTTTTTAAGGTTTCCCCTACTTTTAGGACCCCCTCCCCTTGCCTCCTTGACTCCAGGTGTCTGACGTCCGCATCCTCTGGGGTGCCGCAGGCTGTGGGTGTGAGTGGCTTTCCCCATGACCCCTTAGCCCCTTGAGCTGAGACCAAGAGGAGGACACAAGGTAGTACTGGGTTGGGGGTGGGAGAGAGGGAGGAGAAAGACCCCCAAAGAGAGCACTGCCCTCTGATGCCACTGAGAGCATGCTGGGGGGAGGATACTTTCTTATTTGGTTCACACAATGGGACCCAGGCCAAACCCTTTGCTTACTCAGAACAAGCCCCTCTGGGGAGAGGACTCTGGCTCCTCCCTCCAATGCAGGGCAGACCATGGCATCAACCTGTTGTGGGACCGGGCCTGGGAGATGGGGTTGGGGTGGGGGGGTACTGCTTCCCTGCCCTACAACCAGTGAGATGTCCCCTTCCCTTTTTGTTTAATCGAAGGAGAGTTGACACACAATCTGTGTGTGTGTGTGTGTGTGTGTGTGTGTGTTATTTTTGGGAGAGAGAGCACGAGCAGGAGAGGGTCAGAGAGAGAGGGAGACACAGAATCCGAAGCAGGCTCCAGGCTCTTAGCGGTCAGCACAGAGCCCGACATGGGGCTCAAACTCACAAACCGTGAGATTGTGACCTGAGCCGAAGTGGGGTGCTTAGCCAACTGAGCCAGCCAGGCGTCCCTTAGTTGACACACAATCTTATATTAGTTTCAGGTGTAGCACACAGTGATTTGACAAGACTTCCCCTTTCCTTTGTAATTAACTAGGCTTTAGAAATGAAATGCCAAGAGTCTGATAAAACTTTGATGTATGTAATTTATGCTTATTTAATGGAGAAGGCCAAACTTGCTTTCTGGAGCCCCAACCTCTGGGTGCATTTCTTTTATAAAATAAACATTTCTCCTAAATTAAGAGGTGGATGGGGAGGGGGTGGCAGGCAGTCCTTAGATTTCTCCTAACCCTGCCTGCCAGGACCTCAGGGGCCTTGGGCTCTCAGAGCCCAGTTTTCTAAGCTAACACAGAGTAGTAACACCTGCATCACGGTCAAGGGGTGACCATGGTTCTGCTCTATTCTCCCCCGGGTTATAAAAAAGAGGCAAGAGGAGGGGTGAATTTCCTACCTGTCTTCTTCCACGCTTCCCACCCCATTGACTGATATTGGGACCTTCCCCCTTCCCTGGGAACATCCAGGGTCATGCAGGAAGTCAGGCAGAGGGCAGCCCCACCACGTTGGCTGGCTGTCCAGGCCAGGAGACCTCTACCTGGCCATGACCTCACTGTGCAAAGCAAGGCAGCTTTGGCTATGCACTTCATTCTCATTAGTTCCTAACCTTAGCTCAGCCCCTGGAGCTCATGACAAACACCCACCCTAAACAGACAATTGAGAAGGACATTGGGGGACAGGTGTCCAAGGAGCCAAAGAAAACCTGACACCCCCCCCCCATGCTTGCAACAAGGAGGCCAGTCTAGCTGGGGTCTGAGTCTTCAGCCACTCGGCACTGTTTGTCTCCTCCCTAGGGGCCATGTTCTCCTTTCCCCTTACTAACAAAACCCCAATTTGGTCTGGGCAACAGTATATACATGAAAAAAATAGTTGAATTTCAAGACTGCTTTGCAATCAGGAGGGACTATTGGCCCTGAGATGATGTGGAAGTCTACAGGGTAGGACTCCTGAGAAAGTCGGAATAAAAGTGGTCGGATGAGGCTAGATTGCTTTTGGCCCTCTCCCCTCCTCCCCCGTGAGAACCTCCACTGTGATGCCTGGAGGCACAGCAACCCTGCATGGAGGATGTTCAGGGAAAGGCAGAGGTTCCCCGGGCTCCTGGTGGCAGTAGAGCTGCTGTCCCAGCCCCCCTGGCCCTCATCCAGATTCCACAGTCCTCACCTGTTAAAGCCATCCCAGGAGGGCTTCTGCTCTATGCAGCAAGCTCACTTCTAAATCCTCATAGGGTCTGTCAACAAGTCTCCGTGGAGAGCGCTCTGGTGCATGTATCGGCGTGCCCCTTCCCTGTTCCTAGGGAGAAACAGAGGCCGTGTTCCATGTTAAGACCAAGACCTTTTCCCATCCCGCGTCTTCCCTTATTTTATTTTTAAAGTAGACTACATCCTCAGTGCAGGACCTGAACTCACAACCCCGAGATCAGGAGTTGTGCGCTTTACTGGTTGAGCCAGCCAGGGACCCCCAGCACCTTCCCTTATTAAGGAGAGGCAGGCAGGGCTCGATGGCCAGCTTCGGGCCACGGCTCAGGGGGCTTCTAGCCACGAGCCTCTTGGCTCCATTCCAAGCCAGACCAGGAAGCAGGCTACTTCCCGGGGGGGGGGGGGGGGGGGGGCGGTATGTCAGCCCTCCACCATCAGGAAGAAGGCATGACTAACATTCAGAGTGGGGCCACCATGGGGCTCCGCACGGAGCTGGGGTAGCCGACCACAGCCTTGGTAACCATGGAGTGTGCAGAGGCCACTTTGAACAATGGAAGGTAGAAAAAGCCCATCAGGCGACCCGCCTCTAAATATCCTTCATCCCTAACTGGCCAAAGGGCTACATACAACCAAGGCACGGTTACCACAAAAGGGGAGAATTCGATACGTCACCATACCTCTCAATCTTCCCCTTAATTAAAAAAAAAATGTTGGGGCGCCTGGGTGGCGCAGTCGGTTGAGCGTCCGACTTCAGCCAGGTCACGATCTCGCGGTCTGGGAGTTCGAGCCCCGAGTCGGGCTCTGGGCTGATGGCTCAGAGCCTGGAGCCTGTTTCCGATTCTGTGTCTCCCTCTCTCTCTGCCCCTCCCCCGTTCATGCTCTGTCTCTCTCTGTCCCAAAAATAAATAAACGTTGAAAAAAAATTAAAAAAAAATGTTTATTTATTTATTTTGAGGGCGACAGAGGGTGCACACAAGCGGGGGAGGGGCAGAGAGAGAGGAGAGAAAGAATCCCGAGCAGGCTGGGAATGCAAGCTGGTGCAGCCACTCTGGAAAACAGTATGGAGGTTCCTCAAAAAACTAAAAATAGAACTATGCTATGACCCAGCAATGGCACTACTAGGCATTTATCCAAGGGATACAGGTGTGCTGTTTCGAAGGGACACATGCACCCCCATGTTTATAGCAGCACGATCAACAACAGCCAAAGTATGGAAAGAGCCCAAACGTCCATCGACGGCTGAATGGATAAAGAAGATGTGGTATATATACACAATGGAGTATCAGTCGGCTATCAAAAAGAATGAAATCCTGCCATGTGCAACTATGTGGATGGAACTGGAGGGTATTATGCTAAGTGAAATTAAAGAAAGACAAATATCATATGATTTCACTCATATGAGAACTTTAAGAGACAAAACAGATGAACATAAGGGAAGGGAAACAAAAATAATATAAAAACAGGGAGGAGGACAAAGCATAAGAGACTCATAAATATGGAGAACAAACAGAGGGTTACTGGAGGGGATGTGGGAGGGGGGATGGGCCAAATGGGTAAGGGGCACTAAGGAATCTACTCCTGAAATCACTGTTGCACTAGATGCTAACTAATTTGGATGTAAATTAAAAAAAATAAAAAATAAGACAAGTTACAAAAAAAAAAAAAAAAAAAAAGAATCCCAAGCAGGCTCCCCACTGTCAGCACAGAGCCCGACATGGGGCTCCATCTCACGAACTGTGAGATCATACATGACCTGAGCTGAAATCAAGAGTTGGACACTTAACCGACTGAGCCACCCACACGCCCCAATCGTCCCCCTTTTAAAAGCAACCCCCACCCACCACATTCTTGCAGATAGCCTCTCTTCGGTCCTGCTTGCTGCTCCCTTCAGTGTATTCTATAAACTTCTATCCCCTTTGTTCTGCCTCAGATGAATTCTTTCACTTCCTGCACCCCCCGCTTCCACTCGATCGTCACCCCACATTCGGGGGCCCCCATCTGATCGAGAGACATCTCATCTAGATTCCACAGAGGGGATGGAACACGTGGCTTGTTAGGTGGTGTCTCAGGCAGACACAGGAAGTCCATATTTTAAAGGGATTCCATCTCCAGTTCAGTGTTATTTTTAAGAAAGCAGAGATGTGTGGTCTACTGAGAAATGTTTTCATCAAAATGATGAAAACAGAAACCAGTTGGCCATGACCGGCATTGGCTTCAGTTGCCTTGAAAATCCAAGGTTGTGAACGTGTCAGGGTCTCTCCTGGGTAGCCTCTGTCCTCTCTGAACCTGGAACTCCCTGGGAACCAGATGCTTCCCTTGCTGGCCTGCCCAGGCCAGTCCAGGAGGGCTCACCGGAGTGATGTGCTCTCCTTTTTCAACTAAACCCTCACCCCCAAACGCAGGGCTCAAACTTACGACCCCAAGATCAAGAGCTGCACGTTCTACTGACAGCCAGAGGCTGAGATGAGCTCTCCTGTCCCAAACTATGCAGTAGGTTCCTACAGTAAGGGCAGGGGGCCAGACTTGACCTGCTTTCGCATTTTGTTTGGCGTGCCCTGTTTAAAAAATGTTTGACTTTGTCACCAGTTTTTACAAGTTGGACGCTTTGGCTTAAATATCCGGATTTTCCGTTTACGTAAAGAAATCGAGAGATCAGGTGACACTGCGCCCTCCCACCTCTGTATCAGCAAGCAGCTGGAGGCTCCTTGGGGCTGGGCTGTTTTTTCCAATTTGCCCCAGTCCCTACCAATCCTTACTGCCCTCCAATGGTGAGGCCAACTGTGGCTGTTCCTTCTTGGGCTTGGTGATGCCAGTTTCTTACACAGCCTGCTTCCCACTGTGGATCACCTGCAGGGTCTCTGTTGGGGTTTGATCTGTGTACAATTGTCCTCTAGATAAACAGAACCAGTAGGAGATGTATCTGCACATCTATAGATGTCTATAGATACATATTTTTGCTATGTATATCATGGCAGTCCCTTGGAACTGTAAGCTGGAGGCCCAGGAAAGCCAGAGGCGTAATTCAGTTCAAGTATGAAGGCCTGAGGACCAGGGGAGTAATGGTGTAAATCCCAGAACAAGATGAGGGGCGCCTGGGTGGCTCAGTCGGTTAAGCGCCCGACTTCTGCCCAGGTCATGATCTCACAGTTCGTGGGTTCCAGCTGTGCTGACAGCTCAGAGTCTGGAGCCTGCTTCGGATTCTGCGTCCCCCCCTCTCTCTGCTCGCCCCCCGCCTGTGCTCTCAAAAATAAACACTAAAAAAAAAAAATTAAGAAAAAAAAAAAGCAGGAGATGAGATGAGGTGTCCCAGCTCCACGAGACAGGAAAAGAGGAAATTCCTCTTCCTCAGCCTCCACAGATTGCAAATGCCCACCTATTTGCAGAAGAGCCATCCATTTAAATGCTAATCCTGTCTGGGAGCACTCTCAGAGATGCACCGGGAAACAATGTTTAATATGGCCCACTAAAATTAACGCGTAAAATTAACCATCACAGGCTTCCCTGATGGAGAGGTTTCCTCCTACTCTGTGGTATTTTGATTTATAATAAAAAATATATGTTTGATCTTCATTCCCATTTCTGGCACAGAGCTCCTAAAACCCTTAGAATTTCCTAAGAAGAGTGATCAAGGTGTTTTTATATTCTAGGGGTGCCTGGGTGGCTCGGTGGGTTAAGTATTGGACTTTGGCTCAGGTCATGATCTCATGGTTCATGAGTTCGAGCCCCACGTGGGGCTCTGTGCTGACAGCTTGGAGCCTGCTTCGCATTCTGCATCTCTCTCTCTCTCTCTCTCTCTCTCTCTCTCTCTCTCTCTCGTGCGTGCTTTGTCTCTGTCAAAAATAAATACACATTAAAAGTTTCTTTAAAAAAGTGTTTTTAGGGGCGCCTGGGTGGCGCAGTCGGTTGAGCGTCCGACTTCAGCCAGGTCACGATCTCGCGGTCCGTGAGTTCGAGCCCCGCGTCAGGCTCTGGGCTGATGGCTCGGAGCCTGGAGCCTGTTTCCGATTCTGTGTCTCCCTCTCTCTCTGCCCCTCCCCCGTTCATGCTCTGTCTCTCTCTGTCCCAAAAATAAATTAAAAAAAAAAAAAACGTTGAAAAAAAAAAGTGTTTTTATAGTGTTAAACTCCTTTCTAGCACACGTGAGTTTATGTTAATGAGGTGACTTTTGGGGAACACCTAAAGCTGGAGGGCTGGTTGCCTGGGGAATCAAGGGAGTGATTAGAGGCTTGGAACTTTCAGTCCCACCCCCTGACCTCTGGAGAGTGGGGCAGGGCTAGAGATTGAATCCATCATTAACGGCCCATGATTTAATCAATCATGTCTGAGTATTGAAGGCTCTGTAAAAGCCCTAAAGGATGGGGCCAGGAGAGCTCCTGGGTTGGGGAGCACGTGGAGATTTGGGGAGAATGGCACGCAGAGAGTTCTGTCCTTTTATAAAAAACTGGTAAGCTGGTAAGTAACATGTTCCTCGGTTCTGTGAGCCACTCTAGCACATGGATCAAACCCAAGTACAGGGTCATGGGAACCTCCAGTCTATTTCCAGCCCCTCAGAAGCACAGGTGACAAGGGGGGAAAGGGACAAGGGGGGAGGTGTGTGTGGGGGGCAGTCTTTTTAGGCCTGAGCCCATAACCTGTGCCGTCTGACGCTATATCCAGGTAGATAGTACCAGAATTGGGGTAACTGCTTGGTGGTGTTGCAGGCTGGATGGGGCCAAGGATGGAGAGGGGGGTCTCACAGGACCGGTCAAGGGGCTCCTTGGCTTCGCGCAGAATAGAAACCAAATGCGCTGAGACGAAGTGAGAGCAGAATTTATTGCAGACCTAGAGAGAGTGCAGATTCAGGCAGAGCACCTGGGAAACTCGGAATGGAAAAAAGAGTGAGTCTCATCTTTGCTTGGAGTCTGGGCTTTTTACTGAGAATTATAGTCAAGTGCCTGTGTTTTCGCAGGCATACAGGAACAAAGAGGAGTGTGTAGATGTCCTCTGTAAGTCACTATACCCAGGAGCCAGGGGTCTTGGTGAGTCAGTGGAATCTTCCAAGATATTCATAATGACCCCACCTGGTCCCTCCTTAGATGTTCTCTACTGTGCTGGAAGACCCCGAAGAAATCATTAAGTCCTTGACCTTTTACAAGAAGGACATATATCATCTGTCCTATAAGGCATGTATAAGGCAGGGGAATAGACCCGAGCAAGAACGGAAGTGGGAAAAGGAGCAAAAAAAGCAGTTTTTCATGGTCTCCCTTTAGTTTCCCTGCTCAGTGGTGCTGGGGGAAAAAAATGCACATTTGAACTCCCAACCTCAGCCCGTCCTACTGCTGCCATAACTTTCGATGCCCTGCGCATCGACGTTGGCAATTCAAAGCCCACAGTGATGCCATCCGAGTGCTGAAAGGGCATTTCAGTTCCCTCCATTTTGATCTTCATCTGTACATTCGTTTTTTTTTTTTTTTTTAATGTTTATTTTTGAGAGAGAGAAAGCGCAAGCAGGGGAGGGACAAAGAGAGGGAGACACAGAATACGAAGCAGGTTCCAGGCTCTGAGCTGTCAGCACAGAGCCCGATGTGGGGCTCGAACCCACGAGCCACGAGATCATGACCTGAGCTGGACGCTTAACCGACTGAGCCCCTCCGGTGCCCCTCAGTCTGTACGTTCTAATTGATTCAGTTCTTTGCAATTTAATTCAGGAAAAAGACTCTTCAGGCAAAGCATCCCCAGTGGGAAGGAAACTACCTCCTCAAGCAAGAAGCACTGCCCTGAGCCAACAAGACCCCCCCGCCCCGTGATATGACCCTCACTGCTCACCTGCTTGTACCCACCCACATTTGCCCCACATTTTCCTTATATAAACCTAGAAGTATTTTTGGCACTTTGGAGACTGTGAGACACTAGTCTGCTGTCTTCCCGGTGTTGGCCCGCCCGAAATAAATTCCTTTCCTGTTTCCCTACATGGGTGTCTCTGCCTCTGGATTTTGCCGGTGGCAGGTAGCCCAACCTGGTCTGTTTGGGACCCCCGGAGCTAGGTATTCTGGCACCCCTGTGCCCTGGCTGTAGTGCTGGGTGCCCAGCAAAATCTGGGCTGGTGGGATTTCTCCCCAGATGCAAACAAATAGGACAAGCACTTGTGTGTCATGTCTCCTCCCCTGGCTGTCCCCAAACCACTTCCTACACACACATGCTTGGAGAGTTCCTCTCTGTCTGAGGAACAACAACTATTCCAGCCCAGCTCATGAGTCAGCACACCTGCTCTTCACTGTAAGCCCTATTACTCGCTGCAACGGAGAACCTAGGGCAGTAGGAAGGGTGAGATGAATCCTTACCAAATGTTAAGTAAGGCTGATTTCACCCATTTAAAAGTGTTATGAAAAATACCCAAAGTATCTCTTAAAAGCTGAACAATCCAAAAGAGGAATGCATCCATATTTCCACCAAATGTGTTTTATTAAAAATTTTTAAATTTTCGGGGCGCCTGGGTGGCTTACTCGATGAGGCATCTGACTTTTGATCTCAGCTCCGGTCATGATCTTGTGGTTCGTGAGTTTGAGCCCCTCATTGGGCTTTACGCTGATGATCCAGAGCCTGCTTGGGATTCTCTCTCCGTCTTGCTCTGCCCCTCCCTTACTCACTCTCTCTCTCTACCTCCAAATAAATAAATGAAACTTGAAAAATTTTTTAAATTTTCTTTTATTGTAGGAAAATTTACGTCACATAAAATTCACCATTTTGACCATTTCTAAGAGTGCAGTTCAGGGGCATGAAGCACTCACACTGTTGCACAGCCGTCCCCACCATCCAGCTCCAGAATGTTTTCATCTTCCCAAACTGAAACTCCATATCCATTAAGTCCTGACTCCTCCTCCCCCCACCTCAGCCCCTATAGCCACCACCCTACTTTCTGTCTCTATGAATTGTACAGCTCTAGGGACCTCATATAAATGGTCCTCATATATTTATTTTTTTTTTAATTTTTTTTTAAATTTTTTTTTTTATTTTTGAGACAGAGAGAGACAGAGCATGAACAGGGGAGGGGCAGAGAGAGAGGGAGACACAGAATCGGAAGCAGGCTCCAGACTCTGAGCCATCAGCCCAGAGCCCGACACGGGGCTCGAACTCACGGACCGTGAGATCGTGACCTGAGCTGATGTCGGACGCTTAACTGACTGAGCCACCCAGGCGCCCCTATTTATTTATTTTTTAACGTTTATTTATTTTTGAGACAGAGAGAGACAGAGCATGAATGGGGGAGGGTCAGAGAGAAGGAGACACAGAATCGGAAACAGGCTCCAGGCTCTGAGCTGTCAGCACAGAGCCCGACGCGGGGCTCGAACTCACGGACTGCAAGATCATGACCTGAGCCGAAGTCGGCCGCTTAACCGACTGAGCCACCCAGGTGCCCCTAAATGGTCCTCATATAAATGGTCCTCATATAAAACCACGTATTATTATACATGGTTTATCCTTTTTTTGTGACCGGCTTATTTTATGCAGCACAATGTCCTCAAGGTTCATCCATGTTGTGACATGTTCAAAATTTCCTTCCTTTTGAGGACTGAAGAATATTCCACTGTATCCATAAACCACATTTTATGTAGCCATTTATCCATCTGTGGGCACTTGGACTGCTTCCAACTCTTGGGTGCTAGGATAATGCTTCTACATGCATGGCTGTGTGACTATCTGTCTGAGTCCCTGCATTCGGTTCAACAATCCCAGAAGTGGGATTGTTGGGTCATATGGTAATTCCATGATCAGTTTTTTGAAGATCTGCCATACCGTTTTCCATAGTGGAAAAAGTTTCTTAATTATAAAAATTGCTCATGATCTTGAGAGCTCTGTAGTTAGCAATATCTCTGATGAGCATAGACACAAAAATTCTCAACAAAATATTAGCAAACTAAAGCAAACAACACATTAAGAAAATGATTCACCAGGGGCACCTTGGTGGCTCAGTCAGTTAAGCGCCTGACTTCGGATTGGGTGACGATCTCACGGTTTGTGAGTTCAAGACCCGCGTGGGGCTCTGTGCTGACACCTCGGAGCCTGGAGCCTGCTTTGGATTCTGTGTCTCCCTTTCTCTCTGCTCCTCCCCTGCTCACACTCTGTGTCTCTCTCCTATAAAAATAAATAAACATTCAGAAAAAATTAAAAAAAAAAGAAAATGATTCACCACAATCAAGTGGGATTTATTTATTCCTGGGATGCAAGGGTGGTTCAATATTTGCAAATCAATCAACATGAACAAGAGTAAGGATAGAAACCGCATGATCATTTTGATACATGCAGAAAAAGCATTTGACAAAGTACAGCACCTAGTCATGATAAAAACCTTCAACAAAGTAGATCTAGAGGGAATGTACCTCAACACAATAAAGGCCTTTTGTGGAAAACATCATACTCAGTGGGGAAAAACAGAGAGCTTTTCCCCTTGGGTCAGGAATAAGACCAGGACATACACTCTCATCACTTTTATTCAACATAGCACTGGGAGTCCTAGCCACATCAATCAGACAACAAAAAGAAATAAAACACATCCAAATTGGTAAGGAAGAAGTAAAACTCACTATTTGCAGATGACCCGATACTATATATAGGAAACCCCAAAGACTCCCTGAAAAAACTACTAGAATTTAGTGAGGTCACAAGATACAAAATGAATGCACAGAACTCTGTTGCACTAATAAGGAAGTAGCAGAAAGAGAAATTAAGACAATAATCCCACTTACAATTGCACCAAAAATAACAAAATACCTGGGAATAAACTTAACCATGGAGGTGAAAGACCTGTACTCTGAAAACTACACACATTGGTGAAAGAAATTGAAAATGACATAAAGAAATGGAAAGACATTCCATGCTCATGGATTGGGAGAAGAAATATTTTTAATATGTCCATGCTATCCAAAGCAATCTATAGATTTAATGCAATCCTTTTCAAAATATCAATCTAGTTCACAGAATTAGAACAAAAAATTCTAAAATTTGTATGGAGCCACAAAAGACCTCAAGTAGCCAAAGCAATCTTGAAACAAAACAAAACAAAACTGGAGGTACCACAATCCCAAATTTCAAGATCTACTACAAAGCACCAGTCATCAAAATAGTAAGGTACTGGCAAAAATAGACACATAGGTCAATGGAACAGAATAGAGAGCCCAGAAATAAACCCATGATTACATGGTCAATGAACTTCGACAAAGAAGGCAGGAATACCCAATGGGAAAAAGACAGTCTCTTTAACATATGGTGTTGGAAAAACTGGATAGCAACATGCAAAAGAATGAAACTGGACCACTTTCTTAACATATGGTGTTGGAAAAACTGGATAGCAACAGGCAAAAGAATGAAACTGGACCGCTTTCTTACACCTTACACAAAAATAAATTCAAAATGGATTAAAGACCTAAATGTGAGACTTGAAACCATAAAAATCCTAGGAGAGAGCACAGGCAGTAATTTCTCTGACACTGACCATGGCAACATTTTTCTAGATATAGTCTCCTGAGAAAAGGGGAACAAAAGCAAAATTAAACTATTGAGACTACATCAAAATAAAAAAAGCTTCTGCACAGGCAAGGAAACAATCAACAAAACCAAAAGGCAACCTATAGAATGGGAGAAGATATTTGCAAATGACATGCCTGATAAAGGGTTAGTATCCACAATATATAAAGAATTTATATAACTCAACACCCAGAAAACAAATAATCCAATTAAAAAATGGGCAGAGGACGTGAACAGACATTTCTCCATAGAAGACATCCAGATGGCCAGCCAACACATGAAAAGATGCTCACCACCACTCATTTGTCAGGGAAATGCAAATCAAAAAAATGAGATATCGCCTCACACTTGTCAGAATGGCTAAAATTAACAATGCAAGAAACAACAGGTGTTGGCGAGGATGTGGAGAAAAAGGAACCCTCATGCACTGTTGGTGGGAATGCAAACTGGTACAGTCACTGTGGAAAACAGTGTGGAGGTTCTTCAAAGAGTTAAAAATAGAACTGTAGATCTAGCAATCGCACTATTGGGTATTCACCCAAAGAACACAAAAACACTGATCCAGAGGGATACATGCACCCCTATGTTTATGCAGCATTATTTACAATTGCCAAGATACGGAAGCAGCCCAAGTGTCCATCCACCGATGAATGGATAAAGAAGTGGTGTAAAGATACAATGGAATATTATTCAGCCATTAAAAAAGAACGAGATCTTGCCATTAGCAACAATGCGGATGGAATTAGGGAGTATAATGCTAAGCTACATAAGTCAGAGAAAGACAAATACCATGATCTCACTCATATGTGGAATTTACGAAACAAAAGAAATGAACCAAGAAAGAGACAAGAAACTAGACTCTTAAACATAAAGAACAAACTGCCAGAGGGGAGGGGGTAGGGTGTGGGTGAAATAGGTGAAGGGGATTAAGAGTGCACTTACTGTGATGAAACACTGAATAATGTACAGAATTGTTAAACCTCTATATTGTACACTTGAAATTAATATAACACTGTATGTTTGTTACGCTGGAATTTATACAAAACAACAAAAACAAAAAAATCCATTCATGATCTAAAACAAAAGTAGTGCCAACAGGAGAGAAGTACTAAGTGAAGGTACCTCTCTTTCCCCACCTCTCTTTAGAAGCAGTCGCAAGTACTAGCAGTGTCTTGAGTATCTTTCTAGAAATGATTCTAAGGATATGCAAATATGTGAACATACACATCATTTCTCCCTCCGTATACAAACAGGATCCTTCTAAACAATGTTGTGCATTGACTTTTCCTACCAATATATTTTTAGCAGAGTCATACAGAATGCAAAAGTTAATGTTTTAAAACGTACAAGTTAGTGGTCTTTAGTATACTCAACTGTGTTGTGTACTCATCACTGATGTCTAATTCCAGGGCATTTCCATCACCCCAAAAAGAAATTCCATAGCTATTAGCAGTTAGTCCCAATTTCCTTTTACTGTGCATCCCCTGGCAACCACTAATCTACTTTCTGACTCAATCGATTTACCTTTTCTAGACACATGAGTGGAATCTTATAGCATGTGGTCTTGTGTCTGGCTTTCTTCCCTTAGCATGTCTTCAAGGTTCACTCTTGTTGTAGCCTACGTCATTTCTCTTGGGTATATGCCTAGGAATGGAATTGCTGGGTGATAGGGAAATTCTATATCTAACTTTTGAGGAGCTGCCAAGCTTACTTGCACACTGGCTTCACCATATTACATTCCCACCAGAAATGTTATGAGGGTTCCAATTTTTCTGCCATTCTCACACTTGTTCTTTTTCACTTTAAAAAATTATAGCTGTTAGTAGAGAAGAAATGTTATATCCTTGCGGTTTTGATTTACATTTCCCTAATGAGTAATGATGTCAAGCATCTTTTTGTGTGCTTATTGGCCATTTGTACATCTCTGGAGAGATATCTATTCAAATCCTTTGTTTTTAAGTTGGGTTGTCTTTTTGCTGTTGGGTCATGAGTTTTTAAAACTATATTCTGGGTAGTAGTTGCTGATCAGATACAGGATTTGCAAATTTTTCTTCCATTCTGTGGGTTGTCTTTTCACTTTCCTTTTGGTGTTCTTTGAGGTAAAAGAGTTCTTGGTTTCGATGAGGCCAAATTTGTTTCTTTCATTACTTGTGTTTTAGTTTCACATCTAGAGGAAACCATCCCCTAATCCAAGGTCACACAAATATACTGTTGTCTTCTAATAGTTCTTGTTCTTACATTTAGGTCTTTGATCCATTTTGAGTTACTTTTTGTGTCTGGTGGGAAGTACGGGTCCAAATTCATTCTTTCCTATGTAGATATCCAGTTGTCCCAGAACCATTTGTTTTTGAAAAGATTATTCTTTCCTCCATGGAATGGCCTGGGAACAGTGTATTTGCAGACATAAATTATATATATATATATATATATATATATATATATATATATATAGTGTTTCCTATTCTTTAAAAAATTTTTTAACGTTTATTCATTTTTGAGAGACAGAGAGAGACAAAGTGTGAGTGGGGGAGGGGCAGAGAGACAGAGGCACAGAATCTGATGCAGGCTCCAGGCTCTGAGCTGTCAGCACAGAGCCAGATGTGGGGCTAGAACTCAGGCACCATGAGATCATGACCTGAGTTGAAGTCCGACGCTTTACCAACTGAGCCACTCAGGCACCCCTGTCCTATTCTTTTCAATATTATTTATGTACCTTATTTTTAAAATACTTTTGGGGTGCCCGAGTGGCTCAGTTGGTGAAGTATCCAACTTCGGCTCAGGTCATGACCTCCGGGTCCATGAGCTCAGCATCAGGCTCTGTGCTGACAGCTCAGAGCCTGGAGCCTGCTTGGAATTCTGTGTCTCCCTCTCTCTCTGCCCCTACCCGGCTCACACACACTCTCTAATATAAATAGACATTAAAAAAAAATAAAGTACTTTTAATAATAAGGCACTCATCAATAAACATTTAACTGAGAATTTTCGCTGTTAGCCTCTGGACATACACCTTGAATGAGACTGACACAGTTCCTGCCCTAAAGGAGTCTACATTCTACAGGCGGATATAGACCATGAATTAGCCAGGAAAAGGGCAAATAAAAAAAAACTGCACTTGAGAGCTATAAGGGGACACAAATCAGAGGGGAGGCGGAAAATAAGCTGGGTGAGGGTGTACGTGATCAGAAGGCCAGTCTTCCTAGAGGAATCAGAGACCAGCTGTGCAGTCTCTGTGGGTGGAACTGGCTTGGCCTGTTGGAGGAACTGGGATAAGGATGGGGGGGGGGCAATGGGATTGTAGAGTGAGGGGTACAGTGGTGACAAATGCAGGGGAGACCAGCTAGGCATAAGAGCAATGGGGTGCGCCAAATGAGTACACAGCTATGCCGTATGGAGACTAGACTGGGTGGAGGGCATGGCGGATGCAGCGTTATTTTGCTAGGAAGCTAGTCGTGAAGTAGGGGTTTGGGTCAGGAGAGCAGACGGAATCCGGGTTGAGGGGTGGGGTGGGGGAGTTCAGGCAACAATGGAGTAAGGGCTGCGGAGGTGTAAGGCTTTAGGAAGTTTAGTAGAAAATGCAGAGTGTAGGCGGGGGTCCGGTCCAGGGGGAAAGGATCTGCGGGCACTGCCCGCAACGTCTGTGGGCCAGGAGCCAGAGGCCAGAGCCAGCGGGGCTGGTTTCCAGTCCAGTGAGCCCAGCCTGGTGCCGGAACCCTGACTCTCCCAGTTCCTGGCTGTGACCTCGGGCAAGGGACTAACCGTCAGTGCCTCAGCTTCCTCACCCTTGTGAGTGTGAAGATAGTTGGCTGCTATTACTAATCCACTACCCAGTGGAAAGCCAGTACTGTTAAGTCGGGGGCAAGCGTCGTTCCCCACGGAGGGAGACGGACCGCAGCTCGCGAGGTCGGGGCCGGCCAAAGCCCCCGGGGTTCGGCGGCCAGCAGGCCCCGCGGGCCCCGCGCTGACCACCCCGAGTCCGGCAGGCCTCGCGCAGCGCCCCGCGGCTCACGCGCACGCGCAGCTCCAGGCCGGACTCCGGCCGTGCTCCGCGCCGGGCTTTGGCGCCGATCCGCCGCGGCGGCCGCACGGCGTCGCGCACGGCTGGGCGGGGCGGACCGCGCTTCTTCCGAGGCGGCGGCTGCGACGCCGCGGCTGGGCCCAAGATGGACCTCCCGAAGCTGCTCGCCGCCCCGACCGCGCGCGGAGCCCAACATGGCGGCGGCGCCGGCGGTCCCGGCCGGCTCCGCCGAGGCCCGGGGCCGCCGCCCAGCCCTGGCCCCGCGCGCCGCCGTCTGCTGCTGCTGCGGGGCCCTGAAGATGGCGGGCCGGGGCCGCTGTGCGGGGAGGCCCGGGCGGCGTCTGAGGGCCCGGGGCCGAGTCCCCCGCCCCCCGAGGATGGCAGCGACTCCTTCGTGGTGCTGCTGGAAGTGGCGCGCGGCGCCGCGGCCGAGGCGCCCGGGCGGCGGGAGGTCGGGCCCAGCGCGGGCGCGAGCCCGGCCGGCCGTCCCCAGCAGGGCCCCAGCGGCGCGGCCGCCGCCCCCGGGCCCGGAGCGGGCCTCGCGGGCACCGTCACCATCAACAGCCAGGACCTGCTGGTGCGTTTCGATCACGGCGTCTTCACGCTGGCTGCCGCGCCTCCGCCGTCCGACCAGCCGCCCCGGGGCCCGCCCGCGCCTCCGGGGGAGGAGGCCGCGAGCCCGGCGGAGGGCCGCCGCGGTCCCCCGGGCCCCGGCTCCGGCGCCCCCGGCTACCGCTGCCCGGAGCCGCAGTGCGCGCTCTCCTTCGCCAAGAAGCACCAGCTCAAGGTGCACCTGCTCACGCACGGCAGCAGCCAGGGCCGGCGGCCCTTCAAGTGCCCCCTGGACGGCTGCGGCTGGGCCTTTACCACCTCCTACAAGCTCAAGCGGCACCTGCAGTCGCACGACAAGCTGCGGCCCTTCGGCTGCCCCGTGGGCGGCTGCGGCAAGAAGTTCACCACAGTGTACAACCTCAAGGCGCACATGAAGGGCCACGAGCAGGAGAACTTGTTCAAGTGCGAGGTGTGCTCCGAACGCTTCCCCACGCACGCCAAACTCAGCTCCCACCAGCGCAGCCACTTCGAGCCCGAGCGGCCCTACAAGTGTGACTTTCCCGGTAACCGCGCGCCACGGGCCTGCGGGCGGGCTTCGGGGGGCTCCCGGGGCCCCAGGGCCAAATTCAGTCGCTCACAGTGGGTGCGGCGTCGCCTTGCCTTCTGCTGCTCATATGGGCAGGGTTTAAATTCCGTGGGCCGAGAGTGAGGGGCGGGAACGGAGCACTCTGGTGTCTGTGTTCCAGTTCTTTCCAGGTGATTCGCTTAGATATCTCAACCCTGCATTGCTGCGGGGATTTCGACAGCAAGGTAGTAACAAATCATTACAGCCTTCCTTCCCCGCGGTGGAGGCAACAGGTCTCTCTCTTAAAGTGCTTCAGGTTAATGAAAGTGATAAAGCATCTTCCCAGAGATTTGTCTTATGAGTCAGGCGTTTGTGTTCTTCGGGCTTTCATCGGTTAGAAATGGTCACTTATCAGATATTTCTGCTGGCACGCACCAGTGTGGGAGGAACACAGATGAATCTGGCCAGATGCCACATCCTGAGGCCCTGAGGCCTGAGGGGGATGGTCACAGGTGTGGTGCATTGCGCTTTTGGTGGCTTTTCTGCTTTTATTTCCTTTGGACTTCAGTTTGGGGAAGTCCTAAAAATTATCCTTATTTCACAGATGAAGAGTCCGAGGCCCAGCAGTGTAGGTAAAATCCAGTGGAGTGTTTTCTCCTCTTTTGTTGTCTGCAGTGGGAGGGAATGTGGGCTCCACAAGAGTAAACTCCACCAGGATCGGCAGCTTCAGGTGCTCTAAGGGGAAGAATGTGCCTCCCCAGGAGGAAGAGAAAATTCCTGCCTGGGAAGGAATTGACTTGGGGGGGAAGTGACACTGCCAAGCCAAGGCAGGGAATATGGGCTGTGGTGGTGGTGTGGGGTGGGGAGTGAAGTTGGAAGGGTGTGGGAGGGCCCGTATAGCGTGAGGGGCCTTCCACTTCCTGTTCATCAAAACAAAAACTCAACTATATGCCTAGCACACACCCAGCGTGTTACTGATGTATTACATACGTGCAGCGCTCTCCTAGTAATGTGCATGTTGTAAAAAATATACTCACATATAGAGATTTTTAAAGGGTGAAATGAAAAACACATGTTAATAGATTTTTCTGTTTTCTTCCCACATGCTTGTAGACTGTCTTGTGCATCCTCTTTGTGGAGAATATGAGTTTAGAGCACCGTTTCAGAACCTTTTCTCAGTTACATACCGTGAATCTGATGATGGCTTATAGTCTGCTCCCTAGTAAAATGCACCAAGAGTGTCGTTCCACGTATAATACCAGGAAGATCAGGGCTGTAGCTTGCTTTCGGGTATGAAGTCCCCCCGAAAGTTTTGAGTTGGATGATCAGTGGGGTGTTTTAAGACGGGTGGGGTCAGGAGAGGGACCAGTGAAGCCCCGTTAAATGTTCTAGGCCTGAGTTCCATGTAGGAAAGATTTCAGAGGGAGGATCATAGGCCTTAGTTGTTGATTGCAGGGTGGGTGAATCTTGCTAAGGGCTGAGAGATTTACCTGTTGGAGTGTATGAAAATACATCCAAGCCCAAAATAGGGAATGGGTGGGGGTGGGGAGGGAGGGCAGATTTATGCTAAAGAGGAGGAGGATTTTAGGGCATTTAAGGAAGATGAGCACTTCCCAATTAAGCATTGCTAGGGAAGGTAGGGTTCCTTGGGCTAGTGCTTTGATGCGGTGATGATGCACAGCGTGTATCTGCTAGTGGTTTACAGGCACGATGGTAGCATGTTAAAGGCTCTGAGAAGAGCTGCAACAAAGATACCTGGGAAGCATCTTACAACCTAGTATTTTCTACTTACTCCATTTGAGCACTGAACCTTTTTGTTAAAGGAGAGCTTTCGATGTGGAAAGTCTGTGAATTGCTGAAGTAGGCTCCTTTCTGATGACTCCACTGGGGTTGGCGATAGAGGTGAGGGAAAAAGCTAGGGGAGTGAAGATGACCCTGGTAGCCTCCTTTGACAGCAGGGTACCCTGGGGAAACAGGCAAAAGGAAAAAAAAGAAACCTGGTGACAGGGGGATGCTGCCAGTTACAGAGGATGCATAGAGGACACACAGGGTGTGTATAGGACAGTGCATCACCCCCAAGGGGTGAAAAAGTCTCGGACATAACAATGGTTTGTGGCCCTTCCAAGTGCAACCCCTGCCAGACAAAATCCTTGTTCCTTAGCATCTGATCTCTTTCATTGGGTTTTCTTTGGTCTCGCATAGGCAGCCCTGACATTTGAGTTCACAGAACGTAAGCAAGATCTGTGCTGTGGAACTGGGAGCACATTGCTGTGATTGGAGCTCCCTTGATCGGTGGCTTCATATTGAAGTCCGATGACAACAGGTGGCCTGCGTGTGCCTATCGGCTGCCTTTACAAAGCCAGATGTCAGCGGTTGTAACAATGGTTGTAACTTTCTGGAGGCGCTTCTGACTCATTTTCTTCCTTGTTTGCTTCACGGTGTCCTGGAGTGGTGGCTAGGTTAGCCGTGTTATGTGATTTTTGTCACACCAGTGAGCAGCGTTTGTGTTTTCTTTGTTCAGGCTGTGAGAAGACATTCATCACAGTGAGTGCTCTGTTTTCCCATAACCGAGCCCACTTCAGGGAACAAGAACTCTTTTCTTGCTCCTTTCCTGGATGCAGCAAACAATATGACAAAGCCTGTCGCCTGAAAATTCACCTGAGAAGTCATACAGGTAATGAGCTAGAGAATGCAACATCGTTTGCACCCACACTTTGTCATTGTGGTAGCTTGCATTTATGGTGATGAGGTGTAATTTTTGTCTTTTCCAAGGCGAAAGACCTTTTATTTGCGACTCTGACAGTTGCGGCTGGACCTTCACCAGCATGTCTAAACTCCTACGGCACAAAAGGTACTCTTTACATTTCGGTTCAGTTACCAGTATGGGAAATGAATTTGTTGTTTGTCCGCAGCAGAAGCCTGTGGATGACATGTATCTGTTGAGGTTTTTTTTAAGTTATAAGAAAAGGAGCCCGTTGTAGATAATTTGGTAAATTCAGAGAGCTGTGAGAAGAAAACCACTCAGAATCTGATCACCTAGTGTCAGGTTTTTTATGTATACTTGTTTTTGAATGTAATTTGTGTACTTTATATACAAGCTAATATTTTTAAAAAAGTTAACACTGTGGAAGAACCTTTCCTTATGTCATTACAAACTTTCCGTGGTGATAATGACGACCCGGAGGCTTCACCTGTGTGCAGGTACTGGTCGGCACTTCACGTAAACGAGATATCATTTAACCTTCACAGCAACTCTGGCCTTGATGTTCTTCTCGCTGTTTTGCATTGGGGCACAGAGAGGTTGAGTGGTTTGCACAGCTGGGGATTGAGGGGTTTACTGTAAAAACGTTTCTCAGGAAAGGGTGGTGTTTATGCAAGGACTTGAGGATTGCAGTTGATTTTCTGTGCACGCTTCTCTTTGCCCTCCCGTAGCTTGGAAACCTCGTTTGTCACCAGAATCTGTAACCGTCAGAAGTAGCTTCGTCAATACATTTGGGACCCAGCTGTTCCGATGGAAGCAGCACTAATTGTTGTGTCTGACTCTCAAGTCAGCCTTGTCATTAAAGTAGAATTTCTAATTACAGGGTAGCTAAATTGCAAACCTGCCCATAAGGGCTAGAGAGAATTCAGATTTTCTGAAATGTACTGATCATTTTCTTCAAATGCTGAGAGTTTGTAATTTGCGGGATTTTAAACAAAGAATCCCCTCTTGAGGCCTGGTGTCTCTGGGTGGTGTGCATAATCACCGTTCCTGTTTCTTTGTTCTCCCAGGAAACACGATGACGATCGGAGGTTTACCTGTCCCGTGGAAGGCTGTGGGAAGTCTTTCACGAGAGCAGAGCACCTGAAAGGCCATAGCATCACCCACCTGGGCACAAAGCCGTTCGAGTGTCCTGTGGAAGGTAGATTTTTAACACATTCCTTTGAGCTCTAAACTAGCACACGTCCACGTTGTTGTAAGTTTAAGTTGTTCAAAGGTAAGTTTTATTTACATAACGACAAGCTGAGCACAAGTTGCAGCATTGGGTTTAATTGGCTGGTTTTTAGTTCGTTGTCTTACCTTGGGAGCAGTGTAGTGAACAGACTTCAGAATCAGAGCAGGGTTGATTCCTGGCTCTGAAGTGCACTCACGAGATCCGTGGCTCTAGTTATTACCTGTTTAATTTGGCGGTTGTGAGGATCAGGGGAAAGAACGTGTGAAAATGCCTGTTTTGGCACCTGGTACCTGTCACGGACTCAGTAAATGGTAGCCACATGGACGGCAGTAGTCAGGCTGGCTTTTTAAAAAAACGTACTGGGAATTTTTTTCTCTGAAACACCAAAGGCATGATTCGTTGGCCAGAAGTCAGCTCTGTGGCTTGTCCGTGCTGGCCCTGCTGTAGGTGCCGCAGATGCGCTGGGATGGCAGAGTGGGTCAGCGTGTGGTTGTGAATCTTGATCCTGGCCCTCACCCGTTGGTTGGAGATCTCAGGCCGGCTTCTCTGGGCCTCAGTTTCCTTTACCTGGAAAGTGGATAATAAAGACCGGTGTGAAACTGAGACCAGTTGCTAGAATGTCACGAAGATAATGTGTTGATTAAACATAGTTTAATCAAGACACGGTTCCTCCTGTCGTCAGAGCTCCAGTTGGGGCGCGCCAGGTAGGCCAATAATGTGCGGGGTGCTGTGGGGACAGAGGTCACCCGGACTGTTCCTGGAGCACGGGGGCATGGGAGTGGCCTCCCAGTCAGCCAGAGAATGAGGCAGAGCTAGCCCGGGGCAGCGGGGGTTGGGGGGGGTGGGGGGGAGTGGAGTGCGGTGGAGGAGGCAGGGAGGCCAGTGCGAGGCAGTCTCCCAGAGCAGCAGTCTGAGTGCTCGGGGCAGGGGAGTGGTGGGACCGTTGTTTGAGCTTAGGCTGTGTCCGGTTTCCTGGGGAGACGGCCAACACCTGTACTGGAGCTTAGCGGTGGGAAGGGCGAGAAGGCACCAGCGAGCGAGCGAGAGAGAGAGAGAGAGAAGTTCGTGCACCAGCAGTGCTGGGTGGTGGATATGGGCGTATCTCACTTGAGGTGGGCACGCGGGGCTGGTGGTTAAAGGAAGAGAACGGGCTGCATTTTATGTGCCCACAGGCTTTCCACATTCCGATGGCAGTGATGCACTGCTTTTGGGGTTCGGTGAGGAGGTGGGCCGGGGGTGAGGCAGGCAGCACGTGGTGATGATTTAAGCCGCAGAAGTGGATGTGGCACTCGAAGAGAGGTGTGCTCTGAAAAGAGGCGGTGTGGTGTGGCGCGATTGAAGGCCTGAGTGCCAGAGCCAGGCATCCTGGACTCCAGCCTCGAGCCTGCCACGTAAGTGGCTCTGTAACTTCTGGCAAGCAGCGTGAGGGCACTGTGCCTCTTCTCCTCATCTTTGAAGTGGTCATAAACCCACACAGGGTGCTTACGAGAGGGCTCTATAGGTAGCAGGTTGAATGGAGGCATATAGAAAAAAGCACAGATGTCACCTACTGCCGTTGTTACCATGAAATGAAATTAAATGCTATTAAGTGAAAAAGAAGGCCTAGCACAAAACCCTGGGGACCGCCACTCCTGCCGGTGGGAAAGTAGAAAGGGAGTCCTAGGAGGGTCCTAGGAAGGAATGGGGAAAGTGGGAGCGTTGGTGGCACTGAAGCCAGTAGAGGAGGATGTACGGGGAAGGAGAGGGGTTGGGCGCTGAGGTAGTGCGGCAGGGCGGTGAGGAACCAGGGGCTCCTCCGGTAGGGTTAGCAGGGTCCCGCAGGGGGAGGGTCAAGGTTCAGTGGAGTGACTCAGGCAGAGCCCTGCTCTAGTGCCCTGAGCGGTGAGCTCTGGTGAGGCGGGGGGTGGTTTGTGCCGACCCCTCTCCTGGAGGTGACTGAGGGAAAGAGGAAGGGGTGGTGGCTGGCTACAGAGGAGGGGTGGCTTCTGCCTTTCTGTATTTGTATCCTCGGGGGCTGTGGGCACGTCTGGGCATTGAGCTGGTAGAGGCGGGTGCGGGTGGGGAGATCTAGTGGTGCTTGGTCAAAGAGTGTGCTTCTCGAGGGAGTGGAGGTAAGGGCTGGAGCCTCGGGAAAGGATCCTAGAACTCTTTTGGGTTGGCTGAGAGTTGATAACTTTTTTTTTTAAAGAGTTGATGATTCTTAAGTCTGGGTGATTAGACCATTTTTCCTGCTTTGTTTGAACTGTTTCATAACAAAAAGTCAAAAAACAACCACCACCCATCTTTTTGTAGTAACTGGAGGAGATGGAGAGGGTAGGGCCACACGGCAGTGAGTGTGCTGAGGGAGGACAAGGTGGTGGAATGAGGACTCTGTGTGTGTGTGTGTGTGTGTGTGTGTGTGTGTGTGTGTGTGTGTGTGTGTGTCTAGTAGGGTGTGTCACTATGTGCACCGAGTCGAGGTTGGAATGTGTGGTCCTTATGTAAGTGGTGAATTCAAGCTGAGGACATTCCCTTGACGTTTGTCATTGACGGGCTGCCTCTGCCCCTCCTTGGGCAAGCAAGGGGGGTAACTTGCTATAAATGTGGGGTGCCAAGCACTGATGACTTTGATTTGTGAAGAATGGGTACGCATCTCAACAGGTGATGTTGCAGTTACGAAAAGACAGCCATGGGGCGCCTGGCTGGCTCAGTCGGTGGAGTGTGCGACTCTGTTGATCTTGGGGTTGTGAGTTTGAGTCCCACGTTGAGTGTAGAAATTACTTTAAAAAAATACAGTCTTAAATAAATGCAATCATCTTAAACAAAAAAGGTGATTATCAAACATTAAAAGAAAAAGACCGCCTTTAACACACATGGAAAAAATGGTCATATTCCTGGTCATCAAAGGATGTACAAATTAAAATGAAATGTATTTGGTTCCCTATCGAATTAACAAATATTTTAAAAAATCGAAACCACTGTGGCAAGAGTGTGACAGACATCCCTGTTGTGGTTGCCCCGTCCTTGGTAAAGCAGTTTGGTAAGAAGTGTTTTTGGCACCTCTGCTCTGCGATCTTCTTCTGTAAGTCTGTGCTGAGGGGTCCCAGCTGGAAAAGGGGCTGAGGCGTCCCTCCTGGGCCCTGTGTGGAGCAAAGCACAGACGGTGCACCTGGGACTGGAGGCGTCTGTTCTCTCTTGTGTTTTCCAAATGTTCTCTCAGGAGCCTGACCTGGAAACAGGCTTGAAGCTGCATTTGAAAATGAAATAAGTTCAAAACTCCTCTCAGAGGCAGCCAGAGCCTTTCGTCATCTGGCCGCATCCTATCCTCATAGCCTCTTTTCCTGAAATAGGCTCCTGCGGGCCCCAGACTCCAGCATTTCCACCTCGCCATTCCAAGACGGTGCCACAGTGCATTGATGCGCTTTCCATTTTCTTGGGCACTGCGCGAACACTCTGTAGCTTGGAATCGTTTTCACATCGTCTTTATAACCCTGTGCGGCGGGTTGTCATTCCCACCTGAGAGGAAAGGAAAAGGAGACCTGGAAAGAAATGAGGCGCGGCCAGTAGGGGCTGAACTAGAGTTGGGCTCCAGAGTCCAGGCCCTGCCCACCCTGCTGCCCTGTTGTGGCCTCTACACCTTAGAAGGCAGCTCCTTGGCCTGCACGCCCCTCCTGCTCTGCTGTGCAGCCCTGACTCCATGTCAGGACCCAGTCACCTCAGATGCTTCTTGCCTCTTGAGACCTTTTCTGTCGCTTCAGGAAGTGCGCTCTTTCTTCTGCTTCCAGAACACTTCATGGCACTCGCACTGGTTTTATTTTTCCCCTTTGTCAGGACAGCTGGTTGGTCATGTACTTGTAGGTCACAGGCTTGTAGCTGCCAAGAACTCTGCTTGCCCTCTCTGTGTCCCTGTGGTGCAAGAGCTCCAGCAGTGGGGGATCAGGGCAAGAGGAAAATGGGGGAGTTTTTGAATTTGTCTTGTTCACCCTCCGATGTGCGCGCAGGTCTGTGGTCTTGTTGACTCCGGCTAAGCTGTCGAACAGCCAGCAAGGTGATTCCACCTGCAGGCTCCACTTGTACACCCGATTTAGGGTCATTTGCTGGGTCCCTTTGGGCATCAGTTTCTCAGTGGTAAAATGAGAGGAGTTGGCTTCGGTGATCTGTTGAGGTAGTTTCCAACTCTTAAATGTTCTAGGGTTACGGTTTTTATAGTGGTAGCTAAGTGTAGGTGATTGGTATACATTTTTAGCAATTGAATTTTGAAGGGGTTGTTTAGCACTTAATTTGACTGACTTTTCCCAGCAGCACCGTGTAATGGGTGAAGAAACAGGCCCAGAGTTAACTAGTCCAAGGTTATGTGTCTTGTATGCAGGGGAATTTTATGTCTCCTTTTAAATCCAGTTTGCTTTCAAATTTAATTCCTTTGTATTGGGGAGGAAGAATTTTTTTCTGCCCTCTCCAAGTGGTTCTAGTTGGACTAAGTTAAATTGACAGGAGACAGATTAATAGGAAATAAAATTTAATTTCATATATATGGGAAACTCACACAGATGTGAGATTCCAGGTACAGGCAAAATGAGGTATATATGTTATCCTGAGCTAGAAAGAGGTGGGGGTTGGGATCTGGGATTTTCAAAGGGAAGGAAAGCAATTCACAAGAAGATGAAAAGAGTGAATGTTTGGGGAACAAATGTTTACTGGGCCCATGGATGACAATGGGACACAGAGAGGACTTTGATCAAATAGGCCTTGCTAGGCCTTCCCTGTCCACCATACCTCGTTAGTGTCATAATGTAGTTATCTATGGTGATAGCTTTTTTCCTGGAGCAGGTCCTCCATCTAAGTCGTTTTGGGCAGTCAGGAGGAGGGATGTCACAGTTTATTCTTGAGTCTTTTAGGCCTTGATTGTTTCCAGCTGGCATAATCTGCATGCCAAAGTGGTGGGCTTGGGGGCAGTCAGCTTTGGACCCTACATTTGTGATGCTGCCCCAAAGGGTATTGTGTCTGTCTCTTGCCAGAGGTCAGAGCATAGACATGTACTGTCTTACGATTCTGATGGGAAGAAAGGAAACCACTAGTTCCTTGGGAATCCTTAGGTTTATTGCTTATTGTTCTTTTTGTTCCAGGGTGCTGTGCCAGGTTCTCTGCTCGTAGCAGCCTCTACATTCACTCCAAGAAACACCTGCAGGACGTGGGTGCTCCGAAAAGCCGTTGCCCGGTCTCCAGCTGTAACAGACTCTTCACCTCCAAGCACAGCATGAAGGCTCATGTGGTCCGACAGCACAGCCAGCGCCCAGGTCTGCTCGGTTTACTTCCCTCCCAGAGTGCTGCACAGATGTGTAAGCTCGACGTGTGTCAGAGAAGCAAACGCACGTCCTTCCTTCCTCTCCTCCTTTCAGAGGTTGTCAGAAGTCACTAAGGCGAGCACAGTGAAGCCTTACCAGCCTGCGGACCACACTGCCAAGCCTGGTGGCATCTTTTGGGTTCTCCTGCCGCTTCTTGCCTCTGACCCTCTATTCCTTCCCTTGTGTCTGAAGTGCTTCTTTTGAGGAGTATTCAGTCCTCCACTATTTATTTACATATATATATATATGTGTGTGTGTGTGTATATGTATACATATATATATGTATATATATATATATATATATACATATATATATGTGTAGCTAGCTAGCTGTCTATCTCTCTACCTACCTATCAGTCTTCCACTTGGTTGGCTTTTCCTAATATGTGTCTCCTAAATCTGTCTCGCTCTGTGATGTCTGTCCTGAATTCTGAGCGTGCCTCTCCCCCATTTGTCTTTTTCACTCCTCTTTCTCTGTCCCGTTGTGGTCTCTGGGTACTTCCCTTCTGTCTCCTCCCAGCACCGAGGTGAGGACAGTCTTCAAAGACCAGACAGAGTTGTGTTTCACATTGTGGTGGGGCCGGGAGACGCAGGGGGTGGGGGTAGTTGGCTTGAAGTTCTGGGGAGGGTAGAGCAGAGAGGGAACCACAGTAGTAGCCTGGAGTGGGGATTCCAGGGATGTGAGGGCCTGGTTCTCTGGCTACATGGTGGCATGGGACTGACAGGCTGCCTGTAGAGGCTGCGTGCACAGCCCTGTGGGTAGGACGTTGCAAGGTCTGGGCGACTATGCACTGCCGCTGCCCCAGACCACTGGCACCAGCCTGCTCTCCCGACAGGGCCTGTTTGGTGAAGTCCTGGCTAGCCTTCAGGTCATTTGGGTGTGCTGCTAACTCGGCCCCGCTCCCTGCCATCTGTGCGACAGGCAACACCAGCCTTGGGGCACAGTCGCTTCCTAGCTGTGTGATACAGGGCAGGGCACAGGTCAGCAGTCCCCCGTTTCCTCATCTTTCAAGCACGGAAGAGAATTTGAGTAGTTCTCTGAGGGAAACGTCCTTCTTCTGCTTCTTCCCATCCTGTTGATATGTGGTCACTTCACTCCTGTGGCCCTAACAGCAGTTGCCATTTAGCTTTGTATTTGAAGAAGCTGCCCTACTGGGCTCTAGGTGTTCTGAGGGCTCCTGTCAGGGACTGGCACCTCAACACGCAGAGTCCAGTCAAGAGCCTTAGGCTGGTGTTGAGAGGCCTTCAGTGGTTGGGTTCCTCCCTCTGTCTACGAAACTTACCCCTCACCACTCCCAGTTCTGAGCCCGGTGCTATGGGATGCTGTGCACCCAGGCCTCTGCTTTGCTCCTGTTCTTTCCTCTTTCCTGGCTTGGCTCATTCAAGTCAGCGATGGCATTGTTTATTTCAGATGAGCTTCCTTAGTCTGTCTGGATATGAGAGCCTCTCAGCTGCTTTTGTAGTGCCTGTGTTTCCCGGGCTCTGAATTTATAATATGACATTGACCTGGGTGTCGTTATTCCCTGCCATGGTCAGGGGTGGATAACTAGGTAGTGTCCCAGTGCTAGCCCCATGAGAAACAAGTGCTCGGGAACGTCCGTTGTTGTGGATATATACTGCTAGGGGCTCTGCCAGGCCCTGGGCTGGCTGTGGGAGTTCCCCTCGTGGTGCTTCTGGGGCCGGAGCGTCCTCACGGCCCTGTTACTGATGAAGCTGAGGTGGAAAGGAGAAGGACTTGTCTAAGGTCAAAGAGAGTTGGTGGAGCGAGGTCACGATGGAAACCTTGGGCTAGAAGCTGTAGTAATTAATGTTTAATGATTTCTGAATATCTGCGCCTTGCAATAATAGGTGTCCAGTAAATACCTATGGAATTAATGTGATGCTAAATAGGAAATTTATGAGCAAATTGGTCTCTGCACTGCGATTTTTTTTTAAGTTTATTCATTTTGAAGGAGAGCGTGCACGTGTGTGCATGTGTGCGTGGCAGGGGCGGAGAGAGAGGATCCCAAGCAGGCTCTGCGTTGTTAGAGGAGTCCAGCACGGGACTTGATCCCATGAACCGTGAGATCATGACCTGAGCCAAAACCAAGAGTCAGACGCGCAACCGACTGAGCCACCCAGGCACCCCTTAATACTGTTTTTAAACTGTGAAGTAGTGTGACACCTAAAGAAGATAGGTTCAGAATTTGGTTATTAATTTATTTGTCTGTAGCCGATTTTCTTCATAGGTTTGCGTTGGAACTCTAATAGGCACTCGGAGCTGGTGTGCACAACTGGAAAGTAGTTTGGGATTAGTTAACAGTTGATGTAGGCGGAATAGAGCCAGAGAACTGAGAGAGCCTTTTCCCTCTGGCCAGGCACTGGCACATTCTAGAAGCTTCAGGTAGAAGTTTCTTGGGAAGAAATAACTTCAAGGCCCTGTTTGGCTCCCAAATATTTTGTGCTGCCATCTTCCTGTTTGCTTGGTGCTTGAAGAGTCCTAGGATTTGGGGTGACTGATTGGGTGTAGTGGTGTATAAATCCCTGCTTTGAGTGTTCCTCGAAATATTTTAAAAATATGCTTAATGTTTATTATTCCTCCAAGGGAAGTGTGTTTAAAGTGTTTAATTGAATGACAAAGATTCAAATATTTAAAGAGTGATATGACCAACAACTGAGACTGAATGAACACTTAAGACTCAAGAGGGATTTATTAGAATTATTTTTGCTATAATCATTAAATGCTATTTAGGAGCCAGGCACCAGTGCCTGGTGCTGAAGGGACCGTGTGGGTCAGATAGACTCCCCACCTCCAGGTGATCATGGCCTAGGGGGAGGTAGGAGTGATAGAGGTTGGAAATACAGTGGTGGTGGGGAGGAGGGGAGCCCGTCAGGAGAGGCCCCTTGGAGGGAATGTAGCTCCTTGGGTGCCCTGTGGCTGATGTCTAAGTTCTCTGCGGTCCCTAGAGCTGGGGCCTTGAGCCAGGGCCTTGATCCCAGAGCACTCCAGGCAGAACAGTTTTTATTCCCTCTGATCACCCTCCGATGACTCAAATTTGTTTTGGAGTGGTAGCTAGATTTTGATGAGACATGAGCTGACACAAGCTGATTCCAAAAATACCTCAGAGCCAGAGTTCAGCTTGTGTTTGACTTCCGAAGATTTGTGTTCTGTGGAAGGTTTTACAGTCCTCTTGAGGGCAGGTCATGTTGTGTAGCAGAAAGAGCATTGGGTTTGAAGCCAGAAAGAGCATTGGGTTTGAAGCCAGAAAGATGTGAATTCAAGTCTTGCCACTTCCTGTTACCAGTTGATGTGACTTCGTGAAACATTACGTAGACTCTCAAGTTATTTCCGGTCGCAGAAATCCCTGTCGGTTTAAGGATTTGAGACAATGTATGTAAAAAGCCTGATAAGGTTATCAAGCAGTGCCTTTCTTTGGTGTGTGGCCACCTTCGATGCATCAGGCAGCAGGTGCAGGAAGTGTACGTGTTACCTTGGTGGGTCACTTGCTAGCATGACATCCAAAACACAGACAGAACTTCATGATCTCCTAAAGGGCATACGACAACCAGAGTATTCGTTTCTCTTTCAGATCTCTTCCCTCAGCTTGGAGCTCCGAGTTCTCTTACACACAACAGTGAACTTGGCAGCCCAGGCCAAAGTGAGCTCAACAACATAGACCTGGCGGCCCTCTTCTCTGATGCACCTGGGGACGGTGGGAGTGCCGCGGGGGCCTCAGATGAGGCGCTGAACTCTGGAATCTTGACTATTGACGTTACTTCGGTGAGCTCCTCTCTTGGCGGGACCCTCCCTGCTAATAATAGTTCCTTGGGGTCCATGGACCCGCTGGTGTTGGTGGCCCACAGTGACATTCCTCCAAGCCTGGACGGCCCTCTCGTTCTTGGGACAGCAGCCACAGTTCTTCAGCAGAGCAGCTTCAGTATGGATGATGTGCAGACTGTAAGTGCAGGAGCCTTAGGCTGTCTGGTAGCGGTGCCTGTGAAGAACTTGAGTCAGGACCCACAGGCTTTGACCTCAGGAGGTAATTTAGCAGACAACACCACCACATTGACCTCTCCGAGCCCCCCACCAGGAAGCACCAGTGGCCCGGAGCTGCTGGCTCCAATCAAAGTGGAACCGGACTCACCTCCTGGCCCCGACACTGTCAGGCAGCAGGAACGGAGCCGAGGGGTGCCCCGGTCGGCGTTCTGCAGCCCTGCCGACAAGCACAGTCCTCAGAGAGACACGGGGCTCAGTGCGGGGACCGGCAGCTTCTATTTGGTATGAAGTGCTCTATTCAGTCACCACTGCGTAACTCGCTTCTCTTACACTCAGTCTTGAGGATGTTCTGGATTAATCGTTCATGTGCAGACATTTCTTACTGGTTTGCGAAAAGAGACGGAGCCCTGGACTACAAGTCTGGAAATCTGAATTCTGATCTTGAGTCTGGAACTGACTAGTTTTTATGACCTTGAGGAAATCACTTATCCTGTCTGAACCTTAAATTCTCATTTATTTCTAAAATGAGGGGGTTTGGCTAGATGATTTCTAAGGTCCTTTTGAGTTTTGTGATTCTGTGATGATGTGTTTCTTTTCTGGAAAAAAAAAATGAGGTATTTCGTAACGTTGAAATGTCTTGCCTTTGTGCTTTCCATGGGATAAGAGGTCTTTAGACTTCCTAACGGCCAGAGGAAGAGGAATCATGACATCAGGTTTAATGGAAACTTTAAAACCATGTAAAAGAGAAAAAAAATTTTTAAATTAGAATTAACAAGAAAGGAAAGGAGTGATTTGTGAGCTTCTGTTTCTGGAGGGTTATAAGAGGACCTCTCCAGTTGTGAGGCTCCACAGTTAATATACTTTTAATTATATTTATGTCAGTTAATACATTTAATATAATTTAATTTAAAATAATTTAATTAAAGATTCTTGGGGGAGAGTCTCTTTTTTTTTTTCCTCAGTCTCAGATGGGAATGATCAAATAGGTTTCTTTGTGGCATGGGTTAAATTTGGTGGTGATACTTCTGTTGTTCAAAACGTTAAATCCTATTTTACCATAGTTTAAAAAAAAAAATTAAATCCTTTGAATTAGAATCCATTGTGAGGGATGTGGTAACCCATCTACCATGGAGCCTTTCAGTCTGAGAGAGGCACGGTCGGTCGTACCTTTTCTGACGGCTCTTGCTTGGCGGCGGCATGGCCATACTTGCCGGCCTTTGCCTAAGTGGCCACAGCAGTTGCTGAACCACCAGGTGACTGGGCCAGGAGGGGAGATGGCCAAGGCTCAGCGATCAGTGGGGAGGCCAGGCCTGTGTAGAGGGCCTTGGTGCCTTGGGAAATAGGAGATCCTTGGTACCACGGTATCTCCGGAGCTGTAACTGTGGGTGGAGGCAGGAGAAGCCGCCATGACCTTGATCCTGACTCCTTGTTCATTTTCTCGCTAGCTGTGTGACGTTGGGCTGCCTCGATTCTCTGAGCACAGATGGTGTGTGGTGAATGGGTTACAGGTATGCCACGAGCTGATGAGGGCTGTTCTTTTTCTTCTTGTAGTGATAAGTATTAAACTCTTTTTCGTATCAACACATTCACAAACTTATAGAAGCGAAGTCCCATTTGAATACTGTTTGGCCCCCTCAGTAAACTTCCTGAATTCGGTAATGTAGTTACTGTTTTGGTGTATATAACTTTTGAGTCAGGCCTCACCACCAGAGCGGCTTCTGTAGTGGGGATATGAAATAGGACCTCCCTAGGTCTGCCGTACAAGTATCGTGTGGCATGTTCTGGAAAATGTTGAGAAGTGCTGCAGCTAATTAATCTTGAACCACCGAGGGAAGCTGGTTATTTGTTTCGGACAGCAGAGAAGTATGTAACTCCTTTTATAACAGTTTCTGTGTAAAATATTTTAATATGTTTTAGACTTTGGAGGAATAAACTTTGCTTCTCTGGATAATAAAATCATGTATATTGTTCCACCTCTCGTTCTGTTTAGTTGTCACCGTAATTGGATGTAGCATTTGATTCTCGGTGAACCTTTGCTGGAGATCCTCAGAGATTATCGGACTCTACTCTGTTCAGGAGGCAGACTTAGTACATTTCCATAGTTCCCTTACTACCCTTCTTTTGCCATTTGGAACAAGTGACTGACACACTTTTCTTTGGTCCCAGGAAAGTGGGGGCTCAGCAAGAACTGATTCCCGAGCCATTCAACTAGCCAAGAAAAAAAAGCAGAAAGGAGCTGGGAGCATCGCAGGTGAGGCTGTGTGTGCTGGGGGAGTGAGGGCTCTGAGTCACCCTGGGCCTTAATGAGAAGAAACACACGGAATAGGCGTTTCTGTGTTCTTTGTGTTACTTTTACGTCCAAAATGCCCTTTATGTGAACTCCAGAAGATACTGCAAAATTTCCAGCATCCGTCTGGAGACGTCTTGCTGACCTGAAAAGGCTGTGCGAAAGTTAGCGGTTGCAGACGCCAGTGTCTGTTGCCTAGTAGGCCACTAAGGTAAAGAACAGCCAGCCCAAGGGTCAGAAGAGCGGAGGTGGGAACCTGCTGCCAGATGGCAACTGGCCCCTGACCGTGGCATTGGGAACAGCCTGGGGACGGGGCTGCTGCTGTCCCAGGAGCAGGGTTTTGCGGAGCCGGCCCTTGGGTGGCATGTGGCATTGTGGATGCGTAGTTCAGCGTTATGTTAAAATCTTGTAATTTTAAAACGTCAGCAACTTTGTTGAATTTTTAAAAAACACTTGAGTGGACCCGACAAGACCTGTTAACTTGTGGCCTCGTGCATCTGTCTGTTGTCCATCTAGAGAATGGAATGGTGGGATGCTGTGCGTGAAGAAACTGGAAAATCCTTCTGTAAAGGAAACAGCGACGACTTCTAGTACCGTTTTTCGAGTGTTTCATGTGTCTCTTTGTCTAAAATTTATTTGAAGAATATCAAAGAGTATGTACGGTTAGCAGTACAGTTTGTATCTTTCTTAATATCATAGCTTCTTTAAAATCACTCCCTATTTTCTGTTAATCCGTTTTCTTAAAGCAGATAGTGCCCTACAGCGAATATTGTTCGTGGCCCTGTTCCCTGTGACTGGGGAAGGGTTACCTCCACAGCGGTCACACAGTGTCCCCATGGCACTTGTAGAGATAATAGAAGCAAGTATATGGTGGTAGAGGACGTCCATAGAGTGGAAGAATCTAGCACCTGCTAGGCAGAGTCGGTGAAGGGAAGCAGATGCCTCTGTTTAACCCGATCGGTAACCTCCACTTGAAGGACAAAGGACCCTGAACATTCAGGTGTATGGTACATGTTACATTGACTGCATTGCTTTTGGGTGGCATCTGTGGAGGTACTTTTATTTTTAATTGTTTTTATCTGTAGAGGTGGTTTTACTTCTTTTTAATTTTTTAAATCGTTCCACATTATCTTTTAAACAATGACACTTAAAAAGCAAACCCATATGATGTTATCACTTCTTTTTTTTTTTTATCACTTCTTTAAAAATTAACAGTATTTCCTTAATATTTTGCAAGTGTTCAAATTTTCAGTTGTCTCAAACGTTGTAAATGATTTTTATAGCTATTTGCTTGAATCACATTCCAAGTAAGCCTCATATTACTATTGGTTGATATGTTTCTTAATGTTCTTTGTCATCTGTAGGTTTCTCCCTCCATTTTTGTCCCGTGTGCTTGTGGGAGAATCTGGGTGGTTTGTCCCGCGGAGTTGGCCAGTCTAGATTTGGCTGGTTGCACCACTGTGCTGGAGATTAACCGGTTTCTCTGTCTTCTCTGGTTCCTATAAATCAGTGATCCCATCTAGAGGCTGGATCTAATTGAGCTTTGATCCAGTGGGTCAGTTGTTGGCGGGTGGCATAACTCCCTTGCAAGTGATTAGGTGTTCTTCCTTATGGAGGTCCCAGACCTCTGGTGGGCAGTCTGTCCTGTTTGCAGACAGTGCTGACTTCTCCCATTGTGTGACAAAGTATTACCAACCAGGGGAGCTCACCTGGGCCTTCATATCCACACGTTGATCGTGTCTCGATTGCACAGATGGGTGCCTGTCCATGTGGCTGACAGTCTCCAGCCCCTCCGAAGGTTGAGCTGACTCTGTGACCCGAGACCTCCACTATAAATCACGTCGGTAGACTGTCTGAAGTGCCTGAGGGCTCCCAGGTAGACACACTTACCAGGCTGGACCTTCCAGGGACCTTGCGATTTCTTTTCAGGATCGAGAGGCAAAGGCCAGACTTGTCCTTGGGCAAGGTTAATCTGCTCCTGCGCTCATGCAAATATCCTGTTTCTCCTTAAGCCTCCCCTCATTCAGCACTTGAGGGTGGACTTTGTTACTGTGGTGTTCTAGTGGTGATTTTCTTTCTCCCTCATCCCTGTACTTCTCTAAGGGAAAGTGGTCTCTTCTCCCTCATTTATGTTTTGGTTACATTAGTGTGGACTCAGAGGTGTTTATTATCCTTTAGGTTATTGTGAGGAGTACTGGACGATAATCAGTATTATCAGTATTTATTTGCTGCTCAGATTGCTCCAGCTCTGGCTCCTGGCAGCTCTTTCAGTTGGATTCTTGTGCCCTTCCTTCCTTCCTTCCTTCCTTCCTTTTCTCTCTCTCTTTCTTTCTTTCTTTCTTTCTTTCTTTCTTTCTTTCTTTCTTTCTTTCTTTCTTTCTTTTTTTCTTTTCTTTTCTTTCTTTTCTTTCTTTTCTTTCTTTTCTTTCTTTCTTTCTCTCATCTTTATTTTTGAGAGAGCGAGACAGAGACAGTGTGATCTTCATTTTTGAGGGGGCAGAGAGAGGGAGGCACAGAATCCAAAGCAGGCTCCAGGCTCCAAGCTGTCAGCACAGAGCCCGACCAGGGCTTGAATCCACGAACTGCAAGTTCATGACCTGAGCCGAAGTCAGACGCTTAACCCACTGAGCCGCCCAGGTGCCCCAGGATTCTTGTGCTGTTTCAACATGCCCTGTTTTTTTTTTTTTTTTTTTTTTTTTTTTTTTTTTTTTTTAGGGGCATTTCCCTAACTTGTGGCACTGTCTTATATTTTCCCTGCCCCAGCCCAGTTTTCAGCCACTTCTCCTTTTATTGGAAAATGGTTTCAGAAACCAAGGTCAGGGCACTCTTTGTGGTTGTTGCTCATTGCTACCTGGGTGTCATTGTGCCTAGGCCTTCCCAGCAGACAGGGCCAGGGAATATCTTCATGTACGTTAACCTGTGCTGGCTGAGGTTTGGACTTGGAATATTTTACCTTTTAAATGGTAATAAGGTACATCTGTTCTATATTTCTTAACATGCCTAGTTAATATGTCAGTGCTTCTCAGTTAAATATATTCCTCTGAGTTCATGTCAGATGTTAGCCACTAAATAATTGTTTGGCACCAGATTTAGAGGGGGAAATGTGGGTTTGGGAGTTTTTTGGCTTTCAGGATTCAATGATTATTGTGTAATAAGTCTAAGAGATGTGGGGCGCCTGGGTGGCTCAGTCGGTTGGGCGTCCACCTTCGGCTTAGGTCATGATCTCATGGTCCGTGAATTCAAGCCCTCTGTCAGGCTCTGTGCTGACAGCTCAGAGCTTGGAATCTGTGTCAGATTCTGTGTCTCCCTCTCTCTCTGCCCCTCCTCTGCTCGTGCTCTGTCTCTCTCTGTCTCTCAAAAATAAATAAACAAAAAAATAATAAGCCTAAGAGAAGTTGCAGGGAAACAGGACTCAGTGGAGTTAAGCCATTTAAACACCGTTGGGGGTCATTGTTGTCAGTGTAGTTAAGTGCAGAGTGTGCGTATTGATTCTTAGAAAATGTGCAATCTGAATGATTGGAAAAATAAGGTATAGGGTCTGAAATTCAAGACTATTCCCCTTGGGTTGCTATTGTGTACAGAAAGTAAAATTGTGTCATTTTCTGTATCTTTAATATTGTGGTCCCCTGCCAAATATAAAAATATAAAAAGTAAAGAGAAACTTTCATTCTTGAAGCTGATAGCAAAACAAACTTTTTTTTTTAATGCAACCGACATCAGGACTACTAATGGATGTGTGTTTTTCTGGTCTCTGAGGTTGGGGAAAGGAAAGAATGTATAGCACTTAACAGAAGAGGCAGGAAACAGCAAAACCGTGTCTGTGGCAATAAAAATGTAAATGCACGTGACTGCCCTAACTTTTTTTTGGCAAGAGCCAAAAGGTGAAAATCTCTATCACGGGTTGTCTAGAGGTGGCACACCCTGGATGGGAATATTTAGGAAGCTTAAAATTAAGACCGGATAAAACAATCACAAAGCAGGGGTTAATCATAAATATCAGAAGCGTAGAATTCAAAGCAACTGGGGCAGAGAAGACTTTCCCTTTTGTTGGCTGCTGTTCACATATGTAATCAACAGCAAGACTAAGATTTATAACATTTTTGTGAATATTTATATATGAATATAACGGTTATATGAATAACCATTATGTGAATATTTATATGAAACTTATAATACCAAATAAGATAAAGTAAAAAGTGGTGGAAATCTAGAACTGGGTAAATGAAAACCTACCAATATTGGAAATGGGTAATTTAGCTCATTATTTGCAAATTAAGCATAAAACAATACACATATGAAAGATATTTACAATGGGGTTAATAAAGTTGATTTCGTAGGTCCTACTCCATAACCATGGGATATTTATCAAAATTAAACTGAACAAATTAGGAAAGCCATAAAGTCTTTAGGGGAAAGAACCTAATTTGGTAGTACATGTTTTTGACCATAGTGTGGTAGATTAGAAAGTAAAAATTACTTGGAAAACAAAAGAAAACTTAATAAACTCTTTGGTTTAAAGACATGTAAGTAACTGCTTATAACATAAACGTGTAATTATGAGAAGTGTCCGATGTGGCTAGTTAGGAAATACAGTGGAGAAAATACCACATTCACAGTAGTGACAAAAATTCCGGAGCAACCAGGGGGAAATTTTGTGAGTGGGTAGGACATAAAGGAGGAGGAAGAGAAGAAGACAACAAAACTTGACTCAGAGAAAAGATGATGTTCTCAAATGTGGTGACTCCTTCCTTTTGATACACATCCTTGCTGCCTGCCATGCAGGGACAGGTACATAACATGGGCATCACTGCTTGCATTCTGATGTGGGAGTTGGGGTTGGGGGTGGAGTTGAGGGGAGTTTTGGATAAACAAAAACAGTAACTCAAACGGTAAATGTGACTAAAACAAGGAAAGGGGTCTGTGTTGGTTTGCAGTTTTCAAATAGGGTAGACGGAGGCCTCAACAGAGGAGGAGACCCTTGATGGAGGGGAGGAAGGGAAATAGCTGTGTGGGTAGATGTGGGCAAAGGGACAGCCCCTGCCAGCCTGAGGCTGGAGGGTGCTCTCAGTGGAAAGGCCTCTGTTGTCAGAGTGAGGAGGCTCACTTTACGGAAGTGATCAGAGAGCAGGTGGGAGGCCAGGCTGCTTGGGGCTGTGCTGGAACTTTGGCTTTTGCTCACAGTCAGATGGGGAAACATGAAGACATAATTAGAAAAGTGACACCTTTTTATTTATTTATTAAAAATCATTTTTTTAAATGTTTGTTTATATTTGAGATAGAGACAGAGTGTGAGCAGGGAGGGGTAAAGAGAGAAGGAGACACAGAATCTGAAGTAAGCTCCAGGCTCGGAGCTGTCAGCACAGAGCCCGATGAGGGGCTCGAACCCACAAACTGTGAAATCATGACCTGAGCTGAAGTCAGATGCTTAACCGATTGAGCCACCCAGGTGCCTTCTGAAAGTGACATATTTTTAAAAGGATCATTCCAGCTGCTCTTTTGAAAGTAAACCCTAAGGTCAAGGGTCAAGGAGAGCAGGTAGGGGTTCCTTGCTGTCCCCAGCAGGGCAGATCGTGGCTGCTGGCAGGGAGAGGTGGGTAAATGCTGGAGCTGTCTTGATGGAGCCATCCAGATTTGCTAACAGCAGTGGAGTGCTCAAGAGAAAGCCACCTTTACAGCAGTCAGGCGGACTCTTCCTGCAGGCTTTAACACAATTCTATCTGAAATTCCGTGGAGATTTCAGAGCACTTGTATAGGAACCTAGGGGCAGAGGTTCCTGAGGACACGTGGGACACTGACCTGGAGGATGTGCCCTCTGCCTGGGGATGCCTCACAAGCTGCAGCCATGAAAACCGTGGTGGAGCCGTGGCCTTAGGCCAGGACACAGAGGGACGCACGTTGATAAACAGGCCTGTGGCCGTCCTTCTTTGTGCGCGTCAATATGGTTCTTCCAATTATGGCAAACGAGTGATGGCCTTTTGGGAAGAAACACTAAGGTTCCGTGCAGGATAAAGAACGAAGATGAGGGCTTTAAGGAATTTGAAAGGCATGGAAAGCTGTTCGGATAGCCAGTGCCTACTTTGTTCTCAGCTGTGTGCTTTCTGTGGTTCAGCTCGCGTTTGGTCTTCACGATAGCTCTCTAAGGTAGACACTTCTCAGCAGCCGGCCTCACGCCCGGGCCGCCACGCCGCTCTCCCTGGGGAGCACGCTCATGGGGCACAGATGCCCAGAGCAGAGCAGAGGCACAGGCCTTAGAGATCCGCGGACGCGGAAAGGTTTTGAATGAACAGACACAGCATGAAATAATAAGAAAGATGAAAGCATCCTTAGGAAAAGGGGTAGGGGACCCGAGCAAGCGCTGTGCAGAAGGCGGCTGACCCGAGGAGGCGTCCCCTTCGTCATCAGAGGGGTGTGCTCGGTACTCAGAGGCGAGGACACCCAGAGCCCACACGGGGGCGCGAGGAACGCGTTCCCGGGCTGTGCTGGGGAGAGTCTCACTGGGGATACAGTGTGACATTTCTGGATGGTCATTTGATACTGTTTTCGAGAGCCAAAAGATCTGCGTAACGTTCAATCATGAAATAACTATTTTGGGACTTTTCTCAGGGAAGTATCCAGGGATCTACGTTAAGGGCCCACATGTCAGCTGCTGCCCAGTGTGGAGCTGTGTACTACTAAATATTTATAGCTCATAATTATTACGCCAGCAAAGCACACGTTGTGCATAGGTTTTGTAAGAAAAGCCGAGTGTGTCGTTGACAGACACATTTTGTGCATGTATTTGCATAGAAACACAAATGGTAGAGCAAACAAATATCCTTGCATGGATAGTGGTTTTTCTTGAGTGTTAAGATTATGGGTTTTTAAATCATTTTCACCATTTTTATTTTTTGTACTTGAAAATACATTAATTATGTAATTAATAAATATCGACCCCCAGTTTAAGTCGTGGGAGGTGGAACAGCTATTCTGCCAGGATGGAGCACACCAGTGGAGGCTTTGCGGGGGCGGGGGTCACACCTGGGGCACTTGGGTGAGCTCCCCAGCTGCTTTACCTGTAAACCAAGACATGGAGTCTGGAACTGGTCTCCCTTCCCAGAAGGGGGTGACGGAAGCAGTAAGGAACAGATGAGGGCCTGGCAGCACGGGGTGGGGCCCTCTGCGGCTCCTTCAGCACAGCCAGCTCATCCCACATTGGAAGATGGGCTTGCGGGTGGACGGCCAGGTGAGATGCTGTGCTTGCTGCCACTGGTCAGTCTGTGCCACTGGAATGTTTGATTAATTGGGTTGGATTAAGCCCTGAAATTAAGTCAAAAATCTGTTTTTTAAAATACATGTACACACATTCCCCACCCCCCCCCCCACATTAAAGCAAAAATCTTTAGGCATCAGAGTCACTAGGCTCCTTCCATTTCTTCCCGCGCTGCCGTGCTGAGAGTAGGAGAGCCACACTAAGGGAAGACGGGAGAAAGGCCCCAGCGCGGGCTGGCCGTTAACTGAGGACATGCCTCAGTTACAGCCTGTTTTCTAGAAGAGAATTCTGGGAACATTCACGCAGACTTTGGACCTGCAAGAGTGGATTATGAACTTGAGCGTCATGAAGGCCCCCGGCAGGGTGGATGGGGAGTCTGGACTGCGGCTGGAGTAAATGCTCCCTGGTGGTGTGGGAGAATGTGTGTCAGGATCACTTGGGGCTGTTTTACACCCCGTAGGCTCCATGTAGGCGCCCAGGGTGGCCGGCGTGACCCGTGATGGGGGAGCAAAGTGGATTGCAGACGGGGGGAGGGTGGGTATGGGGAGGGAGGCCACCTGGTCTTGTCCTTAGGATGATTTTGCTTCAGCTGTCCATGGCAGTACCCTCTGCACCGCTGACCTTCACCTACCCAGGGTTAGACTGTGCAGGTTAGCGTAAGCACAGCGTGTTTGAGCAGCTCTTCGGAGAGGGAGCCTCCTGGCAGTACACTTGTGGGCAGGGGCCGCGCCCATCCCTTGGGGCCCAGGTTCCGTTTGCTTCCTGGACTAGAGCGATGGTTTGAAGAGCTGGTATGGCCGGAGATCTGAAGCAGATAAAGGGGCTTGGGGGCAGCGGACTTCCTGTGGTGGTGATGGTGGTGGTGGTGGTGGTGGTGGTGGAGAATTGTGACCCCTGTCCCCGAATAGGCTGGGAGTTGAGGTGTCCTGCACCCAGCGGTGAGCTGGTGATGAGGCTCTTCTCAGTCCTGGTCGTACAGGCCTGCCCTCTACTGACTAGCTGCTGTCCTTTGTTTTGTTTCTGTTACCTTTACAGAGCGTGCCCTGTGCTGTTCCCGTCTGGAGCGGGTGTCTCCCTCCCCTTCTGTCTCCTTGGTAGACGCCTGCTCCCCCTGCAGGTCCTCCCACCTTGCTGTCAAGTGAGCATGGAAGTCTGACCCTGGCAGCCTGCCGAAAGCCCTCTCTGGCAGGTTCCTGATCCTTGTGAGGAGGGGCCTTCGTGCAGCATAGAAGATGTGATTGGCTTTGCCACACTTCGGAGAGCTGTGCTATATCCATGCCGCCATGTGCGGTGACTCGTGACAGCGCTAAGTGGCTAGGGATCGGAGCACCACCGTGGGGGTCAGGGATGGGGTTGAGGTCTGTTCCTCTGGTTGCAGTGGCTTTGGGCAGGTGTCTGGCCCCTCGGCTGCAGCCTCCTCCTCTGTTGCGAGGGACAGTACAGGACCTGCCTCTCCAGGTGGTTGTGTGGATTACCCGTGAGGATTCTTATGGTAAAGGATTCTAAGTAAAACACTTAGCCCAGTGCTGATTAGAGGACCCAGTGGTTAGTTCAGTAGCATGTATGTCTTGCTCATCACAGCATGTGCTTCTGTACATTCATTTAGTTTTTATTGGAGCAAAATAAGGAAAACAGTGGCAGGACTTCATGTGTATGTGGCTCCAGTCCGCTGGGTTTTGGAGTTCAGCGGGCAGGGGTGGGAGCCAAGGCCAGATGTGTGTGGTCTGGTGGTCCTGAACTCTGGATGGTACATGGAGGCGTATTCTGTCCCCAAATCCTGCCCCCGTTTCTCTGTCACCCTGGGAGCTCCTGGACAGCCTTTTCATGTGAACCATTAGAGTCCTCCTTTCCAGCTTGCCAGTTTGACCTTCACGACCTCAGGACTGTCTTTCCTAGACTCCTAGCCTAGGTTGGCCAGCAGGAGCATTGGCAGGGGATTAGGTGGAGGGAGGAAGGAGGAACCGGGACCTTGCTCACGCTCTGCTTTGGTAGGAGTTTTATGACAATGGCTGTGTTTCCCCCGCGGTCCCAGTTCTTGCTGGGCAGCCCTTGACCCTGATATAGTTCTGGCTCCTGGGCACTGTCCCTCGTCTGGATTCTGAGGTGGTGGTGCCTACCTGCTGTGCCAACTTAGGTGGTTGCTCATTAGTGTGCTATCACTGGTGTACCCCATCGTCTGCGTGGAATCCCTCTGGGTGTTTTACCTAGAGTGTTCCTGGGGCCCTGATGGGCCCCTGACTAATCCTCTATGGACAGTTTCATAAGGGCTATGATGACTGCATTATGGCTGCTAGATTATCCCAAACCTTTTTCGAGATCTCTTGGTACTGGCCCTCTCAGTATTTCCAGGGTACGCTCTACTGCTTCATCATTGCATTCTGATTGTAGCTTCATCTGTAGGTCCCTGGAAAACATACGTATGTGTGCTTAGGACACAGGCAGCAATCGTAAGCTTCATGGTGAGGATTGCCGTTACAGCCCAGTACCTAATGAAGTAAAGATCCAGGCAGTATTTGAAAGAACGGTAAACCATGAACAGCTAATCACCGGCCACATTTCAAATAAGAGGCATTCAGTTAGCATACCCCAGAGCTACGCCTGACCGAGGCGTAATAGTTCATCGAAGCTCATATACCCAACATTGTTCTGATGTACTGCTCACAGCAACCCTATGAGATGTAAGCGCTGATGCTCCACTTTCTGGATGAAGAAGCTGAGGCACAGAGAGATTGACTTGACGGGGCTGCACAGCTGATGGATGGCCGCACCGGGGTGGGGCACCCAAGGCCGACTGGCTCCAGAACCTTCAGTCAGCCTGCTAGTTGTACTACACATAAGAAAAGAGCGTTTCGTCTTTAGCGAGTGAAGTGGGTGTAGAACCCCTGAGTAAAATACCAGCCACTGAATTCCAGATGACTAGGGCTTGTGTAGGGTTCCACGTGGGTCACGGTTAGGCAGCTGTCAGTATGATTTGCCACATCAGAGAGCCAGAGGCGAACCGCATGATCTTCACTGATGCCAAACAAGGCAGTAGATAAAACTCATCATTGTTGATTTTCAAAAATCATAAACCTTTAACTAGGAACTAAAAAGATTTCCCTAATAATGGAGAGCAAGTCAGAAAAACAGTCAACATTATTTTCAGTGGGGAACCTGTTCCCGTTATAATCAGAAGATGCAGCCACACCAGCACTACAATAACATTGGACGTTTTTATGGAAACTTTAGAGAAAAATCAATAGGAAGATGTGATTGCCCATCAGTGATGATTATCAGGCTTAGAAAACCCAAGGGAATAGACTCAAATAATTACAAATAAGGGTAAACCAGTAGCTAATTGTATAAAAAATGTTTGCATATATCACATGAGTTGCTTTTCTATCAGAATAATCGGAAAAACAATACTGAAAAATAGATGTCACTCATAATGGCAATGAAAGTAATAAAGTATCAGAATTACTAGTGACAGATATGCTGCGCCTGGATAAGGGCCTGTTTACAGCTTACTGTGTACTTGGATGGAACACTCAATTCGTACTGTTAATTTACATTTTTTATTCATTTCCTTTAAAATCCCAAAGGAGCCTTTTATTTCTTATTTTAGTTTTTAAGTTTGTTCATTTTGAGGGGGTGGGAGCAGAGAGAGAATCCCAAAGCAGGCTCTGTGCTGTCCCTAATGTGGGGCTTAAACCCACAAACCGTGAGATCATGACCCGAGTCAAAACCAAGAGTTGAATACTTAACCAACTGAGTCACCCAGGTACCCCCAAAGGAACTTTTTATTACTTTTTTTTTAATGTTGATTTTCGAGAGCGAGTGACGGAGGAGCAGAGAGTGAGGGAGACAGAGGATCAGAAACGGGCTCTGCACTGACAGCAGACAGCCTGACTCGGGGGCTTGAGGTCATGACCTGAGCTAAAGTTGGACGCTTAACCGACTGAGCCACCCAGGCGCCCCCCAAAAGGAACTTTTTAAAAGGAAAAAAAATACCCGTCAGGTTTAAGTTCATTTGGAAGACTTACTTAGTTAAAATCTCCACACGGGCTTCGAAAAAGAATTGATGGGGCAGGGAGACTACTGTGCTGGAGGTGACCCAGGCCTGCTGAAGGGTGTCCGTGACGAAAGCCAGCCAGTGCTCTGGTGGAGAGCAAGGCCCCCAGACAAGTGGGGACAGCCGGAGCACAGACGTGCGAGGGTGCACGTTCCGTCAGGGGTTCCGGTAATGTTGGTATGCTCTTAGGGAAAAATCATGGATTTCTTAACGTACCTTCCCCGGCAGCTCCACCACCCAGGGAAAACCACTTCCAGCGTTTTGATGTTAAACATTTCCCTACGTGTCTAAACTATACCTGTTACTTGTTTTGAAGAAATGATACACGTGTATTTCTTACCTGCTTGTTGCTATTAAGCACGAACATTTTTTCTTGTGAATAAACATGTTCTTGTGGTACATCCTTTAACAACCGTGTAGAACTAAACAACAGGAAGTGTGAAAGCATGAAGCCCCAGTGCCCGCCACCATACAGGGTATGTGATGGGTCTAGCCTCCCATCCTTAGGAGAATTGGGCAATAGGCACTCAGATAGTTCACTGTGTTCTGTGGTTCAGTGAGGATGCCCAGCAGAGAAAGCCTGCATGAGCCCAAAGTTCATCATGCTCCCCGCTACACACCTGGTGGGGGGAAGGAGCCCTCTGAGCCAGCGGTGTGTAGGATAGGGAGCTGACCATCTCCATTGCACATCCCTCCTGGGGGCGAGGATGGCACGTGCTTGGGATGGCACTGGGTTCTGTAGCTGTTAGCCTAGGGGCATCTCCAGAAGATGTGTGGAGCACCTTGCCTGAGCCAGGCTCTGCTGCTGGTCTCACCTAATTCTGATGATGGCTCTGTGAGGTGAGGTGATGCTGCACCACAGTTCGCTGTGCACTCCGGCTCACCTGGCTATTTCATGCCCGAGCAGGATTCTCTTTTTAGGTCTACTTAACTAGGAACTTAATTGCCGGCTGGATTTCTCCTTCTCTCCTCTCCCGGCTCTTTCAAGTTATTGAGCACAAAACCAGTGTTTCGGATCAGTGTTGAGGTTATCGAAGCAAAATTCATTCATTATGAAGATGACTTGCCCTTTAAAGGTTTCTGGATTTCCACTGTGAGAAAGGGATTCTTTAGTTTTTCTTGAGATCGGTTTATTAAGTCACGTTACACGTAGTGTCATGGCATCTTTACTAGTGAGGGCGGCCGCATGGCCGTCATGGGGTTCCATGTGTTGGCTGTAGGCCTTCAAGCATCCGTGGATTGGTGGGCTTGCATAACTAACTCAGGCAGTGTGTAATTCATTTTCAGCTGTTTTACATGTTGATGGCACATTACCAGATAGCACAGTGTATCATTTGGGGCCATGTACCCCAGCACCCTGTGCCGATGGCTCCAGCAGGTAAAGGTGTTTTTTCTCTTGAGCAGGGAGTCTAGAGGTCAAGTGCTTGGGCGCTCAGTGTGTGGGCTCAGGTTCCCTCTTATGGCCCACCTTCCCTCGCAGCTTCCTCAGGGTGCTGATGGGAGCCCTTGGCCCGGCTCCAGGACCTTGGATGGATGAGAAGACTTGGAAGGGGAGGCGAGCATGGCTAGTTGGAAGGGAACCTGCTTTCAGATCGTCATCTTCCATTTGTAGTTTAAGACTGTGCATTTGGGTCTAGGACTTCTGCAGGCTCTCCTGTCCGCCTTTCCTTCATGACAGCGAGTCCCATCCCTCCACCAAGCTCCCTGTGGCGCAGCACCTTAGGGCCTATATAAAAGCTCTTCCAGAGCCCCAGACCCAGAACACCTGAGAGTGCTGGCTTCGTGGAGGCATCGTGTATGGATTAACTCACACAGGCGTCAAGACTGCCTTGAGGCACTCTTGCCAGCTTGGCATTTCTCGTGCATGGGTTCTGGTAGGGGGCCATGTTGAGAGGTTCTGTACCAAGATACAGTGTAGAAGGGGCCGTGGGGGTGGGAGCCGCGTTCATTTAGAGCCCTCACCTTTCCCACCTTTCTGCTCTTGTCCTAGCATGAACTGCTTTTAAGGAGGATCCCATGAAAGCAGCAGTGTTCAGATACGTAAGCCTGAGCGGTTCCTTTTAGCTGGTGACACTGCATCCCTAGGACGGACTATTAACCGGAGAAGGTGCCAGAGCCCTCCAGGTTAGACAGTGATTCTCATCTCAGTGTTTAACTGTGGCATCTGTGGGACTACCAGATTCTTAGGCATTGGCTTGAAGGTACACACTGAAAAGAGAATGTATATGATTCCTTTTAGATGGAGTGTGTGCTAATAGAGTAGCTAAAACCAGTTTAGCTTACGTGTATCATGAATATTCTCGTTATAGTCCATCTTATTTCCTGTTACAGAATCAATACCTCTGACATCCTTTTAACAAAAATACAATCATATTCTAGTTACTGGCTTGTTTTTCAGCAGGGAATACTGTTGTCTTTCATGAGGTATAAAGGAAACATGTTAATGCTGTTGTCTGGGAAAATTAAGTGGGATCTATTTCTGATTCTGTTCTCAGCATTTTTACTTCATTTCCCCCTAGTTGCATGGCATACAGGCTAGCACATGTTTTGACGAGATACGATGCTTTGATCATACTTCTTGCTTCATAGGTAAGATAGAGTGTGGCCTACGCACTTGTCATTGAATCATTGTGAAATAAATGAGGAGTGGCTCAGAATGACCTTGCTTTTATCTTATAGAGCTGGCTAGTAAGTATTAGATACACATATTTAAATCTTGCTTTTAAAAGTAGCTTAAAAAGGTACATTACTTGGTGCTTTCCTTCATAGTGATTTTCATAACATCCCTTGATCCATGTTGCAATATGTTTGTTTGACCTGAAAAATGAAATTGGACCTTTTGTGAGAAACAGGCACCATCCTGACGGTGCACGCTGACCGGGGTGCTCGCACTCATTCGTGTAGTTGCCCTGAGCTGCCCAAAGGAGCTGAATTTGCAGCTGCAGGGTGCTATAATTGTGATGAAATTACATTTAAAGCACACAAGCATTTATCTGTAATGTTTTTTTAATTGGCAAAAATGTATGTTGACCCCGTTTGAGTCTAGCAATGAGTAATACACACAGCCACATGAGCCTCCTGGAAAACAGGCCGTCACACTGTTCTCGATACATCAGTACAATTTTATTTTTAACATTTCATAATTATCAGAGATTCTAGTATGTTCTGTTATTTTGGTTGGGTTTGTGTTACTAATTGCAATGGTGATACAGGTTTTCAGATGATTTTAACTCCTAGAAAGTATATTGAAATAAATTTTTAAACTAAAATTTTATCTTTTTAAAGTTTATTAATTTATTTTGAGAGAGAGAGAGAGAGAGAGAGAGAGAATGCACACGAGCGAGAGAGAGAGAGAGAGAGAGAGAGAGAGAGAGAGAGAATGCACACGAGCAGGGGAGGGGCAGAGAAAGAGAGAGAGAGAGAATCCCAGGCAGGTTCTGCACTGTAAGTGCAGAACCTGACACGGAACTTGAACTTATGAACCATGAGATCATGACCTGAGTCTAAATCAAGAGTCAGACACTCAACCTACTGAGCCACCCAGGCACCCCTAAAATTAATTTAATTTAATTTAATTTAATTTAATTTAATTTAATTTAATTTAATTTAGTTAGTTTTAAGAGAGAGTGTGTGAGCAGGGAGAGGGGCGGAGGGAGGGAGGGAGGGAGAGAGAGAGAGAGAGAGAGAGAGAGAGAGAGAGAATCTCAAGCAGGCTCCATGCTCAGTGCAGAACCCAACAATGCAGGGCTTGATCCCATGACCCTGGGATCATGACCTGAGCTAAAATCAAGAGTCGGACGCTCAACCAACTGAGCCAGCCAGGCGCCCCTAAAATTTTAATTTATGTACATATTTTTTTATCTCAGGGAGATATGCTAGGGTCATTGAAGACTTCAAAGCAGAACAGTGCGTCAGGTAAAATTCCAGAGTGGAGTGGAATATCAAGCATGTTCAGGGAGAATAGGAAGTGACATGGAATTTCTTTACTGTTAAAGAAGAGCGAGTGGATCCCGCGCCTTAGCACCTTGCCTTGCTTCCTCACCTTTGTCCCAGCCTTGCTCTGCTGTCTGAAAGCACGCAGAGCAGTTAGGAGGAGCATGGAGAACAGCCAGAGCTAATCCAGCAGGAGGGATTGGGTTCCCCGAGGCAGAGAACCTGGCAGACGGAAACGAGAAGGAAGTACTCAGGGCTGTAATGGAACTGCGATTCCCTGCAGTGAAGGGGGGCACTAAATGTGCCCCCGGGGAAAACCGAGACTTTCCACAAAGATGAATCCCTCAGACACCCAGAGGGAAAGAGCACGCCGTGGGCGGAAACACACTGCGGCCTACAGGCCCCCCCCCCCACCTCCCCCCGAGCTGAGTCTGTCAAGTGCTGAGGGTTAAGGAGACATCATCCTGGAGTTTCCTGCCAGTCCGGTGCACTGGGCGTGCGGGAAACACCGCGAGGGTGATGGGCAGGATCAGGCAGGCAGCGGTGGGGTGCACACAGGTAGCACATAGCGCGGCTCCAGAGTTGGGCCCTCTAGGCTGGTTTTGGCATCAAGGTGAAAGGAAAACTCGCTGCCAACGGGGGTGGCCCGTCTTGTGTGCCAGAGTTGACCGTTCCCGTTTAAAATGGAAACTCAGAGTACGAGACCTAAAGGAAGAATGCAGCCTCTCATGTTTTTCCTCTTTTCCCATTAGGTCATTAGAAATTTTCATGAGGAAATTGCTTTCTGGACGTTCAGCAAGTCCTTCAGTTTCACTTGTTCAGTTTCACTTGTTCCTTTTCATTTTATTAAATTCAACAGAAGCAAATGCTTTTACTAACATGAAGTTGTGCGATACTCATTGTAAAACTGTCTTTCTGAAGCCATTCATGTACACGTGTCCAGGGCTGTCTGTACACAGCAATCAACAGTACCTAAAATTCCTTGCCACTTACCGTGACCCAGGCACTGTTCTCAACTCGTATCACGTACTTATTTAATCCTCCCAGAACTCCCAAACTAAGGAGTATTGTTCCCATGTCACAGGTAGGGAACACTGAGGCCGGAGCTTAGGTTTCTTGTCCAAGGTCAGGTACCAGAGTCTTTGGTGGAGCCAGGATTTGAATCCAGGCTGCTGGTCTCTGGGGCTTCCCCCCTGCTCACAAGCCACATGGGTGTTAGAAAACCCCTTTCTGGGCGTCCGGATCGTTTCTTCTTTGTACTTAAGTATTTTGAAAAGCGTGTTTTTATGAAATCAGTGAGGCGATGACTCTCGCAGAGGAAGCCGGACAGAAAACAGCTTGAAGGATTTGGCAGCGATTGGGCACATGCTGTGGTGCCCGAGGGTGGGGTGTGATGGCCGCTTTCTTCCCTTCTCCGCTTCTGTGGTCCTGCTGCTCCGCGCAGTGGTTGTGCGCCACGGTGTCGGGTCTCCTGTGTGCCTGCAGTGTTGGGGTTGCAGGGTAAGGAGGAGCCTCCGCACCCCCCCCCCCAAGAAATGGGCACTTGGGGTCTGATTGCTGCACGTCCAGGAGACGTGTGTAAGTTTGCTAAACTTTCTGATCATAATCTCGGCTCTTTTCGTCTCTTAACCCCGCCGACTCTCCCTGTTGACTCGTGTTAAGCCTGCAGAGCCGTGCACCTCGACAACGGGACCGCGTGGCCCCAGAGTGGGGCCCCCGTGAGGGCAGGGGCCTGCGCAGTCACACTGTATATTGCATGTGGCTGGTCTGTTTCATTTCAGGAGCCTCGGGGTCTGCTCAGAGGAAGACGAAAGGTGGCAAAGTCAGTCCTACTCACTTGCACGCAAGCCAGACCGGTTGGTTGTGTGGGAACCTTGTGGTACCTGGTGGAGGTCTGCCAGGACCCACTCCAGCAGCCGGGATGCCGTGTGTTCAGGTCCAGTTATTGCAGGTAAGACCCAGCGAGCCAGGAGGACACTGGTCGCCAGGAGGACGCTGGCCGGGCGGCAGCCGGGGGCCAGGCTTCAGGCTGCATCTCCCTGGGCCTGCAGCTGTCCAGTGCTCCTTCCTCTCAGGAACTGAGAGACTTCTAACCGCCTCTCGACTTCTAACCATCCCAAGCACTGGATGATCGCTCTGTCACCCCAGCTCCTCCTGTCCTCCTGTCCTGTCTCTCTGTACTTGTCCGAGCTTTCATCCTTACGAGGATCGACGCTTCAGTGTCTGAACTGCCCCCGTGCGGTCTGCGTGCCACACCTCACTTGGAGTTCTGTGAAGTGGGGGTGCCGTGCCCCACTCCTGCCTGAGGCCTCCTAGCAGTCGTAAGGGCTGCCCGAGGCTGGCCAGAGGACGCCTTGTGGTGCCTGACTCCTCACCCTCCCCTGCCTGCCCTTCCCCAGACCTCACTTGTCTTCTCAGTGGGGGGGCGGAAGGGGCTTCCTCAGGCAGCTTGGCGCCCCTGTGTGTGGGGGGTGCTCAGCGCGACGGAGGACGTAGCCTTTATGTTTAAGGTGCTTTCCCCCAGGAAAGCTGGCACCGTTGCAGAAAAGGCGCCCGTTGCAAAGGGAGGAGCTGCTGTTTAAGAGACACCCGATAGAAGGTGTGAGCTTTGAGGTGGAGAAAACTCACTTTTGATTCTCTGCCTTTCCCTCTCCAGCTAGTGTTGTCTGGGGCAAGCTACTTACGTACGCCGGGCCTCAGTTTTATTGTCTAAGAAGTGGGAATGATGGTGTTGACAGTGGCACCGGCACCAGGAGTTGAGTGGCGGGGCTGTGGGCCAGGCATGCCAATGAAGCTGAAATGGTAGCCAGTGTCCCTTTTCTTACTTGCATGATTAGGGTCCTAGGAGCCTCCCCCTTGCAGGAGACCTGTGCCCTCTTATCCCTTCTCGACGGTGGGCTGGGGCAGAGGGGGGCCTTCCTGTGTAGGGTGAGGCGGCCACTGGAGAGCTGGAGGGGCTGGGAGCCTCCGCCAATATTGAGAAACAGCCGAGACTGAGGGGCGGTATTGAGTTGGGGGGAGCTCCAGGGAAAGGGCCTGGGAGCGGGGGACAGCCAGATGGCAGGTGGTATGGGTCTCCAGCTGGGAGCAAGATGAGAGGCTGAGGACCAGGAGGAAGGGCAGGCAGCCCCCTACCCAGTTCCAGTTACTGCTGGGTCCTCAGGCCTCACGTGGCTCCCCGTGTTGCCCTGCCTGGAATCCGGGGTGGGTGGGTGTAGCACACTGACAGGGACTCCTCAGGCCAAGGCAAGGAATGTTGCCATGGCTGGTAAATGAAACACGTGCTGTTGCCTCCCCAGGACGACCCCTCAGGTGAAGCCGTCTCACCATTGGTTCTCAGCCCGCAGCCTTCCGCCTTCCACCCCCTGTTGGCTGTCGATTTGCCCGTCTATGTCCTCCAGGTGTGGATGCCTTACAACTCTTTGGCTTTGTTAGTAAGACTGTCAGAAGCTTCTGGCTTTCTGAGGCTTGTTTTACTGAGGTAGGCATTGAATGGAGACCCACTGGGTTGGTTGCCAGGATCTTTTGCGGCTTTCTAGAAAGATGGGTGAATGACCAAGAAATAAAAGGCTGGTAAGAAAGATCAGATTTGTTCACCATTGTAGCTCCTACTTGTAATGTGAAATTGAATATACTCCTCAAGTATTTTATATTTAGAAATTCTAGTCACTTTTTCTGGGAAACAGGCTGGCCAGTTTTTAACCTGTGGGAAAATAGACCCAGAAAAATTAGTTTGCTTAAGTAAGTGGATAAGCCAGTGGGTATAGGCGGCAATAGGTAATTTAGATTTGGCTATACAGTAGTGAGAGTATGTAGCTAATCGAACTTCTAACAATTCAGTTTAAATACATGTTTTTAAAATCCACATACACAGTAATTTTAGTTTTCTTGTATTCAAATTGGGCTGTTGAGCATTTTCCTCAATACCAAAAATAACTATTGAGTCAAGTGCTGGTATACAGAGGAGCGGTGGGGCCCCAGACTGTCCTTGGAACGTAGTTTGGGAACTTATATTCAGAAAACCTCACAGATGTCAACTCCATTCTGTCTGGTATTCCCACTTCTTAAAGAAGCCTGGTAGTGTACAAATAACTAGCCAGAAGATGTTCACCGTCGCTTTGAATCTAATGCTGTGGGAATATTCTTCAGGCAGGAGGGGGTGGGTTAGGTGGGTGATGGTGCGGCCGGGAGGCCAGAGTCCTGGGCGGCCAGTGGTGATGCATGGGGGCAGTTGGGAACTAGGAAGGGTGCGACCCACATACAAAATGGGGAAAAGGGCTATGAGATAAACAAGGACAGTCACATTTATGAGCAAACCTGCAACACACTATTATTAAGTTCACTTTTCCTTTTTTGTTTATGCTCAAATTCCTTTCTTCGAAGAATATATAACAAGGGGAAAGCAAGACTCAAATCGAGAACAGGGAGAGGTGCCCTACCGGCTGGCCCGTGGGTTATGCTGCTGGTTGTGTGTGGCTGCAGGGCTGCGTCCGGGAGGTGGTTCCGCACCTCCCCCTGCCCCCAGCCCTGCCCCGTCCCTCACTGCTCTGCTTGGTTTTTTCAGGAGGTGCTTCCTGCAGCTGGAGGGGACGCCGAGCCTGAGGATGTGCAGTGTGCAGGGAGCACCATCAATCTGCAGGACCTACAGTGACAGCAGCCCTCTGCCTGGGGACCTGAGGGTGATGCCTCTGGTCTGTGTCCCCCAGGACTCCCATTATGTGCTCTTGCAGGCCTGAGTGAGCCCTCACGTGGTTTCTGCTCAGGAGGCTAGCCAAGTGCTTTGGAGACTTTTGGGCACATTTCTCAAAAATATCTTCCTTACATTTTATCAGGAACCGGTTTGGGGCTGTATTAGCTGAAATTGCCTTATCTGAGCAAAGTGCTTCGTGAGGCAAGGATTGCCTTCAGGGGCAAAAGCACATGCCTTTTCTGTACTTGGCTGTGCACGGACAGCCTTTGTCCAATTTGATCTAAACTGTGGAGCACCTGCTGCATTAAGAAAACAGACTTCTGCAGGCAGTCGGGTGGGGTACAGATTCCCTAGTCAAGTACGACTGTATCCGTAGTAAATCTAAGTGGGGTCTTTCAGCTTCTGTGTTTTAGCATTTGGCCTGAGACAGACCTAGAAACCGTTTTCCCTTTCTCAGCTAACAGGCTGTTTCCCACCCCCTTGGGTGTTTGTAGTTGGGTTGGTTTTGTCACCCTCTGGGGCAGAAGCGGCCCTGTTGTCCCAGCGAAGCCAAATTCAGATCCACGTTTTGGCAGGACCAGGCGGTGGCTGGCATGAGAAGAAAATGATGGGGGTGAAGTGGAGCACCTGGGGTCCTGTTAGTGAGGCCTCTGCATAGAGCAGATTTGAAGCTCCCGATACGGGAATGTTAGAGTTAAAACTTCAAAGGTAATTTTTCCGAACTCTGGATTTGGCTATTAATGTTAACGATAATTTGTCCGCAGCTTCTAAAGTCATGTCCTGAGTCCTACACGTCACATGTAGGACAGGGACAGTGGCGTGTATGTTTGTTGCTGAGGCCGCACATGTGCATCTACTGTGTCACCGTACATTTCTACGGAGTACGGTCTGTCTGGCCGGAGAAGGCGAGCTGATAACCTTGCACATATTTATTTGTTCGTTAGCGGGACTGGACACAGGGTCACTCAGAAATGCTGGTTTTCTGCCTTGTGCCTTTGGAAGTGCATGTTTGTTCAGATGCTGTTTGGGTTGTTGGACTTGGAATTGTCCAAACTCTGTTTTGTGTTTCTTCATTACTTGAGTTTCTGGACTTGGGCTTTTGAGAATCACCCCAGCATTTGATTGTGAGTCCTCTCTCTGTCCTGCTCTGAGGTGCTGTCTGTCCAGGCTGCTGCTCCCTCCAAAGGAACTTGGGCCCCATTTATGAATGGTCTTTACCCACAGAACTCTGTGCTGCAGCACAGACTAAAGTTTTGTGTCCATCTGGCACCTTGGCCTCCAGGTCGTCCGGAAGCCCCTTCTCTCTACGAGGAGCCAGCCCGCCTGCCAGGGTGGCCTTGGGGGCAAAGTGGCCTATTGATCACACTGTGCTGTCCTTCTGATGGGAGGAGGGGGCGGGCCACAGGAATGTTCTCTCGGGTGTGTCACTGGGCCTTTCCCCAGAACGTCCCCCTGTGAATGTCCACCACTGTGAAGTGATTGGTACTGGCTGTCGGTTTTCTGGGCACTAGGTTCCCTGGTGGCAACGGGCCCAATTTCTAGTACAAATGAATAAAAGTTTTTGTATAATCACGCACTGGAGATGTCCCCTGGCTTCATTCACAGAACTGTGTGCCTAGCGTCGAGGTCCTGTTTTTCCTTCAGTCAGGAGTAATAACCCTTTCGTCTGCTCAGCCCGCTGCCTCCTTTTCTTGTCCCTCCGTTGGGGCTAGTCCCCCATCACACCTCTGCGTGGAACTGGCCCTTGTTTCTCAAAGCAGCCACCTCGGATGAGGGCAGCAGGGGCTCCTTCCCTCGAGCATTTGTTCAGGGGTCAGGGATTAAAGGGCAGGGCATGGAGGTGGAAAGCAACCTGCCTCCTGCAACAGGCCATCAAGACACCAGAGAGGGAGAGTTTATTTCACACAGGTAAGGGAACACAGCTGGAGGCCACGGCGGGGGGGGGGGGGGGGGGTGGCGGGGGCACAGCGATCCTGCACCAGCCGCATCCAGCCCACCGCCCTGCCCTGCCCTGCCCTGCCTGGGCTTCCTGCTGCTGCCGTTGCCGTGCTGTGGGCAGAGGGGCCAGCCAGCTCCGGAGGGCTAGGTGAAGAACAGCAGCTGCTCCTCCTTGTCCTTGTCCATCAGCACGTGCTCAGGCTCCACCTTTATTTTCAGGACTGGGAGCTGGGAGCGACACACCAGCTTCCTGCCTCTCTGCAGAGTAAGACCCCGTGAGCCTGCGCTCCGCAGCCTCGCTGCGCCGGAAGGTGCCGCCTAGACACCTAGACACCGGGCAGCATGCCTCTCGAGGCTGCGGAGCTGAGGCCGGGGGACCCCGTGGAGGTCCCAGCCTCTGCTCAGCCTGTGGGCTCTGGGCTGGAGCTGCCCTTCAGTGCCCTGGGAGTGAGTCCAGCCTGCGTTTATGAAGCCTGTTCCCTGGGGTGCCGGCCCCTAGATATGTGTGTGTGTGTGTGTGTGTGTGTGTGTGTGTGCGCGCGCGCGCGCAGGGATGTACCTCAAAACGGATTGGGAATGCCTGGCTGAACAGAGGGAACCTACTTCCTTTGCACTGGGGATTCAGGAGGAGACCCCCCCACCCCAGTGTCTGCTATCCCCACGTGACAGCGTGGAGAGTGCTACCTTTCAGAGAGTGGCCCTTCCGCCTCATCTGTCTGTTGGGGGCTCTATTCAGGCCTGGGCCTGCTTGAGGGAGCACACCTCCTGCTGCTAGGGCCAGAACCTGTTCCCTGTGGGGTGGCCGGGGGGACCCCTAGTGACAGAGGATGAGCTGCAGTGATGGGGTCGTGCTGGAGTGTAGGTGGTACGGTGGGACCCTGTGGGGGCTGAGCCGGGAGGGCACAGCCAGGCCAGTCACCAGGAGTGCGTGTGCAAGAGGGCAGGCAGCCCCAGGGGAGGACTCGCAGAGGAAGTGGGTCCGGGGGTGGAGGGCAGCCCTGAGGGGCAGCGGGATCGGTGGGCCAGGACCAGGAGACCCTGCTCTACCCCCGCCTTGCTCTGATGGCTCCGTCTTTCCCCCGGGGTCTCAGCAGTAGCTTCTGCAAACGGTGCGAGCCAGGCCCTCAGCCCCTCCCGGCCTCAACCGTGCCTGCCGGTGGGGCCCCTTCCCCAGCAGTGACTCCCCAGGGCCATCATGCCCACCTTCTTCTTGATCTCCGCCTGGGCCCGAGCCTGGGCCCGCTGCAGACGCTCCTCCTGCAGCTGCTTCTGCATCAGCACCTTCTCTTCTCGGAGTCTGGGTACGGGCGGCAGCACAGGACACATCAAAAGACGGGAGGAGCCTGGGAAGGCTGCCAGCTTCCCTTCCTAGCTCCTTGATGCAGCCTTCAGTCAGGCCATGGCCCTCCCTCTGAGAGAACTCCCTACTCCTCTTCACCCTTCCCTGCCAGGCCAGGTTGGCTGCTGCCCCTGCTTTTTGGAGGTCCCAGCTCTGGTCCATCGGCTCCTACCCCTTGGAGGCCCACGTTCCTTGGTCCCCCTCCCTGGTCACTGGTCCACCTCTGTGTGTGCCTCTCTGCTCGTCAGACTTTCGCCCGGTGCCTGCTTCTACCAGGGTATGGGACAGGGGACACAGAGGAAGAGCCCCTTTGCTTGTGGGAGAGGCAGATGGCTCTTTGCAGGTGGCCGTGTCTCAGGTCCCTGCACAGGAGTGAATGAAGCAGGCGGCCCCCCTGGCCAGCAGAGCCACTGGGTCTGTGGGGAGCTCCCTGGGCCTCCCCCTGGAGGATGGGTCCATGCTACCCATGACTGCCAAGTGTTCCTGCCTGCCTCTGCCCCTAAACCGGCCTTCCTCAGCTTCTCCCTGAGTCTGCACCTTCCCTCCCCTGGGTTCTGGCAATGCCAATCTCTCCCTCTCTGATCCAGCAGGGAAAATGGCCAATGCTGCCCCTTGTCCTCAGGGCAAGGCCATGCTGTCCACACCCTCACTTTGTCTCCTGGGCTCCCTGAGTCCACATCATCTCCCACACCAGGAGAGGACCTTCCGTCACTGGGCTGAGTTTGATGCCCCCTCTGGAAGACCCCCTGGCTTCGTCTTTGAGGTCAGAGCATCAGGGTCCTCTCTGCCTGGTTCGGGAGCTCTCAGAGGACAGGCCAGCCCGGAGCAGGGGCAGGGGTGTGGAGGGCATCCTCGCCCTCAGGCCCTCCCTACTTTGTGAGGCGGCCCGGTGGGGCAGGGGCCTGGGCTCTCACCTCATGCGGCGTTCCTTCTCCTTGGCCTTCTCAGCCTGCTCGATCTTGACCTGGGGTACATGTTCTAGGTGTTCGAGCAGCTCGTTCAGGTAGTGCTCGATGATGGTGAGCATCTGCACAGTGCCCAGGTTGGACTCCTGCTGGGTGCCGATGCAGTGCCGGTACACGTCCAGCACCTTGCGGTTCAGGCTTTCCAGAAGCTTGTCCTGCAAGGCAGGCAGGCCCGCAGAGGGGTTGTGTGGGCCTCCGTGCACCCCCACTGCACAGCCTGCCAGACCCAGGGCCCCTTGCTGAGACACGGCTGGCCTCCCCGAGCTCTGCCCGGCACACTCAGGATCCCTGGGAGAAACAGCTTGGACACTTGGATTTTTCTAGGCCACAGCTGCCTGACCCCCTTTGCCCTCCTGTGGTCAGCCGGGTCCAGGCTTCCAGCCCCCACGCTGGGACTCACACCTGTGCCTCGGCCTCTACCCCAGCTGCCTTGCTGTGCACGTGGCCTAGTCCCCTCCTTCAGGGAGCCTTCCTGTTCCACCCTTGGACTGACCTCGGCTCTCCACTGGACACTGTCCTGTGAGTTACTTTCTGTGTGGCCTGGGGCAGATGAACCCCTCCCTCTGAGCCCGCTCTGACATTCAGAAACGTAACATCCCCTGCCACGTGGATTGGGCGTGAGGATTAAGTGAGGAACAGCCGACAGAAAGGCTCAGGCCGGCAGCCAGTGAGTCTGTCTGGCAGGAGGCCGGTGGCACTGGCCTAGCTTGTTGTGGCATCCTCTGTCCCTGGCCTGGTGCTGGCACACAGTAGGTGCTCATCAGTAATTTGAATGAAGGAAGGAATTTGAATTAGGAAGCTGGGGCCATGCCCGTGACCCCAGCTGCACTGTCAGGAAGGTCGTGCCACTGCCCGGCACATTCCTGGCCCTCTGTGCCCTCAGAAGACTCTCACTCTTTCAGCCTGGCCTGGGGACATGCCTTCTTCCTCCTGGCAGGCTCGCCTTCTGGACACTTGGTGTGGAAGAACCAGACGTATTTGTTGAATGGAAGGACAAAGGAATGGAGGAGGTGTGCTGGGGGCAGCTGAGCAGCCAAGGGGCATAAGTACATGGGGTGGCTCCAGTTTGGGGACCAAGGGCCTTCTCCAGCCGGTGCCCCTCAGTCAGGCCCACAGAGCCTGGAAAGTGGCGAGAGGCGTGGCTGCCCCAGAACATTGCAGTGTCTCAGGACTGGCTTTGAGTGCTGGGCACTGGGTGCTCCTGGGGGTACTCTTGAAGGGACCGGGCCCCAGGCCTGTGGTCGCCCACACTCCCTCCACCCCGTTGACTGCTGACCGGAGGCCTACCTCCTGAGCGCCCTTGTACTCGCCGAAGTGGAACACTCGAGCTTTGAGCTGCAGCTCGGCCACTGTCTCCTCTTCCTTGGCGATGGACGTCATCAGCGTGTTGACCCACTGCTTCAGCTGGTTGACTTCCCTGTCCCTGGATAGGGGACCAGCAGGGCCCCGCCCACTCAGCGCAGCTCTGGGCACTTCCCCTCTCAGAGCCCGACCGCCCTGCCACTGTCCTGAGGGCTTAGGGGCCATGACTGTGAAGTGTCTGCGTGGCCCAGGGGTCAGAGATGCTGCCGAGACGCAGGGGTAAGATTTAAGGTCTTTAGGGGTGCCTGGGTGGCTCAGTTGGTTATGTGCTGGACTTTGGCTCAGGTTATGATCTCACGGTTCGGGGGTTCGAGCCCCCCATTGGGCTCTGTGCTGACAGTCGGGAGCCTGGAGCCTTTTCAGATTCTGTGTGTGTGTCTCTCTCTGCCCCTCCCCCATTCGCACTCTGTCTCTGTCTCTCTCTGTCTCAAAAGTAAATAAACATTAAAAAAAATTAAAAAGATTTAAGATCTTTAACGATCAACACTACAAAAAAAAAAGTAACAGCTTTATTGAGGTATAATTCACATACCTAGAAAATTCTTTTTTAAATGCTTATTTTGAGAGCATGCGCACAGGTGGGGGAGGGACAGACAGAGGGAGAAGAGAGAACCCCAAGCAGACTCCACGCTCAGCACAGAGCCCGACATGGGGCTTGCTCTCACGAACCAGGAGATCATTACCTGAGCCAAAATCAAGAGTCAGATGCTTAACCGACTGAGCCACCCTGGAGCCATACAGGGGTCTTTGTGTCTGGCTCCTTCATTCAGCAGAATGTTTTCAAAGTGTGGCATGTGTCAGAACTCTGTTCTTTGTTATGATTGCGTGACCGTCCCCTATATGGATGGACCACACTGTGTTGAAATAGACATTTGGCGGCAGGGGGGGGTCCTACCTTTTGACTCCTGGGAATTATGCTGCTGTGAACACTCATACGTTTTTGTGAGGACTTGTTTTCAATTCTCTGGGGCATATATTTAGGAATAGAATTCCAACAATCAAATTTTAAGTGAAATAATAAAGAATAATAAGTAAAGATCTTTCACAGTCATAGCAGACACCGACCATCATGTGTTGGCTGACAGAGGTCTACCCATTGTGGTCAGCTGCATGCAGTTCCCAGTTACAGCACATGGACACCAGGCCACTCCCAGCAGTGCCTGGGAGGCCCAGAGGGACCCTGCCACCCCCATGATGATTCTGTGGCTGTCTCCCCATTTATTGATAGGACCCACGGACATTTTCTCAACTCTAAGCAAACAAAGCATCATGGGCTGCTGGCCCTTTGCCTGCTGCGGGTCCCACGGCCTGTCACATGCACCAGCACAGGGGTGCAGGCTACACTCCCCTGGCTATGGGGTTGAGTGCCGAGGCCAGGAGCTTGTGAGTGTGAGGGTGGTTGAGATGGTCCGGCCAGACGGACCAGCTGGTGGGTGGCCAGAGAGACCACATGCAGCTCATCCCCATCTACCCACCCAGGTGCTGGTGAGGCTCATGCAGGTCACCTGGGATGACAGCATAAAGCACCTCCTGGGTGTCAGGCCCAATTTCCCTCCAACCCAGAGTGCCCATCGTAGGGATGAGTGCATTTGGGGTCAGTGGTACTCCTCCCAAAGGACACGTGACTGCATTCGGTTTTAACCTTTTTTTTTTTTTCTTAAATACTTTCTTCACTGTCATTGCCTTAACTGCTAAGTGTGATCCTACAGCTGGTACAGTGCTATTTTGCCTTTGCTCTGCGGACGTGGTGGTAGGGTTTTTGTTGTTCTATTTCTTATCAGGGTAACTGGCATAAAAAGATACCTTTTCCCAAATAGTTCTCTTGAAATGTAACACTGTTGGGTCACAATCTTTTCTCAGTGAAATCCCACCAATTGACAGGAATGCAGAGGCATAAGGGACCCACTGCTCAGCAGCGGGCCTCAGACCAGTGTGCACATCACTTGAGTGTTTGTCAGAAGTGCTGATTTTAGGAGCCATTCCAGAGTCTAAAGAGCACTTCACTGTTGGAAGAGTGACCTGGTTTCTTCAACAACTGAACTGCAGGGGGACAACAAGATGGAGAGGGAACCTATAGATCAAAAGGGATTTAACAACACAACCAACTGCAGAGTACAATCTTATTTGGATTCTAATTCAAACCAACAGTTTAAAAACTCCAACCATTTATGGATCATGGATATTCAGTATTAAGGATTACTGTTTTGTTTTTGTTTTTTTTAGATGTGACGATGGTACTGTGGTTACGATAAAGAGCCCATATCTTTTGAGGGAGATCTACTGGAGTACTTACAGATGAAATGATACGTGCCTGGAATTTGGAATAATATGGGAGGCGGAGAAGTCAGTGGGGTGTAGGGAAAAGGAGATCGGCTATGAGGTGATCAGTATTGAAGCTGGTGATGGGCCCTTGGGGACTCATGATACTAGTCTCTCCATTTTTGTACATTTATATGTACGAGATTTTCTTTTTCCCTCTTTAAATTTGTTTATTTAGAGAGAGAGTCTGAGCAGGGGAGGGACAGAGAGAGAGGGAGACAGAGGATCCCCTACAGGCTCTGTGCTACCAGCACAGAGCCTGATGTGGGGCTCAAACTCATGAACTGTGAGATCATGACCTGAGCCGAGATCAAGAGTCAGACGCTCAGCCGGTTGAGCCACCCAGGTGCCCCTGTATGAGATTTCCTTAGTGGTATTGGGCTGAACTGCAGAAGTTATAAAAAGTTTTTTGAAAGATAGCAAGAAAGACGATCCCTTCATAGATACCTGGGGACATATAGCTAGAAAGTTCACTCCACTGGTATTAAAAAAAGAAAAAAAAGCGGGGCGCCTGGGTGGCGCAGTCGGTTAAGCGTCTGACTTCAGCCAGGTCACGATCTCGCGGTCCGTGAGTTCGAGACCCGCGTCAGGCTCTGGGCTGATGGCTCGGAGCCTGGAGCCTGTTTCCGATTCTGTGTCTCCCTCTCTCTCTGCCCCTCCCCCGTTCATGCTCTGTCTCTCTCTGTCCCAAAAATAAATAAACGTTGAAAAAAAAATTAAAAAAAAAAAGAAAAAAAAGCAAACATCACCAAATATGAATAAGGATCATTCAAAAGAGAAAGTTACCATATTCCTGCAGAAATAGCAGCAAAAAGAACAAAGATAAAATACTTTGAAATAGAGAAAGATGGTAGAGTAGGACCATCAGGAATCTGTGTCCCCACTGGACAGCAATCGCACTGGCAGAATCTGATAAAGCCATTTTGGAACTCTGGAGTCTACTAAAGCTTGCAACTTCCAGGGGAAGGCTTGGACAGTAATTGTAGTTAATTTTAGTCCAGTACAGCCTTGGGAATTAGAGTGAGCCTTTTTTTAAGGGCCCTGTTCTCCAAAATAATGGGGGATCTCTGCCCTGATCCCCGATTGGTGCTTCTGACCACAGAGGTACAGGCAAATGGGCAGGCAGCCACTGTTTTAACATTCCCTCATTGTCACAAGTCCACTTGACTTCCAGGGGATTTAAAGGACCAGTGCTCTTTTTCCTCCCTCTATTTTTTTTGCCTTTTCCCCTTTGGAGAGCCAGAAATTAAAGACCAAGGACATGTACAAACAACAGCATATATGGGGAAAATTAGACAGTGACCATGCATGCCCAGGGAAAGTCTCAGAAAAGACTAGGTTTACACCTCAGGGTGATTCTCAACACAGAGACTGCCTACAACATTCAAATAAACAAAAACGGTACACCATGGAGTACGGAGAGAATCTGATTTCCAGAGTTACCACCTTATTAGATTCAAATGTTCAGTGTTCCAACAACAAAATCAAGGCAACAAAAAGTATGGCCCATTCAGTGAGGAAAAAAAAATTAACAGAAAATTTCCTCCCAAATCCCTGATGTTAGACATACCACAAAGACTTCAAAACAACTGTCAAAAAAAGATGCTCAAAGATCTAAAAGAAGATATAGAGAAAGTCAAGAAGATGATGTGCAAATAAAATGAAAGTATAAATAAAGAGATAGGAAACATAAAAAGAAAAAAATTCTGGACCTGATAAGTAACTGAAACGAAATATTCATTAGAGGGATTCAAAGGCTGCTCTGAGCAGGGAGAAGAATCTGTGATCTTGAAGATCGGACAATGGAAACTATCAAGGCTGGGGAACAGGAAGAAAAAGATTGAAAAAAGCAAACAGAGCCTAAGGAATTAGTGGGACACCATCAAGAGAACTAATATATGCACCATGGACGTCCCAGGAGGAGAAGAGAAAAGGGGGAGGAGAGGATTTGAAGAAATGATGGATGAAAACTCTAAAATTGGATGAAAGACATGAAAGACATCGAAAAAGCCTAAGGGACTCCAATAAGAGGAAATCAGAGAGCCCCACACTGAGAGATTATTATTATTATTTTAATTTGTTATTTATTTTTGAGAGAGTGAGTAGGGGAGGGGCAGAGAGAGAGGGAGACACAGAATCCAAGTAGGATCCAGGCTCCAAGCTGTCAGCACAGAGACCAACGTGGGGCTCCAACTCATGTACCATGAGATCATGACCTGAGCTGAGGTCAGACACTTAACCAACTGAACCAGGTGCCCCATAAATGTGGGCAATTTTAAAAGCCAGTATAAATTTTATTTATTTATTTATTTATTTATTTATTTATTTATTTATTTATTTAGAGAGGGTGGGGGAGAGGGCCACAGCGGGAGAGAGAGAATCCCAAGTAGGCTCCATGCTCAGTGCAGAGCCCAGTACAGGGCTCAATCCCAGAACCTTAAAATCATGACCTGAACCAAAATCGAGAGTCAGATGCTCAACTGACTGAGCAACCCAGGGGTCCCTAGAAGCCAGTATAAGTTAACACTGGTTTGAAACTGTACTCTTTGTTTTCCAAATGATCTAAGAGACTAATACATTTAAAGAAAACATAATTATTAGTATAAAGGTAGCATTACTATAACTGTTTGGAGTGTAACTCTGAATCTTGTTTTCTACATAATTTAAGAGACTCTTGCATTTTAAAGAATTTTTAGTTTATGTTTTAGAGCACAGGATGTATAGAGATGTAAGTTTGTGACTTCAGCAGCAGAAAGGATGAAGATGGAACTGTAAAGGAGCAGAGGTTTTGTATGTTACTGAAGTTATGGTGGTAGAGATTCAAATTTAGGTTATTAAATGTAATCCCTGTGGTAACCACAAAGAAAATACCTATAGAATATATAAAAAGGAAATGAGAAAGGCATTTAAACATTTCACTACAAACAATCAACTAAACACAAATAAAACAGTATTGCAGGAGATGGGGGGAAAACTATAAGGCATATAGTAAACAAAAGGTACAATGACACAAGTACCACCATTTCATCAATTACTTTAAATGTAAATGGATTAAACTCTCTAATCAAAAGACAGACTGGCAGAATGGAGAACACATGATTCAACTATATGTTGTCTATAAGAGACTCACTTGAGTTCCAAAGACACAAACCAGTTGAAAGAGAAAGGGCGGGAAAAGATATTCCCTGAAAATAGTAACCACAACAGAGAATGAAAGTAGCAATACTAATATCAGACATACTTTAAACCAGAAAAGTTTAAAAGAGACAAAGAAGGCATTATATATTAATAAATGTCCACTACACCAAGAAAATATAACAATTATAAACATTTACATGACTAATGACAGACTATCAAAACATATAAAACAAAAACTGACAGGTGGAAGGGAGAACTAGAATAGTTGGAGACCAATATCCCCCTTGCAATAGTGGAAGAACAAGCAGACAGAAGATAAGGAACAGAGGACTTAAACATTGCAATATACCAACTAGATGTAACAGACATACACAGAAAACTCTACCCAGCAAAGCAACATACACTGTCAAGTGCAAATGGGGTATTTTTCAGGATGTCCCAAATATTAGGGCCACAAATTCAGTTTCAATAGATTTAAAAAGATAGATATCATACAAAGTATCTTTTCTGTTAAAAATCAGATGAAGTTAGAAATTGTTAACGAAAGCAAAACTGGAAAATTTCACAAAGTTGTGGAAATTAAAGAACACTTTTGTAAACAACCAGTGGATCAAAGAAGAAATCATAGGGGTGCCTGGGTGGCTCAGTCAGTTAAGCATCTGACTTTGGCTCAGATCATGATCTCGTGGTTCATGAGTTCGAGCTCCGTGTTGGGCTCTGTGCTGACAGTTTAGAGCCTGGAACCTGCTTCAGATTCTGTGTCTCCCTCTCTCTCTTCCCCTCCCCCACTCATGCTCTGTCTCTCTCAAAAATAAAAAATAAACATTAAGAAAAAAAAGAAATCATAAGGAAATTAGCCAAAAAAAAAAAAAAAATAGAGATGAAGAAACCTGGTAACACAACAGAGCAAAACTTATGGGAAACAGCACAATGTATGGTGCTAAGGGGGAGAATTTATGACTATAAAACTTACATTAAAAAAAGAGAAAGATCTCAGACCAACAATCTAACTTTACAACTTAAGGAACTTCTAGAAAAAGGAGAACAAATTCAACCTGAAGCCAGCAAAAGGAAGGAATTAATATAAAAAAAAAGAAAGGAGAAAAACAAAATAAAGAATAGAAAAACAGTTTTTCAAAAAGATCAAAAAAATTGACAAACCCTTAACTTAGATGGACTAAGGAAAAAAAGACTGAAGTTACTAAAATGAGAAATGAAAGTGGGAACATCACTACTGATCCTACAGAAATAAGAAGGATCAGTACCATGAATAGCCGTGTGCCTCCAAACTGGACAACCAATGAAATAGACAAATTCCTAGAAACACAAAATCTATCAAGACTAAATCATGTAGAAACAGACAATCTGAATAGGCCTATAACTAGTAAGGAGATTGAATCAGTAATCAAAAATCTAATACCAATCCTTTTGAAATTTTTCCAAAAGTTGAAGAAGAGGGAACACCTCTGAATTCATTTTATGAGAGCAGCATAAACATGATACCAAAGCTGGTCAAAGGCACTGACAAGAAAAGAAACTATAGACCAACATCTCTTATGAACATTCATGCACAAAATTTAAAATATTAGCATACAGAATTCAGCCAAATTTGACAAGGATTATACAACACAAGTGAGACTTACTCCTAGGATGCTAGGAATCAGGATAATATACTACATTAACAGAATGAAGGAAAAAGACCACATGATCATCTCAGCTGGTGCAGAAAAAGGATTTAACCAAACATTAAAAAAAAGCAAAATAGGAAAATGGAAACTACCCCCATATAATAAAAGCCATATATGAAAAGCCCACAGCAAACATCATACTCAGTGGTGAAAGACTGAAAGCTGTTCCTCTAAGATCAATAAGCATGGTAAGGATGCCTGCATTCGCCACTTCTATTCCACATAGTAGTGGAAGTTTTAGCCAGAGCAACTAAGTAAGAAAAAGAAAGAGAAAGCATCCAAGTTGGAAAAGAAGAAATAAAATCATCTGTTTGAAGATGATGTAAATCAGATAATGCAGATGATGTAACAGATGCAGATGATAGAAAACCCTAAAGACTCCACAACAAAGCTGTTAGAATTAAATAATTTAGTGAAGTAGCAGAATCAGTTGCAGTTGTATACACAAATAATGAAAAATCTGAAAAGGAAAACAAAAGCAGTCCCATTTACAATAAAATAGCATCCCAAAGCTAAAGATAGAAATACTATATACCACAAAAATAAATTCAAAATGGACGAAAGACCTAAATGTAAGACAGGAAGCCATCAAAATCCTAGAGGAGAAAACAGGCAGCAACCTCTCTGAGCTCGGCTGCAGCAAGTTCTTATTCATGTCTCTGGAGGCAAGGAAAACAAAAGCAAAAATAAACTATTGGGACCTCATCAAAACAAGAAGCTTCTGCACTGCAAAGGAAACAATCAACAAAACTAAAAGGCAACAAACGGAATGAATGAAGATACTTGCAAATGACATATCAGATAAAGGGTTAGTATCCAAAATCTATAAAGAACGTACCAAACTCAATACCCCAAAATCAAATAATCCAGTGAAGAAATGGGGAGAAGACATGAATAGACACTTCTCCAAAGAAGACATCCAGATGGCCAACCGACACATGAAAAAATGCTCAACATCACTCATCATCAGGGAAATACAATTCAAAACCACAGTGAGAGACCACCTCACACCTGTCTGAATGGCTAACATTAACAACTCAGGCAACAACAGATGTTGGCATGGATGCGGAAAGAGAGGATCTCTTTTGCACTGCTGGTGGGAATGCAAACTGGTGCAGCCACTCTGGAAAACAGTATGGAGGGTCCTCAAAAAATTAAAAATAGAACTACCCTACAGCCCAGCAATTGCACTACTAGGTATTTATCAAGGGATACAGGTGTGCTGTTTCAAAGGGGCACATACATCCCAATGTTTATAGCAGGGCCATCATCAATAGCCAAAGTATGGAAAGAGCCCAAATGTCCATCGATGGGCAAATGGATAAAGAAGATGTGGTATTACTCTGCCATCAAAAAGAATGAAATCTTGCCCTTGGTAACAATGTGGATGGAACTAGAGGGTATTATGCTAGTTGAAATAAGTCAGTAAGAGGAAGACACATATCATATGATTTCACTCATGTGGAATTTGAGAAACACAACAGATGGGCATGGGGGAAGGGGAGGAAAAATAAGGTAAAAACAGGGGCAAACCACAAGAGATTCTTAAATACAGAGAACAAACTGAGGGTTGCTAGGGCAGAGGCAGGTGGGGGGTGGCTTAAATGGGTGATGGGCATTAAGGAGGGCACTCTTCAGGATGAGCACTGGGTGTCAGATGTAAGAGATGAATCCCTGGGTTCTACTCCTGAAGCCAAGACTACACTGTATGTTAGCTAACTTGAATTTAAATAAAAAAGCACCGTAGAAGTAGTGAAAGGCATTTCACTACTCCTATCTGCTAGAGGCAATACAAGAAAAAGAAATACTGTATGTTCCAGCAATTCCACTTTTGGGTATATGCCCAAAGGAACTGAGAACAGTCTTGAAGAAACATTCGTATACCCATGTTCACGGCAGCATTGTTTGCAATAGCTAAAAATGTAGAAGCAACCCAAGTGTGTATGATGGATGGATGGATAATAAACAGATTGTGGTCTATTATACAAAATGTGGAATATTACATACAACCTTGAAAAGGAAGGAAAATGGATCAACCTTGAGGACATTAAGTGAAGTAAGCCAGTTACGAAAAGTCAAATATTGTATGATCCCACTTATATGAGGTACTTGGAGTAGTCAAAACCTTTTTGACAGCACAGTGGCTTGCCAGGAGCTGAGGGGCAGGAGAATGGAGAGTTATTGGTTAACAGTTTTACAAGATGAAAAGAGCTGGGGAGCGGGGGTGGACGGTGGGGACGGCTGCACTACGTAAAGGTACATAAATTTGATGTTATGTGGACTTGACCACATTGAAAAAGGAAACGGAATGAAATAGAGACCCCTTTCACCCCAACGAACTCAAAAGCAATGCTCTGCTAGACCCTGGCTGGCATTTAGGAGCTTGGGAGAAACAGGCAACACTCAGTTTTGGTTCCTTTATAGGGTACCTGATGTTTCGTTTGTTTTCCTTGTCCGCCTCGGTGTCGCGCTTTCTGCTCACTCTTCAATCCTGCGGGAGGGTGTGCAGTGTAGGTGCCTCTCCCTGCACGTTCGCCTGGCCTTCCAGTACAGGTAGTTTTCATCCATCACCGCGCTGACTTTTGCTCCTCCCTTCCATGTGTGGCCATCTCCTGAATTCGTTCCACGCGACCCCGGCGTGCCGTCTCCCTGGGGTCCTGTCGCTTCGTCTCTGTGTCCTTTCCAACAGAGTTCTGGGAGCTGTCCTCAGCTTAATGTTGTCCCCCTTGCCGACTCATGTGCTGGCTGCATCCAGTCCTTATTGTGGTCTTAATCCCTTAATCCTTGCTTGCACCCAGGCGTGCCTCTCTGCTTCTTGATATCTGCAGAATCTACATTTACTTGCATGTCTCAAACTCATCCCCTTAATGAATGCATTTTCTCGTGTTTCTGGTGACATTTTCCTGTTCGCTTGTCCTTCAGGCTCCAGGTCAGGGCAAGTCCAGCACCAAGGACTTCAGATGAGTTGTGCCACTTTGATTGTGTGTCCAGATGGAGCCTGGGCAAGAGGCAAAGGTGCAGGCTGGTCTTCCCCTGGGCCGTGGGGTCTCGCTTCCATGTCTGAGGGGCAGCCATGGTGGCAGGTGCCTAGAAAGACTGCCAAGACTCAGCCCATACATGGTCTTGCCTCAGCCAGAGGTCAGCGCTGGCAAGTGCTTTCTGAAGCTTGCGGTGCCTTGTGTGTTGCTGGCCTCGCTGTGGCGGTTCCGGCTGCTGCAAGGCTGACCCTCACCCCCACCTCTGGCTCACTGCAGCTTTTAGGTGTCTGGGGGTTCTTCTGGGTTCCTTCCTGCTTATTTTCTGACCTCCTGGTTGGGCTGGTTTCTCCAGGAGGAAGGTTTGCATGGTTTCCAGGAAGGGATTCTGGCTTCGTTTCTCTTTTCTTGAATCCAGGGGGGGTTGGGCTTCCTCTCACTTGAGTGGCTCTGCTCGCCTTCTTCTCCTGGGTCCCATCACCTCTGTGCTGTCTGGCTGCTGGAAGTGAGGAGCTCACACTGGTGATCAGGCTCTGCAGCTTTCCTCAGGCTGTCCCGGGGTGTTGTGCTCCCTTCTGCGTCCATGGGTCCGTTTTCTGGGGCTGGGCTCCTCTTGGCCCTCACTGGAGGGACTGTAGAGTGAGCATCTCAAACAAATCGCAGCAAGGCAGGCAGAGAATGGGGCTGGGACACAGTATACAAAATTCAAGGAAGTGCTCACCTTTGGGGTCACACATGCACCTCCCTAAAATGTTATGTTCTGGGTGCCTTGCCCACCTCACCCCAGTCCTCCCTGGCCAAGAATGAATGATGCTGTTCTCTCAACCAAGGAGGCAGGAGATGGCTCGTCCTACAGCCCTTATGTACCTAGTCAATGTAGACAGGTGAGTGATAAAGACAGCCTTAAAAGGTCCTACATTAAAAAAAAAAAAAAAAAAAGTCTAGGCACCTGGGCGGCTTAGTTGGTTAAGTGTCCGACTTCAGCTCAGGTCATGATCTCACGGTTCATGGGTTCAAGCCCTATGTCGGGCTCTGTGCTGACAGCTCAGAGCCTGGAGCCTGCTTCGGATTTTGTGTCTTCCTCTCCCTCTCTGCCCCTCTCCTGCTCATGACATGATCCGTCTCCCAAAAATAAATAAACATTAAAAAAAATCCTATGTTTGCCAAAAATATTATTGAGGTTTAATTTACTTATCAGAAAATGCACCCATTTTATGTGCCAACTGATGAGATTTGATAAATTTAAACACCTATGTAAGGACCAGCATAATCAGGACATAGAACCTTTTCATCACCCTAAAAGTTTCCTCATGCCCCTTTGTATCAACTCCCTCCCCTTCCCTAGCCACGGGCATCCAATGGGCTGATGTCGCCATTCATTTTTTTCCCTTATGAGATGGACCTTAGCGACACCTGTCTTCTCAAAGTTACCCACAGCCTTGAATGTGGGCTGGCCCCAGTGGCTTGCTTCTAACCAATTCAATGTGGGACGGGATGTGACTTCTGAGATTAGGTTACATACGATCGTGACTTCCATCTTGCTTGCAGACTCTCTGGTGGCTTTTCAGCTTGCGCACTTTGAAGAAACAAGCTGCCTTTTCAGAGACCTCATGTGGCAAGAGACGGAGAGTGTCCTTTGGCCTCCAGCCAGCAAGGAATCCAACCCTGCCAACAGCCACATGGGTGAGTTTGGAAGCGGCTCTTTCCCCAAGTGCAGTCGTGGGATGGCCACAGCCCAGCTACCACCTGGACAGCAATCCGTGAGAGGCCCCACAGCAGAGGAGTCAGCCCAACTGGCCAGATTCCCAACCCACAGAAAGGGCGAAATAATATATGTGTTATAGTAAGCCAAGTTTTGGGATGGTTTGTTACGCAGCAACCGTTAACCAATACCTGGTTCTGGCACTTCAAATGAATATTATAGTAGGTCATCTTTGGCGCCTGGCTTCTTTTCCTCAGCATAATGTTTGTGAGGTTCATCCACGTTGTTGCCACGTTGTCTTAATACTTTGTTCTTTTCTTCTTGCTGAATAGATTTCTATGATGTGTATGGCCCCCCTTACATGCCCATGCCTAATCCCAGGACACTGTGGATATAGTATATGACTTGGCAAGGGAGAACCAAGGCTGCACATAGAGTTAAGGTTGCAAACTAGCAAACCTGGAGCTGGGGAGATGATCTTGGATTGCCCAGGCAGGCCCAGGGTCATCACAAGGGTCCTCAGAAATGGAAGGAGGAGGCAGGAACGAGGGTCAGGGGTGACACGGTGTGAGAAGCCTCGGCTGGTGTTGCTGGTTTGAAAATGGAAGGGGCCCGGGTGGCCTCCGGAAGCTAGAAAAGGTAACAAAAGGATCTCCCTTTCAGCCTCCAGAGAGGAACAAAGTCCTGCCGATGCCTTGATGGTAGTCCAGTGAGGCCCACTTTGGAACTCTGGCCTCTCTCTGTGAGGGAATAAATTGTGCAGTCCTTTGCTACAGCAGCAGTAATGGTTTGTCCACTTCCCTGCTGTGGGCACGTGTGCTGTTTCTAGTTCCTGCCTATCACGAAGAACTTTGCAGTGAGGAATTCTGGGATTTTTTTTTTTTTTTTGGACATTTTCTCTAACACGGCCGCTCTTCCTTCCAGTGTTGGAACAGACTCTTCATTTACTGTTGTATATATTTGAAACAAAAATTAAAAAAAAACTGTTTTTAACGTTTATTCATTTTTGAGAGACAGAGAGAGACAGAGCATGGCGGGGAAGGGGCAGAGAGGGGGAGACACAGAATTTGAAACAGGCTCCAGGGGCACCTGGGTGGCGCAGTTGGTTGAGTGTCCGACTTCAACCAGGTTGCGATCTCGCGGTCCGTGAGTTCGAGCCCCGCGTTGGGCTCTGGGCTGATGGCTCAGAGCCTGGAGCCTGTTTCCGATTCTGTGTCTCCCTCTCTCTCTGCCCCTCCCCCGTTCATGCTCTGTGTCTCTCTGTCCCAAAAATAAATAAACGTTGAAAAAAAAAATTAAAAAAAAAAAAAAAAAAAAAAAAAGAAACAGGCTCCAGGCTCTGAGCTGTCAGCACAGAACCCAACGCGGGGCTCGAACTCACAGACCGTGAGATCATGACCTGAGCTAAAGTTGGATGCTCAACCGACTGAGCCACCCAGGATCCCCGAAACAAAAATTTTTAATGTTTATTTTATGTTTGAGAGAGACAGAGCGCAAGCAGGGGAGGGACAGAGAGAAGAGGGACACACAGACTCTGAAGCAGTCTTCAGGCTCCGAGCTGTCAGCACAGAGCCCGATGTGGGGCTCAAACTCACGAACGGTGAGATCATGACCTGAGCTGAAGTCGGACGCTTAACCGACTGAGCCACCTAGGTGCCCCTGTATATATTTTTTAGTAGAGACTTCGTCTTTAAAAGCAAAATGAACAGAAGGTACAGAGAGTTCCAAAATATCCTCTCCTTCCACCTGCCTCCCCCACCGCGGACATACATTTGTTACAATCGGTAAACCCACACCGACACGTCATTATCACCCAAAGTCCACAGTTTCCATGGGTGTTCACTCTTAGTGTCGTACAGTCCATGGATTTAGACAAATGTATAAGGACATATAATCATGGTGTCACACAGACTTGTTTCATTGCCCTAAAAATCCTCTGTGCTCCACTCACTCATCCCTCCCCCCGCCCCCCAACCCCTGGCAACCCCTGGTCCTTTTATCATCTCCATAGTTATCCTTTTCTGGGATGTCCTATAGCTGGGATCACTCAGTCATCACCTTTCAGACTGGCTTCTTTCACTTAGTAATACGTATGCTTTTAAGGTTCCTCCATGTTTTTTCGTGGCTTCGTAGCTCATTTCTTTTCAGCACTGAATGATATGCTATCTGGGTGTACTGAGTTTATCTGTTTACTTACTGAAGGGCATCTCAGTTGCTTCCAAGTTTTGGCAATTATGAATAAAGCTGCCATAAATGACCACATGTGGGTTTTGTGTGGACATAAGTTTTTGACTCCTTTGGGTAAATACCAAGGAGTGAGACTGCTGGATTGTTTAGCTTTGTAAGGAACTGCCAGACTGTCTTCTAAGGTGGCTGCGCCATTTTGCATTCCCTCCAACGACCAAGGGAGTTCCCATTGCTCCGCATCCTCACCAGCGTTTGGTGCTGTCAGTCTTTTAGATTTTGTCCATTTTAGTAGGTGTATATTGCAGAATCTTATTGTTTTAAGTTGCAATTCCTTAAGACATCTGATGTCGAACATCTTTTCATATGTTTATTTGCCTTCTCTATATCTTCTTGATGATGAAGTGTTGTTCAGGTGTTTGGCCCATTTTTAAACCAGGTTGTTCATTTTCTTCTTCTTTTGTTTTTAATGTTTATTTTTGACAGGGAGAGAGAGCACAAGTGGCGGAGGGGCAGAGAGAGAAGGAGACACAGAATGTGAAGCAGGTTCCAGGCTCTGAGCTGTCAGCACAGAGCCCGATGCGGGGCTCAAACTCAGGAACCGTGAGACCATGACCTGAGCCGAAGTCAGACCCCCAACCAAGTGAGCCACCCAGGCACCCCATTCGTTTTCTTATTGTTAAATTTTAGGAGTTCTTTGTATAGTTTGGAGATGTTTATCAGATATGTATTTCACAAATATTTTCTCCCAGCCTATGGCTGGTCTTCTCAGTTCTCTTGACATTGTCTTTCATAAAGCAGAAATTTTAATGTCAATGAAATCCAGCTTATCAATTCTTTCTTTCATGGATTGTCACTTTGGTATTGTATTGAAAAACCACCATACCCAAGATCATCTAGATTTGCTCCTATGTTACCTTCTGGGAGTTTTATGGTTTTACATTTTACACTTAGGTCAACGATCCATTTTAAGTTAGTATTTTATTAACGGTGTCAAGTCCGTGCCTAGATTCATTTTTTGCATGTGGACGTCTGGTCGTCCCAGCACCACTTGTTGCAAAGTATCTTTGCTCCACCGTATTGCCTCTGCTCCTTTGTCAGAGATCGGCTGACAGATTTGGATGGGTTTGTTTCTGAGCTACTCTATTCTGTTCCACTGAATTATTTGCCAGTAGCACAGGTCTTGATTACTGTAGCTTTACAGTAAGCCTTGAACTCAGGTAGTGTGAGTCCTCCAACTTTTTTCTTCTTTAAAAATGTGTTAGCTATTCTGGGTCTTTTGCCTCTCTGTGTAAACTTTAGAATCAGTTTGTCGATATTGACAAAATAACTTGCTGGCCTTTTGACTGGGACTGTGTTAAATCTATAGATCGAGTTGGGAGGAACTGGTATCTTGACAGTATTGAACCTTCTTACCTATAAAGGTGAAGCATCTGTTTATTTAATTCTTTGATCCATCATCAGATTTTTATATTTTCCTCATATACATCTTGTGCATGTTTTGTTAGATTTGTAAGCATTTCTTTTTTGAGGGTGCTGATGAAAATGGTATTATTGTGTTTTCAATCTCAAATTCCACTTGTTTATTGCTAGTACATAGGAAATGAAGTTTTTTATAGGGGCCTTGTATTCTGTAACGTTGCTAGAATGGCTTCCCAGTCTAGGAGTTTTTTGTTGATACTTTGAGATTTTCTACGTAGATGATCATGTCATGTGCCAACAAAGTTTTATTTCTTTCTTCCCCATCTGTATTTAGGCATTCCCCACTTTTCTAAGCTTCATATTAGGTCACTCTCCTTTTCAATGAAAGGAAAGACCTGCATTAGTACCTGTTTTTGCTAACTGAAAGAAAATGGCAGAGGATTTTCACTTTTATGAAAAAAAGCAAAAAGTGACAATAGTGTTCAGCGTCTGTTATGCAGTGAGTCATTCTGGAGGCAGCGAGACTGGCCCTGCCAAGCTCCTTCCCTGGGAACTACATTCAGCATCTCAGCATCAAGCCGCCATAGCTTTGAACCGTGTCTTTGCACATCTGTGCTTTACCTCTTTTTCATGCATCTATTAGCAAGAGGTGTCCTAAGGTATCGGAAAAGCCCAGGAGAGATTATTTTTCACATCTGGGAACACAAAGAAAATTTTCCATATAAATTAATGGTAATTGCTCCTTTGCTTTACACTATTTTGGCTTATGAAAGGTTTTATAGGGACGTTCTACTCTGATAGCAGGGGAAACGTGTACCTCTATTTCCTTTTCTTGTCTTATTGCATTAGCTGGGACTCCCAGTAAGATGTTGGAAACGAATGGTGAGAAGACATCCTTGCTTTATTCCTGATCTTAGCAAGAAGGCTTCAAGTGTAAGTTAGCAGTAGGGTTTTTGTAGATGTCCTTTTATCAAGTTCAGGAAGCCCTCCTCTATTCCTAGTTTATTGAGAGCTTTTACTATGAATTTGTGTTAGATTTTTATCAAGTGCTTTTTCTGCATCTATTGATATAATCATGTGATTTTTCCTCTTTAGCTTGTTGATGTGTTGGATTACACTAATTGATTTTCAAATGCTGAAACAGCCTTGCGTACCTGGGAAAAATCCCATGTGGTCATGATCTATAATTCTTCTTATACATTGTTCAATTTAATTTGCTAATATTTTGTTGAGGATTTTTACATCTCTGTCCATGACAAATACCGGTCTGTGGTAGTCTTTTCTTCTAATGTCTTTGCCTGGTTTTGGAATTGAGTTAATGCTGGTCTTACAGAATGAGTTAGTATTCCCTGTTGGGACGCCTGGGTGGCTCAGTCGGTTAAGTATCCAACTTCGGCTCAGGTCATGATCTCACACTTTGTGAGTTTGAGCCCCACGTTGGGCTCTGTGCTGACAGCTTGGAGCCTGGAGCCTGCTTCAGATTCTGTGTCTCCCTCTCTCTCTATCCCTCCCCTGCTCATGCTCTGTCTCTCAAAAGTAATAAACATTTAAAAAAATTTAAAAAAAGAAAAAAAAAGAAAGTATTTCCTGTTTCTATCAACTGGAAGAGATTGTAGAGAATTGGTAAAATTTTTTTCCTTAAATGTTTGGTAGAATTTTCCAGTATACCCATCTGGGTCTGCTGCTGTCTGTTTTACAGGTTATTAATTGTTGATTCAATTTCCTTAATAGATAGGCCTATTCAGATTGTTTATTTGTGGCATATATTTTTATTTTTTTATTACTTAAAAAATTTTTTTAATGTTTAGTTTTGAGAGAGAGAGAGAGAGAGTGCTCATGAAAGTGAGCTGCATATATTTTAAAAATATATATTTCTCAGAGAGAGGGGGCTGGATTCATGGAAGTTAATGTCTACAGGCTATGACTCTTCTGGAAATAAAGTGTTGGTACTCAGGGACGGCTGAGCAGGCTACAGACCAGTGAGGGGACAGCATCTCTGGGATTCTGCTACGCATGCATGTGTGTGTGTCCTCTCGCCAGGTTCCTGGAAACTGGGAGGCTGCCTACGTCTCCCCAGCTCATCTCCCCCTCTGTCTCTGCTACCCTCAGCTTTCTGGGAAACACAATCTCGCCCGAGAACCAGTAGTTTCACAGCACCTGCAGGAGATTCTCCGCGGCAGAACACGGGCCAACAAAACATGGATACTCAAGAACATGGCTCCCTGTGGGGCATCCGAGTCTTGGGTGGGCTTCTTCCTTACTTCTTCGCACCTGCTTTCCCTCTGCCCGGAACTCTCTACCACCAGATCTCTGTGCAGCTTCCCATCGCTCAGGAAGAGCCTGGTCCAAGTGACACTTTCCCCGGGAGCCTCCCCTGTCCCCCTCCTATCTGCCACCACCCCTACTTCAGCCTCCCTCTCGTATCATTGTCTGTGTTCCTCTTGCACATGTCAGTATCTCCACGTCCAATCCGTGAGCCTGTCTGCCTGTCTCTGTCAAATGTCAGCTCCATGAGGCAGGGCCTGGCCTTATCCTTGGAGAGCCTAGACCTGGGCCTGACCCAGAACGGGTGCTCGGTCAGTGTTTGGGTATGAAGGGATGATTCCTCACTTCTGACAGGCCTGATACAGCCCAGCCCTGCTGGGCCTGGGATCAGCAGAATGCACCTGGACGGGGGAGGGAGGGCGGGGCGGGGGTGTCCTTCCTTGAAGCCTCCCTCTGACTTGCAGGCTGCTCCAAGGGAGGGAACCAGCCCCATGTGGCTCCACCCACCTGACCTCCTCCCACCCCCCAGCCCCTCTGCCCAAAAGGACATGCCCTGTCCCCAGAATCAGGCTTCCTGTGGAGCTTTCCAGAAAACTAAAGCTAGGGCAGGGCCAGGGCCCTGGATGGGGAAGGTGGGGGGCTGCCATAGCCCAATTCCCAGTGGCATCCCAGGGTCCCAGGATGACAGCCAAGGCTGGAAGCTTCCCCTGCCCCGCCCGGTCGGCCCCAGCAGGAGACCTACATGCGGATCTGGGTGTTTTTCAGGGTGCAGTTCAGATCCTCCAGGGTCTCCTCCATCTCCTGCGTGTTCTGGATGAGCGACAGGTTCTGCTCCTCTAGCTTCGTGAAGATGTCCAGGAGCTGCTGGGGCTCCGTGAAGTATAGGTCCAGCTCCTGCAACCAGAGCCATGCGTGTGGGCTGGCCGGTCGGTGCAGGGGGACCGGATTCCGCAGCCCCACCCGGAGCGTGGCCACTGACCTCCCCGTCGCTGTCTGAGTCCTCAGTCATAGTGGTGGTAGAGTCTGACCTGCAGAGAGATGCAGGGTCGGGACAGCAGTGACCTGGTGCACAGAGATGGTGGTCATCTTCTCCCGCCCCAGCGGTGAAGTCGTCTGGAGTCACCAGGGCACCTCCCTGCTCCCCATGTCCTCGTCCCCTCCTTCACCCCGCCAGCTGACCAGGCAGGGGCACTAGCCCTCCTCTTGGCCCCACAATGGTCACTCAGCAGTCAGGGGACTGTTTCAAATTCAGTTAGTTCATGTCACTTCAGACAGAATAAAACTCAGCCCCCTCCCTGGAATCTGCTGCCCAGGGCCCCTGCTGCCCCCCTCGCCTCCTTCTCCTCCTGAAGTTCCCCTGCTCCTGCCTTACCTGCCCTCTTTCTGTCTCTCCGGGTGCTGACCTACCTCAGGGCCTTTGCACCCACTGCCACTGCTAGGGTTGCCCCTCATTGACCATTCTTCTTCTTCTTCTTTTTTTAATGTTTATTTATTATTATTTTTTAAAATTTTATTTTATTCTTTTTTACGTTTTTTCATTTTTGAGACAGAGATAGAGCATGAATGGGGGAAGGTCAAAGAGAGAGGGAGACACAGAATCTGAAACAGGCTCCAGGCTCTGAGCTGTCAGCCCAGAGCCTGACGCAGGGCTCAAACTCATGGACCACGAGATCATGACCTGAGCCGAAGTTGGATGCCCAACCCACTGAGCCACCCAGGCGCCCCTTTAATGTTTATTTTTGAGAGAGAGAGAGAGAGCGAGCAGAGTAGGGACAGAGATAGAGACACAGAATCCAGCCTCTGAGCTGTCAGCACAGAACCTGACGCAGGGCTCACACTCATGAGCTGTGAAATCATGACCTGAGCCAAGGTCGGATGCTTAACTGACTGAACCACCCAGGCACCCCTACCTTCGAGGAGCCACCTTCAGGGCCTTTTCTGCCCACCTCCCCTATCTAGATATGGCCTTGGCACTTGTCCTTGATGGTCCCACTGGGCTATCCTGTGACACTCGCAGCACCTCTGATGGACCCTGAGCACCCCACAGGGGTGGGGGCTCTCCCAGACCCTCGGGGGTACTGGAAAAATCGTGGGCTTTGAGCACTCAGTGTGGGCCTTGGAAGGCCCTGCTGGATGGGACCCAACCTCAAATGACTTCCAAACCTGCTCTCATCGCCCCTCCTGGCCTGCTTCGGCCTGGGCCCCTGCCCTCAACGCCAAGGTGCTGCTGGCTGAGAAGCAGGTGGGGCAGGCTTCTAGCCCGAGGAGCCTGGGCTCCACCCCTAGGAACCTGGGCTGAGGCTCATGTGACTCCAGGCTCTGACCCACCTGACATGGGGAGGTGATAAGTGCAGGGCTCTGTGGGAGCCCTGAGGGGGAACCCTGGAGGGCTTCTCAGAGGAAGGGCCACAGGAACAACCAAATCACTCACCAGGTCTGTACCTCACACCAAACACATTGATGTCCCTCTGGCAAATGAGGAACATGGGGCTTTGAGAACTAGCCACCTGCCCCATGTCAGCTGCAGGGCACTGCTGGCCCATAAGGTGCCTGAGAATCTGCCTCCAGATGGATGTAGTCTGGGGGGTAGGCTGGACTTTAGCTCCCACTTGCCCTCTCAGCTGAATGCCTTCTGCAGCCCACAACCTGCTCAACTGTACTCAGTGACCCTGGTCACACGGCTAATAGATGGAGGGACCCAGAATAGTGTGATCCTAGACCTCTAGTCTGAGGGACTGCCCCAACATGGGGCCTGGATGGTGGGAGCTCCAGGGCTGAGGGCAGTCCCGGTAGAGGAAGCATGCAGAGCTAATCCCCCCACCCCCACCCCGGAGCCTCTGTTCAACACCGAACTGTAAACAACAGCTCCCACCGGCCGGGGTTGCAGGGATAAAAGTAAACCCGAGGCATGTGCCTGGCCCACTAACGGTGGCCAGTCTTCTTCACAAGGCAGGACCGTGACACATCAAGATGAAAGTGAGCTTGGAAACCGGTAGCACTCAGGTCCCCTTCCTGCCTGAGAAGCATCAGCTGGGGGACATGGGAGGTTGCACAGTGAGAACAAACATGTAAGGGGGGGTCATCCGCATAGGGGCGTGGCCCTCAGGAGCAGGTAGGGGACGGAAGCATGGGAGAGGGTTGCCAGGCTGTCGTAGAGGAGGAAGGACAGAGGCTGGTACACCTAAGGGATGAAAGAAGATACAAAGGAGAGGGGTGGGGAGGCTGAGCCCCTGGGGCCACCTCCATACTGTTTTCCAGAGTGGCTGCACCAGTTTGCATTCCCACCAGCCGTGCAAAAGGGTTCCTCTTTCTCCGCATCCTCGCCAACATGTGTTGTTGCCTGAGTTGTTCATGTTAGCCATTCTGACAGGTGTGAGGTGGTATTGCATTTAAAAACTACCATTTCTGGGAATGCAGTATGGAGGTTCCTCAAAAAATGAAAAATAGAACTACTCTACGACCCAGCAATGGCACTCCTAGGTATTTATCCACGGGGTACAGGTGTGCTGTTTTGAAGGGGCACATGCACCCCAATGTTTATAGTAGCACTAGCAACAAGAGCCAAAGTATGGAAAGAGCCCAAATGCCCATCCACGGATGAATGGATAAAGAACATGTGGTTATACAGATACAATGGAGTATTACTCGGCGATCAAAAAGAATGAAATCTCGCCATCTGCAACTACGTGGATGGAACTGGAGGGTATTAGGCTAAGCGAAATTAGAGAAAGACAAAAATCATAGGACTTCACTCATATGAGGACTTTGAGAGACAAAACAGATGAACATAAGGGAAAGGAAGCAAAAATAATATAAAAACAGGGAAGGGGACAAAACATAAGAGATTCATAAACACGGAGAACAAACTGAGGGTTACTGGAGGGGGTGTGGGAGGAGGGATGGACTAAATGGGTAAGGGGCACTAAGGGATCTACTCCTGAAATCATTGTTGCACCATATACTAATTTGGATGTAAATTAAAAAAAATAAAATAAAATAAAAAAACTACCATTTCAGTGGCCTCATCTCCTGATCTGTTTGTCAAGACACTCTCTTTTATTTTTTAAACATTTATTTATTTTGAGAGAGAGAGGCCGAGAGAGAGCACAGGGGAGAGGCAGAGAAAGAGGGAGACAGAGAATCCTAAGCAGTTTCCGCACGGTAGGTGCGGACTCAATCCCAGGACTGTGAGATCACGACCTAAGTCCAGATCAAGGGTCGGATGCTCAACCGACTGAACCACCCAGGCATCCCAAGACACTCTATTATGAAATAACCATGCCAGAATACCGAGAATGGAAGGGACCTACGATAGCCGGATCTGAACAGGACGTGGCAGGGCAGCCGGAACTCTCTTGCCTGTTGGCTGGAGCGTATAATGTAGCAGCCATGGCAGGTCTTTGGCAGAAGCCGCTAAAGCTAAGCATCTACTCGCCTCGTGAACCAGCACTCCCACTCTTGTTTCCAACAAAAATACTCATGCAAAGAGTGCTCCAACATAAAAGTACTGGAATGTTTGCAGCAGCTCTAATCAAAATAGCCAAGAATTGGGAACAACCCAAAAGGCCACCAATCGTAGAGGACCTGGAGAGTGGGGCTTCGTGCGGTGGGGCACTAGGCGGCGACCGCCAACAACGCCTGCTTCTGCGCACGATCACGCAGGCATGCAGCAGAGACAAGCCAGGCCCAGACAGCATTTTATGTAAAAACCCAGACTCTGGCTTCTCTTAAAAGGCTCTGACGCTCCCTGCACCCACTTGCCTGCCTGCATCCGTTTATATTTGTCTCGTTTTAGCACTCAAGTGGGCCACCCCAGACAGAAGGTTATCAAATCGGACAGAAATAAAACGGTTTAGAAAACACCTCGATCTTGGGGCTTGAGTCAGACTATACACCCTTCAAGCTGGTAACAGCCCCCTCGTCACGGTCTCACCCTTCCCGGAGAGGCTGGGCTTGTCCTAGGCACCCCTGGCTTGGAGCCACTTGGGAGCAGTCCCCAGCAGGCCCCAGCCACTACCCTAGCCTCCTTGCCCTACCCCAGACCCACTCACCCTTTGGCGTTCAGCCCGCTATACACACTGGCCTGGCTTCTATGCTGGAGGTTCAGGGTGTTGGACGGGATCTGCCCCAGCTGCGCCACCTGCAGGAACTTCCAGAACTTCTTTGGGCCCTGCCCCTCTGGAGGAAACAGAGGGATGGTTTTCACATGCCCCAGCCCGGGGCAGGGCCCCTCCAGCTTGCGCCAGCCACGTACCTCTGGAGCCTGTCTTGCCCTTGGTCCCTGGTCCTACAGGAAACAAGGGAGGGGTTTCGGATGGCTTCCACTGGAGAAAGGCCTTCAGCAATACTGCTTGAGGGCACAGGGCTCCCTGGGGCCCTCCCAACAGTTTCAGAAAGGGCCCCCACAGTTTCAGGGCCCCCACACAGTTTTAGGGCCCACGCAGTTTCAGAAAGACCTACAAGGGAGGAAAGCCCCTTGGGTCTGAGTTAGAGATGGCCCTGTCTTCCCTGAGGGAATGTGTGGGCCCTAAGGGGCAGCTGCTGCCCCTGGCTGGGGCTTTACAGGCACTGAAGGGGCCCAGCCTGTGGCCTGGACACCTCCAAGGCCACTGCCAGCAGGGCACAGGGTCTGGGTGGACCCAGGGAACTACCTTCTTTCCTGTTACCTTTGTCCCGGATCGTGGAGTGTAAAGTGTTCTCTATGGGGGGCTCAGTGACCTCCTTGGCTTTTTTGAGAGCCAAACGCTTCTCCTCCCTCTCTTCCAACCACTCCTTGGGCGACAGCTTGTACAGGAAGTCCTTGTAGGCCTTGTAATGCTGCAAAGTGTCTTCAAATTTGGAGATCTCGCTGGATTGGGGAGGGGGAGGGGAGGTCAGCTTCCTCCTCGTGGGGAGACCCCTCCAGAGGGAACTGCCTCTGCAGCCTGGGTAAGCCCAGAGTGCTCCTGGCTCTCCTGGGGACAGGTGTGCCTGGGAGAGGACACCGGCCTGCTGGGGACCGACGTGGGTCACACCTCTACAGGTATAACCCTCTGTGACTTTGGACTTGCAGCTGACCCTGGGGGCCCTGGTCTCCAAGTGAGCCTGCCTCCTGGTGCTGTGGCCTTGTGAAAGTCACTGGATCTCTCTTGGCCCCTGTCACCTCCTCTGTAAAATGTGCAGCTGCGTCCGCAGAGCTTTGAGTCCCTGAACCACTTAGGTTTGAGAGGCAAAGCCACGCAGTGGCTTGCCCTCCGCGCTCACCTTTTGATGTTCATGATCTGGGTGGTCAGGTCACGGATTTCCAAGATCTTCTCCACCTTTGCTTTGGTCTCCTTCTCAGCCCTGGAGGTGGGGATGGGGATGGGAGCAGGGGGCCAGTCGCAAAACTGTTAAAGGGGGCATATTCACCGTCCTGGGGCGGGGCGGTGGGTGGGGGGAGCTGCCAGGGTCAGGTGGTGGGGGGAGGGGATGGGGGGCAGGCAGGCTGCAGGCTAGCGTGGGCGCAGGTGCTCAGGCCCCACGAGCACTGGGGGGCCCTCCATGTGGGCTCACGCTTTCAGGGCCTGCACCGAGCTCCGATCATTCTCCCGGAGGAACTCCTCGAACAGGGCGGCGTCATTCTCCAGGGACCTTTCTGCCCGTTCCAGCTCTGCCTCCTCCTTGGTCACCAGCAGCTCCAGCCGCTGGATCTCCTGCTGCTTCATGTCCAGGGCGTACTGAGGGCCACCAGAGTGGGAGTCACACCCCTCACTGGGACAACCCCCCGCCCGGGCCCCCCCCCCCCCCCACAGCACAGCTGGGCCAACCTGGATGCGGAACATCTGGCGCTTCTGGTTGATGTAGTTGTTCAGGTTATCAGATTCCATCTTCTTTTCTGCAAAGAGAGGAGAGGGGCGGGGGGGGGGGGGGGGTGGGCAGGGTGAGAGAGACCCAGACCGGCTGGGATACCTCTCCAGGCACCTGCTCTGCTGTGAGGCCCAGGTTGTTACGGGGACTCTGGGAGACTGGGCTCCGTCTCTAGCAACAGGAGAGGAGGCTCTGTGGATATATCACACTCTCCACTGCTGGAGATCGGGCCAGGTGGGAAGTCCTTTCCTGAGTCTGGCCTGAGCCTCTCCTGCCGTAGTACTCTTTTCACCTGGAGTGAGACTCTGGACAGCCCTGCCCAGGAAGTTTCACCCAGCTGCACCTAATAATGAAAGACCTATTGGGCCAGGAACTGCAAAGGGATGGGGAGAGAAAAACAGGGCAGCATGATCTCTATTCGGGGTGCTCTAAGTCCCCAGGATCCAGTTTAGATAGTAGCTACGATGAGGGAGCATTAAGGCAAGCTGATAGGCCGCAAACCACCCCCCCCCCACCCCCCGCCCAGGCGGCCCAAGAACAAAGGAAAGGGAAAAAACAAATGGTTAACTGATAGAGCATCACAGTCCTTCGGGACCTAAGTCTCCATTACCCCTCCATAGCGATGTGGGAAACAAAGGCAGAAGGTAATGGCAGAACTAAATTTCCTTATAACCTGCCGCCCATTGACAGATACTTGAGGCGGGCAGAGTAAGTTTCTCCAGGAGCTGTCTTACTGCTACTGCTTTGCTAGAGGTAAAATCAACCTTAGCTTGACACTAGCTAGGCCTCCAGTATCCTGTGAGTCTTCTTTAGCTCATGAAAATCTCACTGGAAACTTCCGCTGGCCTCTACCTCCCCCAGTGTCTCCTCATGGTCCCCGGGCAGCTCTTCCTGCCCACAGGTCCTGTCCCCGTGCTTCAAGAAAATCACCCTTTTGCACCAAAGACGTCTTCAAGAATTCTTTCTTGGCCTTTGGTTCCGGGCCGCATGGGCCCCACTATCACCCCAAAAACCCTCATCAGCTAGGTCTACACACCAGGTGGGAAGCCAGTGGGAGAAAGTTAAGGTGGGCCCCTGTAAGACCTTCTGGAGCAAAAGCAGAGGGCAAAGGGCCATGGGATCCTCTTTCCCTGGTCTTTCTGGAGAGGAAAGCCCAGAGACGTCCTGACTTTGGAGAGACCAGGAGTCAAGGAAAGGACAGCAGAGCCATGTGACTCTCTGCCTCATCTCTTAAACCCTCTCTGTTCCAGAAGACCCTAGTGTGGTGTAGGAGTGGTGTTTCAAGCCTAGAAGCCTGGCAGAGACCCAGCTGGGCCTCTGCCTCCCTGGCCCATCTTGTGGGAAGGCCCTTCCCTCAAGGAGACCCAGGTCCTCACTGCAAGTCAAATCTGGGATACCGACAGGTCTGGTGCCTAAACCTGCTGGGTCCAGTCTTCCCACTGAGACCAGCTTCCTCTCCCAGATCTTGGAATGGAGGGTAGAGACCAAAAGGAAAAACGTGTAGTTCTGTGTCTCTTCATGCAGAGCTCGGCACACATAATGTCAAAGTGAGCTCAGGGGCTTTGTTCCCCCATATAACAAGCCACGGGGTCAGGGGGTAGAGGCTGGGGGGTCTCGGATTAATATTCACATTCAGTACACCAGTTGGGTTCCAGGACTCTATCATCTGGGCTGGTAGAGTATTAATGCTGGGTCATAAAACTAATAACAGCTCTCTCTCTCTCTCTCTCTCTCTCACACACACACACACACACACACACAGGACTTCCGTGTAGCATCTAAAGACGCTGAATCCCACAACCCACGAGGTCGCCACTGTCATCAGACCGGAGAGGAAACTGCCGTGCAGAGGAGGTGAACACCTGGCCCAGGATGGCGAGGGCATTCAGTGCTGAAGCTGACATCTGAACCCAGGGAACCTGGTTCCAGACTGATGCTCTTTCCCTCCACCATATTAAGGGACTATATTTTATATGGGCGCAATCTGCCTTCACGTGCACGGGAACCTTCCGAATGCAAGCAACGTTGGGATTCAAAGGCTTTTAGATTGGCAGTCCGGCTGGAATCCATCCCTGTGATGGAGGGAGGCGGGCTCAGACACAGAAACGACCCTCCTTCCCCACTGCATCGGAGCCCTGCCTCTCCGAGCACGTGAACAGCACTGCGCGCGCCCCGAGGTCAAGACCCGACGCTGGGGAAGGGGGCCACCTTTGGTCATGGAGAGTTTCCACGCCGTGTCGTCGTGGAAGGCGCGCAGCCGCTCCGCCTCGGCTCGCACCTCCTGGTCCTGCATCTCGTCCTCCAGCTGCAGCTCGCGACGCAGTCTGGTGTGCTTGGCCAACACTTTGGACGCGTAGGTCATCTTTTGGTGCATCCGCAGCGTCTTCTTCTGCTCCCGCTCCTGTTGGGCGGGGTCGGCCGGGGTCGGGCGGGGCCTGCCACTACTTCCACCCCCTCCCCCACCGCGCCTGGGACCAGCGTCCTCCCATCGCCGGCGACGCCTTGTCCCTGGGTCGCACAGCCTTGAGGGGACGCGCATGCGGCGCGGGGAGGTGAAGGGGGAATTGCCCGGGGGGGGGGCGCACTTGGGTCAGGGTGGGGGTGCCCTTGGCGGGGCTGAGCATTGTTGCGCGCAGAGGGGGCTGCGGAGCTGTGTGCCGGGGAAAACGTTCCTGGGGGCTCTGAGCACACCTCCCGGGGTGAGAGGGCAGTGGGGCTGAGAGCGGGGGTTAAGGACGAGGTGGGGGTGGGGTTGCCAGATTAAGTACAGGATGCCGAGCCAGGTTTGCATTCCAGGTCAGTAGTGCAGGGACATACTCACTAAGCGATGGTTCCTCCTGAAGTTCATTCACACTATTCTCATATTCTCAAATTGTGATTTGCTAAATCGGACACACCGAAGGTTCCGGGAAGCTAGATCTTGTGAGTTTCCAAAAGAAACTCGAAATCCCGAGTTTGGTCTGCAAGCTCGGTAGTCAGAGCTGGCGGCGGCGGGCGGGGATCTGCTCCTCTCCACCCAGCCTGGCCTCCAACCTGCCCCAGCGTTGCTCCCGTCCCTGAGCCCTCAGCTTGGGGGGACCCCAGGATGGCGTGGGGATGGGGGCTTTTGTTCCCTGAGGACTAGTGCAGGCCAAAGGCCCCCTCACGGGAGCCCAGCCCTTCCTGCAGCCCAAGCCCTGGGGTTTCTCCACATCCTTCCATGGCCCAGGCACCTCAGCCTGCAGGATCAGACAGGCCTGCACAAATCCTCTTCTCTTCATCTGTCCTTTCCCCAGGGCTGCCAGGTGCATCAATGAACGCAGCGTCTTTAGAAAGCTGCTTAGGGAAACCACATCTGTGGCGGGACCCAGCCCGAGGCCCCTAGATTGGACCTCCGTGTAGCAAAGCTGGGGAAATATCACCTAGATTCCCAGTGGCAGAGGGTCTGCACTTAGAAGAAACTAGGCAGCTGCTTGGGGGTCAATGTGACATTGGCGGGGCTCTGCTGGGGTGTGGGATTGAGGGGGGAGGGCTGTGCTGGGGGGGGACGGGTGCCATGTTTGCCATGTTTGGGGGGCTTAGGAAGAAGGCAGAAGCGACCGTGGAAGCAAGGCCAGGCTGGGAAGAGATAATCCTGCCCTGGAGGAAGGTCTCTAAGTCCGTCAGAGAAAGTTGTGTGTGTTTCTGCTGTATTTGCCCACTTGGAGGCCTTGCAGAAGTGTGTGCTGCTCGGTGTGGCTTTGTGGGAGTGTCTCCTTCCAGGGCATGAGTGGGTGCACAGCATGGCAGCAGGATGGGGAAAACACTGATGGTGGCCCCCACAGAGCTTCTAGGCAGTTGGTGGGGCAGGGAGGTCTGAGTAGGGGCTGGAAAACGTGCATTTCCTTTTGTGTCTTCGGTTGGGGTCTCGGCCGGAGCCAGTTCTCCGAGGAATCTCAGATACTGAGCCATGAGTTGAAGTAGACAGAGTCAGCCCGGGAGGGCTGGTCATAGGCATGTGCCTGAGACCATGTCCCAGAAACCTGGCCCATGCTGAGCACTTCTCAGTGAAGATGCCCGCTGGTGAGTCCTCCCTGAGCCTGGCTGCAGTGACGCTTGCTCGCTCCAGCCATGCCACGGCAGGTGGGAGTGGGCAAGTGGGCTCTTGGGTGGGGAGGCAAGACAGACTATGCTGGGGTGCAGACAAGGCGCGGGCCGGTGGAGGGGGGTCCGGGGCTAGCTCAGGGACTCCCAGGTGCTGCTGAGGGCCATGCATATGTGTACGTGTGTGTGCGCACGCGCACACACGCACAGGTGCATGTTTGTGTGTGGATTTGGCCTCCAAGAATTCCCACGAGAGGGATTGTGCAAGGCTGGAGCAGTTGGAGGTGCGGGTCTCCTGGGAGAGGCAAGAGGGGGCCTGAGGTCTGAGACGGGCCTTGAAGGACAGGGAGTGTCAGGAGGGTGGCATCTCATGCAAGGGACAGCAGAAAGACCTGATGGCTGAAGCACGGTGGCCACAGCAGCTTCCAACAGCCCACTCTGACAAGGCCCAGGAAGAGTGGCGATGAAGCTGGGTAAGACAGTGGGACAGGTCAGAGATTGGAGAGCTCGTCAGGGTTTCGAGTTGATTTTTTAAAAATAGTGAGGGGCGCCTGGGTGGCTCAGTCGGTTAAGCATCCAACTTCAGCTCAGGTCATGATATCACGGCTCATGGGTTCAAGCCCTGTGTGGGGCTCTGTGCTGACAACCCAGAGCCTGGAGACTGCTTGGGATTCTGTGTCTCCCTCTCTCTCTGCCCCTCCCTCCCTCACCCTCTCTCTCTCTCTCTCTCTCTCTCTCTCTCTCAAGTATCAATAAACATTTTTAAAAAATAGTGAACCATTGACTATTCTAGAGTGAGAGAGTGACCTGAGGAAAGTACTCTTCTGAGAAGGGCAATCTGGGTCTGCGTGCATGAGGGAGGGAATAGTTGCAGGCAGGCCTCAGTCCTGGATACTCACTAGGCGAGACTTATTCCGCTCCTGATCTCTGAGCAAGAAGAAATCCACGTCTCCAGACATGTGGAAAGGATTAGCCTCATGGTCAGGAACAATCTCGGGCACTGGGGAGGGAGATATCTCATTGGAGAGATGAGCCAGCTCTTCCAAACAGGTGGTCTGTGTCTCTGGAGTCCTGGTGCCCTCCCAACCCAGCATGAGGAGCTTCCTTGAAAGCGTGAGCAGGTGTCGAATGTTCTCTTGGATCCAGCTGTGCCTGAAATCCAACCCTGGACCTTCTGACTGCAGAAACTCACCTGTCAGGTTTAACCTAGGTGGGCTTGGGCTTCTGTCCCTGACATCTGAAAGAGGCCTGGTAAACACAGCTCCCACCCCCCGCCCCCCGTCTCAGACATGTGGCCCTCTGTCCCCTCTCATTTAAAGTCCCAGGAACCCCCATTCTGCAGAGGGGAAAAGCAGGAGTGGGGAAGTGATGGGGCCAGATGGTCAGGGAGGCCTAGTGACTCCAGAGCAGAGGCACCTGCCTGCGGAGGGCAGTGAGTGCTGCAGGGCAATGCCCTGTCCGCAGGATTCTCCACAAGCCCCCCAGGGGGAGGCTGAGTTTGGGGGCGAGTGACGGCAAAACACCTGAGGCCTGGGGAGGCAGGGCAGGACTTTGAGAGATGGGAGCTGCCAAGGACCCTAATTTTGCTGCTCCTCCCACCCCTTTGGGTAAGGGTTAGGTTCCCACTGCTCAGCTCAGCAGGGATCAGGGAGGACAGAACCCAGAAGCACCAAACTAAGGTCTTAAAAATATGGTTGCTTTCTCCCGCATCCTCCATTTGGAGGACACAGCATTCGTTGTAAAACAAACTAAAGCATTCTTGGAAGCTAAAGAGTATAATAACAAAATAATTCCTCCACTTCAAAACAATCGCTGGTAATATTTCTGGGGGTATTTTCTTCTAGTACATGCTAACACCTATTTTTAATAATTTCATATCTTCTTTTAAAAAACACTTGACCAGGGCGCCTGGGTGGCTCAGTCGGTGAAGCGTCCGACTTCGGCTCAGGTCATGATCTCATGGTTCATGAGTTTGAGCCCTGCATCGGGCTCTGTGCTGACAGCTCAGAGCCTGGAGCCAGCTTCCGATTCTGTGTCTCCGTCTCTTTCTGCCCCTGCCCCACTCATGCTCTGTCTCTCAAAAGTAAATAAACACTTTAAAAAATTAATAAAATAAAAAAATCTTTAAGAAAATAAATAACTAAAAACACTTTACCTTCAGCAGCTGCCTGTGAAATTACTAATTCTTTGTGGACCTGTAGGCAAATGTAAAAGGCTGCGGTAACGCGTGATTTCATCAGGACCCGTTGCCGGGACATGTGCAGCAGCCCGGGAGCCGCCTCGGACACCCCACGGCACACACCCGTGTGCCCCCACGGACTGGGTCTTTGCAACTGATTTCGGGAAGGGAGAACAGAGGCCAGGGGCTGTGAGCATTTCCAGACTTCGAAGTCTGATGCTGGCCTGCCTTTCCTTTCTGTCTTATTTCACACCCTCACCAGCAGAAAGGGGATGCTGTGAAGGGGGGATTTGAAGTTCTAAGAGACTCAAAATACCGCCGCACAAGAGTCCTACTTGTCAACTAGGAAGAGTGGAGAAACTGACAGACTCCACCCTGCTCAGGCCATCGGAGGGAACCAGGGCGGAAGCCAGAGGGGTGGGCCGTTTCTGGCCAGTGCAACCCCAGCATGTCACCCCGGTGGTCCGCCAGGACCCTTCACCCACACCTGTCCTGTGGAGGTGTCAGGAAAGCCCCGAGTCCACCTCTTTGCACTATTCTTTCAACTTTTCAACCGGTCAAAATAGTTTGAAAACGAGTGAGAAGAATAAAGAAAGATTATCCACTCCTGGGCCCAGCCAGGAGGAGGAAGCAGGCGGTCCATTCTCAGCTGGGCTTCTGGAGCGGGGAGCCCGTGGGAGGGGGGCGCCCAAGATAGGGAGAGGTCACGTGGGTAGTGGTCACACGGGTGGTGGATGGGAGGAGAAGGGACCGGGCTTGTGCAGGTTTGGTTTGGAGTCGTGCACTCTTGTCCCACGCCTAATCACAACTTTCTTTTACATCCTTTGGTTCCGACACAGGGGTTCCAGAAGAGACCGCCCAAGGGCCTCTATGCGTCGGGGGACATGGTGCCCAGGGCACGTGGCTCGCCTCCCTCACCAGGCCATCCCCCCCCCCCCCCCGCCAGAAAAGGCATAAGTTTAGAAATTGCACACAGCTCCGGACAAGAAGGGGGGAGCCTGGCAGACAGGGAGTGTTGGAACTGGGGAGGCAGCGGGTCTGGGGTTAAGTGGGGAAGTGCGGTCCACTGGGCTGGGCTGTGGGAGGAGGGTGTGCAGGAAGTGATGGCTCTGGGTGCAGCAATGGTGTTGCATAGCTAACCCCCTCTTCACATCCTCATGCCTGTCTCTCTCACTCCCTGCATCTGCCCAGCAGCCCTGGGCAGAGGCATCTCCCTAAATTCAGAAGAGAGAGGACTGAGCCAGAGTCGGAGTCTTTATGTCCCCAAACTGGCCGTTAGCACGCCTGGGCTGCATGTCCCGTGTCCCCATCGAAAAGATTAATTACGATAGTTAGCAAGCACTGAGCACTTAACCGTGGGCCAGACCAAGGATTATACCTGACTTGATTTTCATAGCAATCCTATGAGTTGGGAATTCTTGTTACTCCCACTGAGGAAACTGAGGCACGGAGAGGGAAGCTGCTCACCCGAGGCCACAGAGCTAGAAGTAGCTATGTGGGGACGGGCTTCCAAAAACAGAAATTGCATTTGCAGTCCTGCAAGTAGGGAATGTTTCCGAATGGCTAATGGTTAATGTATTAATGTGAAGATGAGCCCACGATCAAGGATGGCAGTCATTTGGAGCAGATCATTCCAGAAAGGCAAAGTCGGTTTGACATTTAGAAACCAATCAATGTAGTAACCCCAATAACAGAATGGGGGAGAAAATTATATGATCTTTTCAAGAAATGCAGTAAAAGTATTTGATACAGTTCGAAACTGATTTTTAATGAGAGTCTTAGCAACATAGGAATAGAAGGAGACTTCCCTGGTCTGATAAGAGGAAGTGTGGTGAGCTGAGTAATGGCCCCCCAAAGATGTCCATGGCCTACACCCCAGACCTGTGACTAGACTCCCTTATATGGTAAAGGGGACTTTGCGGATGAGATGAAGTTAAGGACCTTGAGATGCAAGATGGTCCTGGATTTGCAGATGGGTCTGATGCAATCATGAGGGTCCTTCTAACAGGAGGCAGGAAGGCCAGCAGCATGAGGAGGAGGTGTGACAATGGAAGCAGAGGTTGGAGTGATGTCACAGAGACCGGAGGATGCTGTGCTGCTGGAGTTGGAAATGGAGGAAGGAGCCAGGAGCCAAGGACGCAGGCGCCTCTAAGCTGGAAAAGGCAAGGAAGCAGATTCTCCCCTGGAGCCTCTGGAAGGAACGCAGCCCCATGGACACTTTGATTCTAGTTTTCTAAGTTTCATTTTGGACTCTGACCTCCAGAATTGTAAGATAATTTATCTGTGTTGCTCTAAGCCACTGAGTTTGTGGTAATTTGCTATAGCAGCAACACGAAATGAGTACAGGAACCTACAAGAAACCTCTAGGCAAAATATTGCGTGCTTCCCCCGCCCCCCATGATCAGGAACAAGGCATGGATGCCTGTCTTTGCACTTCTACTCAGGGTTGTAGTTAAGCAAGAAAAAGAAATAAAAAGTATAAGCTTGGAAAGGAAGGACAAATAATGTCATCTCAAGGTGATGTGATTGTAGAGGAGAAAATCCAAAGAATCTGCAAACAAAATGGTTACCACTAGATTAGAGATGATTTATAGGTCTGATTGTAAAGTGAAAACAAAACTTGTATAAAATGCAGTATCTTCATGGCCTTGGGGGTCAGCAGAGAGCTTTAAAACAGTTCATAAAACATACCAACGATAAGAAAATGATTGGGAAAGTGAACTCCACTAAAATTAGGAACTTTCGTTCATTAAACATGCACCACTAAGAAGGGAAAAAGCAATCTGCCAAGTGAGGGAAGGTATTTGCATATTTAGAACTGGTGAATGACTTGTTTCCAGAATATGTAAAGAGTTCCTAGAAATCATTAAAATGAAAAGACAACCCAGCAGAAAAGTGGGCAGAGTCAGGAACAGGCACTTCATAACAGAGTCATCAGTGAACATATGAAAAGGTAATCACTCTCATGGATCACAGGGAATATGAGATACTAATCCATATCCAAAGGGCCAGGTAATAGCAAGAGTATTGACAACGTGCCAGGTGTTAGAAAGGATGTGGAGCGTCTGGATTGCTTACACCTATTATTGGTGGGACTGTGAATTGGAACAAGTCTTCTGGAAAACTGCTCAGCACTATCTACTAAGGTTAAACATCCTGCCAGCAATTCCACTCCTTCCTCATTTCCAGGAGAAATGAGCGTTTATGTCCTCTAAATGGCATGCACAGCAATGTTCACTGCAATATTGCTCAGAATATCAAAAACCCAGAAACAACCCAAATGTTCATCCATCCCGGAAAGAATGATATACTGTCGGCATATGCACACAACAGAATGCACACAGCAACAACCAAGAAGGGACTCTTGTGACTGGCATTTCACAGGTGGGATGTTGCGTGAAAGAGGCCAGGATCGAAAGAGCATGGAGTGTGACTGCACTTATATGAGGTTCGAGAATGGATAGAATGATTCTGGGGTGACAGCAGAGCCCTGCTGTCTCTGGGGGAAAGGGAACTTCCGGGAAGATGCAAATGTTCTAGATGGCGAATGAGATGGAAGCTACAAATGTGTATACATTTACTGAAATTTGTCAAACTGTATACCTATGATTTGTGCATTTCACCTAATTATACCTTAGCGAAGGGACCAAACCAATCCACCAAACCCGGATGCCTCACCCTTAATGTGGTGATAAGTTCAGGCACAGGGATCCATGGTTAGAAGAAGCTGTTGGGTGAATGGTTGATGGGAATGTGGTAGAGGGCCAGGCAGTCACCACCAGACCCCACCGAGCGTGGCAATACCACGAGTGGGGGGCAGCTAGACGCACGGGCTTCTTGTGAGAGGTGGTAGGGAGCATTCTTGTGGACAAAATGGAACATCTTATCAAGCACGTAAGGTTAAAATGTACAATTAAAGGAAAGATGAGGAACAGAGAAACAGTTTCTAGAACAATGACCTGGTAGCAAACAGATACATACAGAACAGGGGTCGTTCTACAGGTAATTAACACCATTTCTCAGTAAGTCAAGACGCAGAAAATGAAAGGATGTGGGGGAGGGGCTCTGTTAGATTGTAAAGAGAGAGAAGATGATCAGATCTCATTTGAATCAATTAGAACGAATCTTCTATAGGAAGACATATCTGAGATAATTGGGTAACTTCACTGTGGTCTTGCAAAGAAAAAGCCCTATTTTTGAAAAATGTACGTTGTGGGATGTAATGATGCAAGGATATGCCTGGATTTGACTTTTTTTTAAATGTTTATTTATTTTTGAGAGAATGATAGAGTGTGAGTGGAGGAGGGGCAGAGAGAGAGGGAGACACAGAATCTGAAGCAAGCTCCAGGCTCTGAGCTGTCAGCACAGAGCCCGACATGAGGCTTGAACTCACGAACTGGGAGATCATGACCTGAGCCGAAGTCAGACGCCTAACTGAGCCACCCAGGCGCCCTGCCTGGATTTAAATTTAAAGTATGCTTGCCAAGTATGGAAGCAACCCAGTTGTCCATGGATAAATGAATGGATAAAGAAGATGTGATACACACACACACACACACACACACGTGCACACACAGGAATATTAGCCATAAAAATGAATGAAATCTTGTCATTTGCGACAATGTGGATGGAGCTAGAGAGTATTATGCTAAACAATGTTAAGTCTCTCAAGGAAAGACAAATACAATGTGATTTCACTTGTGGAATTTACAACATAAAACAAATGAACAAAGGCAGAAAAAGAGACAAACCAAGAAACAGACACTTCACCATAGAGAACCAAACTGATGGTCACCAGAGGGAGGGAGGGGTGTGGGGTGATGGGAGAAACAGGTGTTGGGGAATAAAGCATACAGCTATCATGGTGAGTACTGAGTAATGTTCAATCACTATATTGTCCACCTGAAACTATTCTAGTTGTAGGTTAACTATATTGGAATTAAAACTTTAAAAATTAAAATTAAAAAATGTTCTGGCAAAGACGAAAAACAAAAAAAGAGAAGGATAGATGAAACAAATGTGGCTAAATCTTCTGTACTGGTGATGGGCACCTGAGTTCACAGGACCTTAGTCTCTATTCCTGGACAGGTTTGGGTTTTCAGAATTAAAAGAAAGAGGAAACCAGGCGGGTGGGGAGGGGGCAGGGGAATGAGAGGTGGGAGCTCAGCCTGTGAGAGGTAGGCTCAGGGAGTGTGCTCCCATCTGCCCCCTTCTATGGAAGGATCAGACTGGCCTGCGAACCTGGGGGGCGGCACAGGAGGCCAGGGGGATGGAACAGCACTGCAGAGGCTCAGAGGAAGCAGTACAAGCAGCCAGCTGCCTACCCTTCTTCCTCTTAACAAGGGGGAAGTTGCCTAGTTGAAAAGTTACATGGCTCAGCCTCCCTTTCAGATACTGATGGCCACGGGACAAATTTTAGACAATGGAACGTAGGCAGAAATTGCTGTGTGGGTCCTCTGGGAAGGGTATTTTTCCAAGGAGGACTGAGCTGGCTGGGAGGCTGTTTTGCTCCTCCCTTGACCCTTTCCCCATGTCTGAAATCAGATGTGATGGCTGAGGCTGCAGCAGCTATTTTGTGACCACATGATAACTTTGCAGTTGAAACCCTAAGGCTAAAATTGGCTTGAAGGCAGAAAGACTTGGGACCTGGTCACCGGGACAGTTTCTTAGAACTGCTGTCTGTGGGGCCTCCTGGAGCTCTGGACTGCCTCCCACATTTCCCTTTACTGGAGGAAAAATAAATCCTACTTTGTTTACATTACTATTATTTTGGGTCTCGGTAACCCATTGGAAGCAGAAGACTTTCCTTTTGCCACCGGTGTTGGAGACAGGCCTACGGAGGGAGATGTCTGACTCTCACCCACGCAGACTTCAGCTCCCAGCTTGAGGGCTCCCTTTACCTGTGTTCCTGCATTTTTCCTTTTTTTCTTCAATGACTGAAGTAGAACTATTGTCCGTGGACTCCAGGATGTTCTCTGCAGGGAGACGAAAGCAAAGGCCACAGCAAATGACTCATTGGCTCTTGAAGCCGTGAACACAGCAGGAGGCTGGGAGAGACTCCAGTGCCCTTGCCTGCCTGCTGAACCCCCCCCCCCACAAGTCACCCAGCTTCCCTGAGCCTCAGTTTCCACATCTGAGAGGATTGTACGGACTTTGCTGGCAAGCTGTGATAACTGCACAAAAATGGCCCGTGTGCACACGTGCCTGACACACACAACACGTTTTGTGCTTTTCTCTTCGGCATCCTTCCATTTGCCCCGTGAGAGGCGCGCAGGGCCCGTTTATGGGGAGGTCACAGACCCAGGCCCTCTGCTTCAGGGCCCTGCCTGTGCCTTTGCCGTGAGCCTCCCAGGGCTTCCCTCGGGACTGCAGCGGAAGATTGGGGGAAGCCCATATCCTTGATGCCTTCCCTTCAACTGACACCCACAGGGATGGAGGCATTTGGCCTGGTAGGTTCTCCTACCCCAACTCAGAAATCATCTGTAGCTTGGAGATTCCAGTCTCTGCCAGCCTGGGAGGGCAGCCAGCTGCTGGCAGATGGGGAGGGGGCTGCCAGGGAGCCTGGGGATGTGCTCAGGTGGGCAGCCAGTCATTTTGGACCAGCTTGGGGGAGGAGACTTGGGATGACGCCGGGAAGGCAGGGCTTGTGAGGTGAGGGACGTATACCAAGGGCAGACCCTGAGCAGCTGGGTGATGGGCTGTGGAAAGAGTGAGGAAGAGAGCTGTCCTGTGGCCCTGGCAGGCGGGTCAAGGGTGTGGGGCTGACAACTCAGATGCCTGCAGGTCAAACTGCATATATAACGGTGAGCAGAGGGGAGGCAATAGGGAGCGGTGAGGTGTGTGGAGAATTCAGGAGCACAGACTGCTGGGTGCATATTCTCCATCTGGCTGACTGCATGGTTCAATTACCAGGTAGCAACATTTAGTTAACTAGATCACAAAAGTCAGCAGATACTGCTATTATTTAAATAGATTAAAACCCAAGCCAAACAAACCAAAACTCTAATGAAATTCAACTTTTGTCTTAATTAAAAGAGCAATGCACAGGCATGGCAAAAAGGGTTAACGATGTGGTTTGCTGTGTTACGATGACCACTGAAATGACATGTTGATACGACGAAAAATCCTCACCCGGAGCCCTCCCTACCAAATGGATCTTTGTTTCTCTAACCAGAGGTATTTTTGCATACGCGTGCTTAGATGTCCCCTTACTTTTTCACTGCAAAATCATCTTTTATGCTACACCATGGATGAACCTTGAGGACACTGTGCTGAGTGACAGAAGCCAGTCACACAAGGACAAACACTGTATGAGCCAACTTACATGAGGTCCCCAGAGCAGTCAGACTCCTATGGACAGAAACCAGGATGGTGGGTGTCAGACACTGGGGGAGGGGATGGGGTGGGGAGTTAGTGTTCAATGGAGACAGAATTTCAGTTTTACAAGATGAAAAAGTTCTGGGTTTGGATGGTGGTGACGGTTACCCACCAGTGTGAAGGTACTCACAATGCCACTGGTCTGTATACTTAAAAATGGTCAAAGGAGTACATTTTGTTATGGATCATTTCCCATCATTTTTAAAAAGTTAGAAAAAAAAAAGAATAGAGGAACGGTTCAGTCGGTCGAGTGTCTGACTCTTGATTTTGGCTCAGGTCATGATCCCAGGGTCATGAGATCCATCCCTGCATCGGGCTCTGTGCTGAGTGTAGAGCCTACTTGGGATTCTCTCTCTCTCTCTCTCTCTCTCTCTCTCTCATTCTCTCTCTCTCTACCCTTCTTCCCTTCTTGCATTCTCTCTCTCTCTCTCTCTCTCTCTCTCTCAGAAACAGTATATCTGCTCATGCACAAATCTCCTTGCTCCATAGTCAGGTGCCCCTTAGTCAGGACCCTGAGGCTATTTCTAATCTCATGCAATTTCCAAACTTGCACAATCCTTGCTCTCTATCACCAGCTTGAGCTGGACTGTTTCCCACACACCTGGAATTTGTCAGTCTGAGAGGCAATAAACTCATCTCGATTTTAATGTGCACTTTGCACTTCTTGATCTCAGAAAAGATCGTGTATCTTTTCAGATGCTGATTATCCTGGGTTCTCTCTGTTAGTGTCCTTTGCTCATTTTTAAATTGGGATGTGGTGGTTTTTAAATGATCTTGAGCACTTCTACCTATTAGAGGACACTAGCTCCTTTGTTCGTCGGAGCTGCTGACAGTATGTTTGCTCCCGCTGATACGACTATTACCTTTGGACTGTCTCTCATGCATTTGCCTTACAGGACATTTTAATGTTTACTCAGTGCAATGCTTTGGCATTTTGTATCTTGCTTAGAGAGGCATTCTGCATCTGAAGGTTAAGTACATGTAAAAAGTTCCTGTTTTCTTCTAGTACTTTAACAGGATGCTTTTTTTTTTAATTAAAAAGCTTTAAAAATGGAAGCCTACTTTTAGAAAAATTCTCCGGGAGAGGTGAGCTGGCTGCAACATGTCCTCATAGAAAGTGATAACATGCCCCCTCCCTGCCCCCAGCAGGGGGAGATGGGGGGGGGGGTGGGCGCCTCCTGCCTCCAGTAGCACCTGTGCGGTGGTGGGGGGCGGGGGGAGATGCCAGCTCCCTGGGGAAGCAACCTGTTGACCTGCTCCTTCTCCAGCAGCCAGCTGTCTCTCTGCCTCTACTCCCCTGAGACACCTTCTCTGCACTCCGGCTACAAGAGGGATGGGCCAGCACTGTGGGACCCAGCCTCGTCCCTCCTTCACTCTGGGACTTACTCAGTATCTCCCCTGCACACCGCCGAGCCTGTCCTCCGCACTACCAGGACCTTCTGCTCCCCACAGAAGACAGCTGGGGGCTTAGATGAGGGTGGGAGTCAGTGGCAGGACGGGGCGGGAGTAGGCATGGATGCAGTGCTTTCCAGAAGAGCCCGGTGGGGGGGGGGGGTGCTTGGTGCCTGACTGGGTGTGGGCATGGGAGAGAAGGGAGCCCCGGGGATAACTCCATCCCTTAGGCAAGAACGCCCTTGCATCAGGTGCTGTTTGCTGAGGTGGCAGAGAAGGGAAGGAGGGATCTGGGATGGCGGGGGTGGGGATCAGGAGGCCCGGAGCTCAGGCAGGGTGCTGGGTTCAGGTCCCCGTGGCAACCGCCAAACAGGGGCTCTGAAGAGGCCACTGTTGATGGAGGCCTGGGGACTAGGGGAAGAGAGGACGGAAATGTGGGTGTCCCTGGTGAACAGATGGAGACTGAGGCTGTGGTCGTGGCTGAGAGAGAGGACGGCCCAGGACACAGCCCCAGGAACCCTGATGGTGGAGGAGCTTGGCAAGGAGGCCGATGGAGCAGATAGACAGGCCAGAGAGGACCAGAGCCCAGGGAGGAGGGCCGGAGAAGGAGCGAGTGGCGGGGAGGTGCCCTTGGAGAGGCCTCAGCCACGCCCCCAGAGTGAGATGGGCAGGGTGGAGTGATGGGGCAGAAGCCAGGATCCCACAGGGTTAGGGAGGGGACGCCAGTAGACACGGTAGGTTTGGCCAGCTCTCAAGGGGTGGCTGTGAATGCGGGGGAGGTGCACAGTCAGAAAGGAGGCACACAGCTGGGGAAGGGCCACCACCAGATTCCCCACAGAACACAGAAGGTCCACTCAAGGGGAGGTATTTGAGAGGCGGGGAAAACCAAGAGGAGTAATTCGGTGCTTTTAACAAGCAGGGGCCTTGCCCACCCCTGGGTGTGAGAGGGCAAAGGAGAGACACATGCCAGAGCCCAAAGAGGTGGCTGCATGGAGTCTTGACCATACCTGGCAGCCTGGCAGACCATTTAAGACACAATTTGGAAAAATGATCACGCGCTCATATCCTCTGTGGTGGCTACCACCTACCATAGCCCCCAGCGTCCCTGGGCTCCTGGCACTCACGCCCTGCCATGACCCCTCCAGCCGTGGAAGCGACAGTGGGTGACTTTTGGAGCGAGGTCAGAGAAGACATTGTGGCCTGCCTTGCTCTCTCTGGGATCACCTGCTCTGGAAGTGTCAGCCCCAGCCAACGGCCATGTGACTGAGCCTGCTGGGAGCCCATGCCGCGGCCCCAGCCTCGCCTTCAGATGACCGCAAAGGAGATGCCCTGGGCCAGAACCCCAAGCCAAGCCCCTCGTGAGTTCCTGACCCACAGAAACTGAGCTAACGCATGCTTACTATTGTTTTAAGCCACCAAGTTTTGGGGGGAATTTGTTACACAGCAGTAGAGAACCAGCACACTCTTCAGTGGCTTATAGGACTGTAGGGGTCACCTTGCTTCATAAGATGGGGAACTCCTTGAGGACAGGTGCATTAACTGTGGCTTGTCCTTTCTATATCTGATGCTCTAATATCTGGATCTTACTGACCCTGCAGGGACTGTCCCTGCCTCTCCACCCTGGGGTTGGCCAATCCCTAGAGAGAGTTAAGGAGTTGTCCAAGAGTACGAACTAACTAATCCGGAGCTCGCACACCCACCTCCCACCTCTGCTATCAGGTTCTCATACCCAGGGCCACTGGCCCCTGCTCCAATCACCCAAGGCCAGGTACCAGACATCTCAAGACAGCACTATGCCCCGAGTCCTGAAATTACTCAATCCAGTCAACCCTAAGCCCATATACCCTGCCTCACCCGTTCCTTCCCATGGAAATCACAACAGAGGCTCCTGCCCACAGTTGCCCTGCTCCCTCTGCTTTTGACCCAGCCCGGTCCTTCCCTGTGTGGCCCTGCTTCCTGTTTCTAGGGATCTGTGAGGATAACAAACTACCTCTCCCATGGCAGCCACCCTCTCGTCTGTTGGCCTCATCAGACCTGAGTAGTAATGCAACCTACATTGTATTTTTTTAAATTTTTTTATTTGTGTGTCAATTTTAATATCTATATATGGATTTACATTTCCATAGTTCTTTTTCGTTACGTTGATATATCTACATGGCATATTTATGATTGCTTTTGTTCTCTTTTTAAAAAAAAATTTTTAATGTTTATTTTTGAGAGAGAGAGAGAGAGAGAGAGAGAGAGAGAGAGAGAGAATGTGAGTGGAGGAGGGGCAGAGAGAGAGAGGGAGACACAGAATCCGAAGCAGGCTCCAGGCTCTGAGCTGATGTGGGGCTCGAACCCACGAACCTCGAGATCATGACCAGAGCCCAAGTTGGACACTTAACTGACTGAGCCACCCAGGAGCCCCTCTTTTTTTTTCTTTTTAGTTAGCATACAGTGTTATATTAGTTTTGGGTGTACAATACAGTGATTCAACAATTCTATACATCACCCCGTGCTCATGATGACAAGTGCTCTCCAGAATCCCTATCACCTATTTCACCCATCCCCCACACCCCTCCCAGCCTCTTCATCCAGTTCTGCCCTGGAAACTGCAAGTGTCCATCTAGACTCTAGAGTTCCAAATTGGGATTCTGATAGCTCCTGCCAGCTCAGAAGTTGTTTCGGTGGAGAGATGGATTCCTGGATCTTCCTACTCTTAGTATTTCCCATGACATCACCCCAAGCGTAGAGATTTTACTCTTTTAGATGCCCTTGTGAATGGAGTTGCTTCCTTAATTTCCACTTTGGATGGCTTGGTGCTGGCGTGTAGGAACACAAATAGTTTTAGTGTTTTGATCTTGTACCCTGCAACCTGGCTGAATTCATTTACTTGCACGAGCAGCTTTCTGGTGCGTTCCTTGGGATTATCTTTATATATAGGAGTAGTTTCCCGTCTTCCTTTACAGAGGGGGCGCCTGGCTGGCTTGGGCAGTGGAGCATGTGACTCTTGATCTGGGGGTTGTAAGTTGGAGCCCCACACTGGGTGGGGAGCTAACTTAAAAACAAAATCTTTTTTTTAATGCTTATTTATTTTTGAGAGAGAGAGAGAGAAAGAGAGAGAGAGAGAGAGAGAGAGAGAGAGAGAGAGAGCACAAGTGGGCGAGAGGCAAAGAGGAAGACACAGAATCCAAAGCAGGCTCCAGGCTCCGAGCTGTCAGCACACAGCCCGACGCGGGGCTCGAACTCACGAACCCTGAGGTCATGACCTGAGCTGAAGTTGGACACTTAACCGACTGAGCCACCCAGATGCCCCAAAGAACAAAATCTTCAGAAAAGAAACATAAATGCTCTGGCTTGAGCTTTTAGCACAGTGTCGAATAGCTAGCAGACATCCCTGCCGAACTCCGACCTTCAGGGGAAAGCTTTCAGGCCGACAGGATTGTACCAAGGACCTGTTACTTGCCAAGCAAGTACGGCAGGCAAGACGGGCAAACACCCCTGCCTGGGTGGAGCTTAAGACGTGCTGGGGAGAGACAGACAAGTTGGGAACGCTGACGCACGTTGGCAGGTGGAAAGTGGCACCAAGAAAAATAAAACAGAAGGTGACATTTGAATGAACTCCTAAAGGAGGCGGAGGAGGGAGCCACAGGGAGATCTAGGGGAAGAGCATTCTGGTCTGGCCTAGGAACACAGGCAGTGGAGTGGCAGGAACAGAGCAGCTCTGAGAGGGAAGCTGTTTATTGCTTTTCTCTCCAACTTTCTGCAGGGGTCCTGCAGACCTCTCCCCACAAGCCTGACTGGGAAGCCTTGGGTCTAGTCTGGGCTTTCCCTGGCTCCTCTGCCTGGACAAGGTCTCTGTTAAGTGTCCACCTCTGCACCAGGGGTGACGCCTTGCCCAGGATCTCCAGGGAGGCTGTGGGTGAACCAGCCCCTCTTCCTGTGTCACAGACAATGGCATCCCTACTCATTGAAGTCATAAGGCCCAGAAATGGTGCAATCTCCCTGCTTAAACCCCTCCTAGCACCTCAACAGAACTGAATAATCCTCCCCACAGCCTGCAAGGCCCTACCCAAGTTGTGCCAGACTGGCTTTCTGTCTCTTCCTCTCACACTGCAAGCTCATACTGGCCTCAGGACCTTTGCTGGGCTTTCTCCACTGCCTCGAATGTCCTCTCTATTTCATCCTTCAGGATCGTTACTGATAGGTATCGAATGTCACCTCCTCTGAGACGCCTTCCCGGACTACCGCTCCCATTTAAATTATGCCCTATGCCCCTGCCCAAAGCCTCTGGTAGGTCTCCTTCTACTGCTTCTTGGCTGGTAAATACAGACTGCTTTCCAATGTCTGCCTCCCTTGTCGCAATATGAGTCCTCACCAAGGGGAGGATTTTATTCACTCCTGAATCCCTAGTGCTTAGAACAGATGCCTGCATCCAGCTGGCACTTAAGAAAGGTTTGTGAATGAAGAGCAAACCCAGAGCTCACTCCTCTGATGTCAAATTCCGGCCGTCTTGGCCCAGACCCCTTAACTACCGCTCCACCTGTATTCTCTGAGCATCTTCTTCAGACTCAGGCTTCACACTGGGAGACCAGCCGAGGCCCTGAAGGTGGGGTACTGGTTGTAATAATGGTGACCATGGAGAGACTAATAATAGCAATGTCAAGGAGGCTACTGTTTATAGGGCACTTATGGTGCACAGGGCGTCATGCTGAGCCCTTGACCTGTGTTTCCATTTGCATCTCACAATAGCCTTAGGGACTGGGGATTGCTCCCATTCCACAGATGCGGTAGCTGAGGCTCGCAGAGGTGCGGTGCTCCACCGGGTGTGTCTGACCCCAGTGCCTCCGCCCTCGGCTCTCTGGGTAGGGCTGGGGTCCGGACAGCCTACCTGTACCTGGCCCAGGCTCCCCTCTCCCCCCAGGGAACTCAGTCTTTCTGGCCCTTACCTTAGTCCCCAGCTCCTACAGCTGAACCCAGGATGTCAGGCTCAACAATCCACCCCCATGGAGCGATTTCACGTACCCCCCTGTGTGCCCCTGCTTGGCCTGGCCTGGTAATGCCCTGGGTCTGTACACTTGAGGTATCCGCTTGGCCTGGTTTCCTCCCAAAGGCACAGACCCTCAACCCAGACCAGGGAAGCCTCCTGTTTACATGTCACCTGCAAGGGAAGTGATATACACAGTGTTGAGGGTTACATGGTACCCCCCCCCCCCCGCCATGTAACCACCCTCCTGGTTCTTCTGGATGAATCAACATAGTTTATAAAGTCTTCAACGGTCTTGTGCTAGTGCAGTCATGTTGCTGCATTGGTGTGTGTGTGTGTGTGTGTGTGTGTGTGTGTGCGTTTAGAATTGATTTGTTGTCTGCAAACATTTCAAAGCTATCTTTTTTTTTTTTTGGTAACCCCATTTCAGCCTTTCTTCATTTTTTAATTCACCCTGGAACAGAGCGAGTAAGCACAGAATGGCAACAGTGGGGGCAAATGTTGATATCTGTACATGTTTTTAAATATTTTTTTAATGTTTATTTATTTATTTTTGACAGACAGAGATAGAGCACGAGTGGGGGAGGGGCAGAGAGACGGAGACACAGAATCTGAAGCAGGCTCCAGGCTCTGAGCTGGCAGCACAGAGCCCAACGTGGGGCTCGAATTCATGGATCGTGAGATCATGACCTGAACCAAGATGGACACTTAACCGACAGAGCCACCCGGGGGGCCCCGATAGCTGTACATGTTTTAAAACAAACTAAATGCCAATTAGCATGGACTGATTAAATAAACTATGGTACATCCACACTATGGGATTACTGTTCTGCTCACAACACTAGAAGTCTAAGGGTACTCATATATTGATAAGAAAGCATCTCCATGGTATCTGGGTTAATGGAAAAAACCAAGGTGCAGGAAGCCTGTGTCTTGTGTGGCCATCTGTGTGAGAAAGGGACAAACTGTATGAACTGCATCTATATGTATACGAACTGTATCTATATGCCAGTGTGCACAGAGCTTATGAATGGAGCTCTGTGGAAGGAGGTGAGAGATTGGAGCCAAGGGCCACCTCTGAGGCGGCGATACTGCGTATCTGGGGACAGGTGGGGCCTTTCACAAGAGGGGGCTTTGAACACTTTGGAATTTTGAACCATGGCAATAGTTTACCTACTCAAAAACAAATTACAAGCTGAAGGCATTTAAGAGCACACAGATGACAGTGTTTCCTACTCTGCAACCCGTCCCCCCCCCCCCAGCCCTGGTGGCCTCCCTCCAGGCCACCCAGGGGGGGCACCTGGCAGCAGGGGTGTGACTTCAGAGGAGGCAGGATGTCCTCCCACAAGGGCCTGGGGCCAGCTGGTACTTCCTCTGGGCTCATCCCAGTGACCATAGCTGCAGAAAGGCTGAGAGAGCCCCACCTCCACTATGGTACCTTCTACAAAACCTATGGCGGGGTGAATTGTGTCCCCCACCCCTCCAAGTTAATGTTTCTGAGTACTTGAAATCCTAACTTCTAGCACCTCATGACATGACCCTGGTAAGAAATAGGGTCATTGTAGACGTAGATGAGGTCATGGGTAGTAGTGTGGGCACCTATCCTGTATGACTCCCGACCTTAATCAAAAGGCGAAATTTGCAACAGACACGCACACAGGCAGAATGCCATGTGACGATGAAGGCAGAGTGACGCATCCATAACCCGAGGAATGCCAGACATTGCCAGCCAACGAAGCCAGGAGACAGCCTGGAACAGACTCTGCCTCGTGGCCCTCAGAAGGCACCAATCCTGCCGGGGACACCTATGTCTTGGACTTCAGCTCCCCAGAGCCGTAAGACAATAAATGTCTGTGGTTTAAGCCGCCAGTCTGTTGTGGCACTTTGTTACAGCGCCCTAGGAATGGAACATGGAGTTTCTAGGGAACCTGGCACACCTGGGATTTCTGCCTCATGGCCTGATTTGGAAACACCTTCACCTCAACTGACCCTGGACCTCACTATCCCAAGCTCCCTAGGCTGTCACTGGTTCTGAGCCTAGGCCAGCCCCATACTTACTGTTGTAAATCATGTCCTTGGAGACCATAGTGGATGTTATCTTGGACATCTGGGCAGAGGAACAAAGGCTTGTTGCAAAACTTGGCCTTGGCTAAAGGCGATTCCAACCTGAGGAGTGACACAGTGCTTGAGCCAGATGATCCCCGGGCCCTCACCCCCGTATCCCTGGGTGGCTGGGAACAGCTGGCATCTACTGAGGGCTCACTGTGTGGCCAACACCTATATCTTCCCGCCTCCCCCCTCCTTCATCCTCTCTCCCCTCCTTGACTTGGTTCCAGTTGCCCTGACTTATCTTTCTGTTTCTAGAGCATGCACCGCCACACAAGACACAGACTTCCTGCACAGCCTTGCTCTGTCTCAGGGTCTTTGCATGTACCACTTCCTTGGCCAAAAAACGTTCACCCACACCCAGCTGTGGGTGGGAGGGTGCTCCCCCTGCACCACTTCAGAGATGTCTTCCTTCACCACACCGTCCACATGCTTTCTTTCTCCCCAACCCCATATGACCTCACCTTACTTTCTTCGCTGCAGTTACCGCTGAGTTATCACTTAAAAAAAATCCGTGCATTGCCTATTTCCCCCCTGAAAGCAACCTCCAAGAGGACAGGGGTCTTTTCTCACGTGGAGCCAATGTGCTCATCAAAGCGCCTAGCGTGGCGTCTTTGGAGCGTCTTAACGATTCGCTGAATGAAATTTTCCTTTTGCAAAGGAAGAAGCAAAGTGGAGATTCAGCGAGGCGTCCAAAGTCACACAGCAAAGAAAGGCCACAGCGGGGATTCCAGCTCAAGATTCCTGGCCTCCAAAGTCCGAGCCATTCCAGCAACACTCTGCTACTGCCCAGGCTTGGAGAGGGACGAGTTAGCAGCGCCCCGCTTCCCAACACCCCAACTCGGTTGGGATGAGCAGTGGGCCATACAGCGGGGGTGCACAAGGCATGGAAGGACACAGGGATGGCTAGACAGCTAGGTATATGATAAAGCAAAGTAACGAGTAAGGACACACGGGCAGCCTTGCAAAGGGGCCTTGCAAGGGGCGCCAGAGGAGCCCTCCCCGGGCCCCACGCGCATCCCCGGCCCCGCGCACCCCCCCATGCGACCCCGCGCGCACCCACCGGCCCCCGTGCGCAGCGGCTAGCTCCGAAACCTCCGCGCGGCAGTTCCCGGCTCAGGGCGTCCGGGCCTTCTATTTACGTCGCCATGGCAACCATTCTTCTTGCAGGCCAGGGCGGTGACGTCACAAAGCCTAGACGCCCTGGCTGCGTGGGGGTGGGGCCTACCGGCTGCAGGGTCCCAGCGCAGAAAGTCGTCGAGTCCTGCTGTCCGAGCTGTCGAGCTGTCGGGTCGCCGCCCGAACGGTGTCCGGGATGGGGCCTGGGGAACAGGAGTTTCCTCCCTCCGTCATTCCTCGTTCCTCACTCCTGCTCTTTTCCTGTCGTTCCCCGATTCATTTCTTCAGTGTGCACCTCGGGATACCTGTGGTGCAAAAACAGACCTGTCCTTTCTGTCGAGTGGACCTCACTCTCCAGAGGGGCTGTTCTCAAAGTGTGGCCCCGGGGCCAGCAGCATCAGAGATGCCGGGAACTCTTTGGAGAAGTCAACGTTCTGCCTGTTTCTGAAGCAGAAAGTCTAGGGGCAGAGCCGTGCAACCAGGGCGGTAACAGGCTGGTTACATTGCTGGCTAAGGCTTGAGAATCCCTACTGTACCAGAGGGCGAATGAGACATGTACGAAAGACACAGAATGATGAGCAAGGACTATCAGAAGACAGGGAAGAAATGAGATGTTAAAGAGCAGGGATCCAGTTCAGATAGTCCAGATTCACCAGCGGATGTGGGCTAGGGTGGGCTCTCTGCCTCCCCAGCTGACATCCCTTGTTCCTTCAAAACAGGAGAACCCCTCCAGTCCTCACCATGGTCACCACATTGTCCCATGCATCTAGGGAATTTGCAGATTGACAAAGGCTGCTTGGAGCTGGGGCACAGTCAGGGCTCTGTCTTTCTAGCAGTATTCTGTGCTCTGGAGCAGACTGCCAGCCAGTAAGATGCCAGGGAGAATCCCAGCAGCTCCTGGCTCTGCCCAAGACAGGTGTAGCGGGTAGGGAGACCAGTTCCACGGAACATGGAGGGGCTCCCTGAGGTGGAAGGAGCGGGGATCCCTCAATTCCCACTGGAGGACAGTGTCCCAACTGGCAGTATCTACCATAGGCTTTGTACAAGGGACAAAGGAAATATTATGTTAAGCCATATACGTGATTTGTGTGCGTGTGTGCGTGTGTGTGTGTGCTCACGTGTGTGAGAGTATTTATTACAGCAGCTAGCATTCAATACCCTGAATAGACAAGTGGTGTTTCTTTACCCCCAGGATAGAGGCTCCTTACACTGTCAGGTAAAACCCCAAATGGTTTAGCCCCTGCCTGTCTGTGCAGCAGCAGAATAAAGAGCTGTGCACTGGAGTCAGGTATCAGCAAGAAAGCAAACACTTTCAAGATGGTTTATCTCGGACACTTATTGCTCTGAGACTTTTAGGAATCTGGAAAATGACTGACCTGAAGAGGGAAAAGCTACTGAGCATACTACCAATTCGTTGTTATTAACAGGTGAGTTTATGAACTATTGTGAATTACCTGTGCACTTTTACAGAATGCTTCTGTGTGCCTGCTGCTGTTCTCTGTGTCCATCTAGCACAGTCCGCCTGTGAAGTAAGTCCTGTTAGTACCTCCAGGGTTAGTGAGGAGACTGAATCACCATGAGATTAAGAAACATGCACAGCAAAGCCAGGGTGTGCCCGAGACAGGATTTACAGGCAGTGGAGTTTTATCTTTGCTCTTAATCAGACACGTATGGACTCTGACCTGGAATTGTTTTATAATTGTATACAATTATCCAAAGCAATGATGCATACACTTTGAAAAAGCCCAAGAAATCCAAGGGCGTACTTCATAATAAAGACACATTCTCTAGTCAATGTGTACGTTCTTGTCTTTGGCTGTCAGTTATTTAGAAAATGTGGCCTTTTTAAACTCTTAATTCGAGCCTACAAGTTCTCACTCTGAACACAATTTGTCGACTAAAAGCTAATTTAAAATATGAGATGGGTTGCTGGATACACTCATAGATGGATACGCAGTGCTGAAGAGACGGATAGATTCGTGTTAATTGTAGAATCCAGGTGGTGGGTATGTGAGTGTTCATTACAAAATTCTTGCAATATTTCTGAAGGTTGAAGTTTGAACAATTACATTACGAAAATTCATAATAAACATCTGGGGCCTCAGATAACGCTTGTGTGCCGGGATTATAGCACGATCTGAGGGGTGTGGCTGATTGAGAAGGTCCATGTGCTATTGTCTGCAGAAGGGGCGTCCCAGCCAGGGTGCTGTGATCTCTGCGAGGAAGCTGAGGGTGGGAGACACGAAGGCATTTGTCCGTAGGTGGTGGAAGTGGGACTCAAACCCAGGCAGCCTGGCTCTGTAGTCCAGGCTATCAAAGGCCACCCCATGCCTCCTCCCACTGGCCTTGGGAGAGGCAGCGCTCTCTCGGCCGGCTGGGGAGGGCCAAGGCATGGGGCCCGGGGCTGAAGATGGACTCTCCTGCTTGGTCAGCCAGGCAGCATCCCGTTGCAGCCCCACCTGCACTTGTCTGCCTGGGCTGCTTGGACCCTGGGTGCCCCTAACGCAAGCTGACCTTAGAACCTCTCTCCCACTGCAGTAGACGGGTCTGGACGATATGCAACACACGTGCTGATAGCTCTTGGATGTCTGGAGGCTTCCTGTGGAGCAGAAGGGAGCAAACCTGCAGCAAGAGGAGACGCAGGAGGATTTCAGTGACTCTGCCCCGTCAGGACTGGAAGGGCACCCCAGCGGGCAGATGCTTCAACTCGCCTGTGCGCCTTGCATCTGGATTTCTTTTTGCCCCTTCCTTCAGCCTCCGAGGTTGCAGGACATGGAAAGAGACTAAACCACGTCTACTCTACTTCACGGTGTGTCGGCTCTTCACGGGCATTACTGACCATGTGTGCTGTTTCCAGTTTACCTGCTGCACGTGGCCGTGGCCCCAGTTCAAGCTGTGGTCTGCAGTCCCTCCGTGAGCTGTGTATCAGGGAAAGATGCCACGTCTTGACAATGAGTCTGAAGCACCACGCCATTTCCCACGCGGGGTCGCCTCCTTACCCCTCTGCCCTCACCGGTCCTTGTGGCGCTCTGGCCCCGCGTGCTTTTTATGTCCCGCTCATCAGACTGCTTCCCTGCCAGCTCAGATGGACAGATGATTTCACTGGTATCTGGGGAGAAAACAGGGTGACTTTTGGCATCCACATTTGACTACGGTGTTAAGGGGGATAACAAGAAAGGTCTTGAAGCCCAGGGTAAGATTCTGTTGGCTTGAATCATCATGGAAGGCATCATGCGGGGGTGACATCATTGGGACCAGATTAAAGGATGCATAAGGGGCACCTGGGTGGCTTAGTTGGTTAAGCGTCCGACTCTTGATTTTGGCTCAGGTCATGATGTCTCGGTTGGTGAGATTGAGCCCAGCATTGGGCTCTAGGCTGGGATTCTCTCTCTCCTTCTCTCAAAATAAATACACTTTTGGAAAAAGATGCATAGAGTCTAGGGCACCTGGGTGGCTCAGTCCTTAAGTGTTCGACACTTGATTTCAGCTCAGGCTGTGATCCCAGGGTCATGGAATCAAGTACCATGTTGGGCTGTGCGCTGACAGCACAGAGCCTGCTTGTGATTTTCTCTCTCCCTCTCTCTCTCTCTGCCCCCCTCACTTGTACTCTCTCTTTCTCTCAAAATAAATAAATAAACTTTAAAATACAAAGGCTGTAGGGGCGCCTGGATGGCTCCGTCAGTTAAGCGACCGACTTCGGCTCGGGTCATGATCTCACAGTTTGTGGGTTCGAGCCCTGCGTCGGGCTCTGTGCTGACAGCTCGGAGCCTAGAGCCTGCTTCCGATTCTGTGTCTCCTTCTCTCTGCACCTCCCCTGCTTGTGCTCTGTCTCTCTCTGACTCTCAAAAAATAAATAAATGTTAATAAAAAACAAAGGCTACATAGGATGTAAATAGGCAGATAGGGCCGTGAGTGAAAGGATTTGAGGAGCAGGGGAGACTGAGCCCCAGTTCAGGGAGCATGAGCGATCTTGTGAGGTTGGGGGTGTCAGGTGTTGTTGGCAGAGGCAGGGGTGGTGGGGGGGAGGGCTTGGAGGGGTGCCAGGAAAAGGAAGGGAGGTCTTTGCCAGGTCACAGAGGCTAGAATCTTGTCCCATCACTGCTCATGGAGCACAAAGAAGAGAAAACCACCATCAGATTTGCTATTTAGTTGAACCTTTAGCTCCGTGGAAAGGATGGGCTGGGGAGAGGTCCTAGGAAGCCATTTCCCAGCAAGAGCTAATGTTGACTTAGATTTAAGGTGGAGGCAGTTAGGAGGGCAGGAGGCTGAACCAAACAGGGTCAGAGGCTGGCTGTGGCGGTAGATGGAGCTAAGTGGACCCAGGCAGCCTAAACGTGTTGGCTGAGATGAGAATGGGGTGGGGCGCAGAACGTGGGCTCAGGTCTGCTTTCTGGAGAGAAGCTTCTAGGAGTATAGCTGGCTGACAGGCTCCAGCTACTGCACATCTGGGATGAAGCACAACTTATACTGAAGCCATACCTTCCCCGGGCCACCCCAGCCAATGCCCAGCCACCGTGGGAGCACCAGAGGCCACTTCTGCCTTGCAAGGGACTCTTCCCGTGGGCGAGCTTTGCTTCCTGTGGCCTGGACAAGACTTCTTCAGACCCACAGCCTGGGGCTCCTCCTGTCCTTTATCCAAACGGGCGTCATTCCCAACAGATCTCTTGTACAACATCTGCTTCTGTCTTAGCATTTGCTTCCTGGAGGATCTGCACTGACATGGAGAGTGGGAGTGCTGAGGGAGAGAGAGCAGGGTGAGTTTTAGATGGCTGGGAGGGGCCTGCAGGATGTCCTTGGAGCAGGTGTGAAAAGCCAGGGAGAGGGGCTGTCTGGGAGTGAGAAGACACCATCGCCAGGGGGAAGAAAGAGTCCCCCCCTGCAGCAAAAAGGGAAACTAGGCACCAAACAGGAGGAAGAAAACCAGGCAAGCGTGTTCCTTAGAACAGAGAAACAAAGCCAAAGGAACAGAGAGTTTAAAGAGTGGGTGCCAGGACAATTCGAGGGGGGAAAGAACGGCCTTTCAACAAGTGCAGCTAGAACAATTGGGTTTCCAGATGCAAAAGAAGGAGGTTGGACTCCAGCTCATACCAGACACCGAAATTAAGTCAAAAGGAACCATCGACCTAAGTGTGAGAGCTAAAACTCTTAGAGGAAAACTCAGGAGTGAATCTTTGTGACCTTGAGTTAGGTGGCTGTTTCTTAGCTCTGACACCAAAAGCACAAGTGACAAAAAAAAAAAAAGACAGATTGGATTTCACTGAAATATAAACTTTTGTGCTGTAAACGATAACCATCAAGAAAGTGGAAAGAGGGGGAAAGAATATTTGCAAAGCATGCATCTGATAAAGGACTTGTATCTAGAGTATATAATGAACTCCTATGACTCATTAATAAAAATGCAGACAATCCAATTTAAAAACAGGCAAAGGATCGCAATTGACAGTTCTCCAAAGAAGATATATGGATGGCGGACAAACACATGAAAAGATGCTCAGCATACCTTGTCATCAGGGAAATGCAGATCAAAACCACGACGAGATATCATATCACACCCACTAGGATAGACTTAATCAAAAAGACAGCTGATAACTAGCATTGATGAGGATGCAGAGAAATCGGAGCCTTCATACACGGCTGGTGGGAATGTAAAATGGTTCAGCTACTTTGGAAAACAGTCTGGCAGCTCCTCAAAGAGTTACACTAGAGTTACCCTATGACCTAGCCATTCCACTCATAGGTGTAGACCCAAGCAAAATGCAAATGTGTCCACGTAAAAACTCGTACGTGAATATTCCTAGCAGCATTCTTCATAGTGGCTGAGAAACAACCTGGATTTTCATCAACTGATGACTTGGTCGACAAAATATGCTACCCTCATACCACGGAATATTACTTGGCAATACAAAGAAATGATGTACTGGTAAATAGTGTAACATGGATGAGCCTTGAAAGCATTGCAAGGAGACAGTCCCAAAAGATCACATGTTGTTTGATTCCGTTTGCAATATCTGGAATGGGCAAATCCATAGAGACAGAAAGTCCATTAGTGGTTGCCAAGGGCGACCAGGGGGAGGGATGGTGTTAGGGGAAAAATGGCAGTGCCAGCTAATGGAGACGTAGGTTTTTTCTTGTAGGTGATGAAAATGTCTAAAATTAGATTATGGTGGTGGTTGCACAACTCTGTGAATATACTAAATATATTTTTAAAATTTATTTTATTTATTTATTTGTTAAAATTTTTTTTTTTAAATATTTATTTTTGAGAGAGAGAGAGAGACAGAGACAGAGCATGAGCAGGGGAGGGGCAGAGAGAGAGAGGGAGACACAGAATCTGAAGCAGGCTCCAGGCTCTGAGCTGTCAGCACAGAGCCTGATGTGGGGCTCGAACTTGGAAACTGTGAGGTCATGACCTGAGCCAAAGTTGGATGCTTAACCAACTGAGCCACCCAGGCGCCCCTTTATTTATTTATTTTTAAGTAGCTTCCACGTCCAATGTGGGGCTTGAACCCAAAACCTGAGATCAAGAGTCTGATGCTCAAAAAAAAAAAAAAAAAGGCAGATGCTTTACTGACTGAGCCAGCCAGGTACCCCGACTAAATGCATTTTATTTTTTTAATTATTTTTCTAATGTTTATTTATTTTTGAGAAAGAGATTGAGAGACAGAGCATGAGTGGGTGAGGGGCAGAGAGAGAGAGAGAATGAGAGAGAGAGAGAGACATGGAATCTGAAGCAGGCTCCAGGCTCTTGTCTGTCAGCACAGAACCTGATGTGGGGCTCGATCTCATGGACTGAGACCATAACCTGAGCGGTAGTTGGACGCCCAACCAACTGAACCACCCAGGCGCCCCATGACTAAATGCATTTTAAATGAATGAGTTGTTTGATGTGTGAATATATCAATAAATACATTAAAAAGAAGAAGAAATTTCGAGTGGTTAAAAGACTGAAAAGCGTCAAATAGAAAGCCATTAGGGGCCTGGGTAACAGTAGTTTCAGGAAATGCTGAGGGTGACCTGGTAGGTGAGAAGATACAAGGATCTTGGCTGGGGCCCTATCTTGCCCCTTGAGGGCAGGGCTGGTGCTAATCCACTGTGGGACTGGGGCCCTGACCAAATTCTTCCCTGCAGCTCTGCTGGAGCCTAGGTCATCAGAGGCCGACTCAGTGCCACGGCTCAGGAGTCAGATGGCCAAGTCTTGGGGGACTCTGAATTGGCTGGGTAAGATAACAATGACATCATTCCAGATCAAAGATGGCGCTCCCCTGCTTGGCCTTCACGGGCTTGGGGTGGATGGAGTGGGGGTCCCAGGCAGTCTTGGATATTGTGGTTACCCAGGAAGAGGGGCTGAGACTAGACCAGGCTTGAGGGCATGGAGAAAGCAAGATTGAGAGAGAGAGAGAGAGAGAGAGAGAGAGAGAGAGAGAGGAGGAAGAGGACAAGATAGAGGGACCATGGCTCTGAAGACGCAGTCCAGATATGGGGCTGGGTGGGAGGGCAGGACATTCTACTGTGACCAGGAGATTTGAGGCAGCAAGGTGTCACTTCCTGGACTGTGCCCCACAAGAGGTTCTCAATAATAGTTCTTGATAGCATTTAGGTTGTATTTTGCTACAAGAAACAGAAAGCTCTATGAGAAATGACTTAATAAGGCAATATCATCTCACACAATGAGAAGCCCCTCAGAACACTTGTCACATCTCCTTAGCCAGAGAGATTTTTCACATGCCTAAACCAGTCATAGCATGGAAAATGGGAACTCAGTGGGACATCCCAGCCCTGGGGCATATGGCCCTGGGGAAGAGGGGGCATGCCTGGACCCCATAAGTTGTGTCAGCAAGGAGATGGGGGGATCTGAATGGACAATGTGTTGATACCCCAACCATCTAGCACCAAAGAACACTGTGCAGACTTTCCCCTGTATGCACAGGGAGATCTCCACAGATGCACACACACGCCCAAATAGCTTCCACCCCTCTAGCCCACTTGGCTTCCAGGCCTTTGTATCCATGGCATCCTTTTCCAGGGCACCAGCCTCTGGCCTCCTAGTCCTCTTTGCCTGGCTCATTCCCACTGTTTTGTAAACCTCAGCCTAGAAGTCCTTTGTTCAGCCCAGCTACCCTTGGCCCCCATATCTGGGCTGATACATCCTCACAGTGCCCTGCACCCCCTTCAAAGCAATGACCATTTCACAAGGGCCTCTGTGTGTTGCTTCTGGTGTCCTGTAGGTTCCATAAGGACAAGAAGAGTGTCCTGTGATCCCTTGATTCCAATGCTTTGCACAGTACCTAGCACACAGAAGGTGTTCCATAAATATTTTGTCAAATGAGTCAATGGATAGTGGATGGTGGATGGATATGAATGGAAAAAATAAATATTTATATGAAAGGATGAAAATTCTGGGGGACGAATGAGTGGATGGGTGGAGAGAGAGTGTACCTATGGCTGAGTTATACAAATGTAGGTGGATGGGTGGGTGGTGTATTGATGGATCCACATGCAGTGGCTGGGTGGAGGGGTAGAGATGTGGATGAATGGGGTAGGTGGATGATTATTAGATGAGATGGGAGGGTGGGTGGGTGGATGGGAGCATGGAGTGGATGGATGATGCATGCATGGTGGGTACAGAAGGGCTAAAGGAGGAATGGGCAGATGGGTGGGTGCGCGCTGTCCGAATCTACCACGGGGTGGCGCCCTGCACCAGTTGGAGTCCCTAGCTCTGGCGAATGCCCTTTCTGCCCAAAGGAGACTTACAAAAGAGGAACCTTTTGTCCTAGGTGTCAGTGAAAGGTTCCCGGGTGACGCAGGCTGGTAAACAAGTTGAAAAGACGCTGCCCTGCGGGCTCACGTCAAGCGAGACCGCGCAAACAGAGCCACCGCGACCTTGGCTCCCTCGCCCGCGGCCGATGTCCAGCTACCCCCAGTGGGCGATGAGCGCAGGGACAGGAGTCCTGCTCGTCCGCTCCAGCGCGGTTGCAGAAGCGGACGCATACGCCGCTCCCGGGGCCACGGCGTCTGGGCTGGGAACCTCGAAGGCATCGGCCTTGAATTGCAGAAAGTCGCAGGGAGATGCTGGGGGCAGGCCTACGCAGCTTACATTCTTTTGCCCACATGCGAACGCGCTTACATTCTAAGCCGCCTGATTTCACACCTACTGGGGAAATAAATCTACGTCCTAACAAACTCCAATCCAGTGCCATTCATCCTAGCCTTGGCCCCCTCAGAATCCTCATTAATTCCAGATCTCGATTCAGGCTCACAGTTTGAAACACGAACCCGAGAAGGCTGTACCCTAATTCTGCTGGGCTTTGAGTGCAAGCCCAGTTCCTAACCCGAGACTTCCACCTTCTGACCAATCAGAGCACCCCTTTAAATCAAAAGCAATAAAACGTAATATGAGCCAACTCCAAACCCAACCATGGATGCATAGGTCCTTCAAAACACTGAAAAAATAGACAATGCCCCATACATTGTGAGTGCCAACTCACTTCCACCCCCATGGTGGCTGCTGGCTTCCTCAACATTTACCAGCGCCGAGAATTAATAATGGTTGTCTTTTTTGCCAATTTGATGGGGGAAAAAGCCCAAGTATCATTTTAATGTGCATTTCTCAAGCCCCCAACAACCACTTATTAAATACACACTCAGCATTTATTTAAGCCGCATGATAAAACCCAGCACTTCCCGGCCCTATGACACCCCTCCCCTCTTCTCAGACTCCTTTGGTTGTTTCTTCTGATATGTTTCTCCGTTTTTGTAAATAATATGTTTAAACCTCCATCTATTGATTTACTGATTTCAGATAATTTATCAGCGGCCTTCCTCTCATGGAAGGTGAAGATTGAGCACTTCATGCAGCCCTGGGTTCTGTCCATCAGGTTCCCGGTGTGGCTGGCTCAGGGTTTGAGAACCCACGTGTCTTTGTCCTGCTGTGACTACATTGGTGTCGCTCCCTCCTGACACTTCCCTGTACAATGTTTTCTATTCTTTCTGAAATTAAACACTCCATTCTCCACCTTCTCAGTTTCCCCCCTGGTTTTTTTTGTTTTTTTGGGTTTTTTTTTTTTGTCTTTTTTGAGAGAGAGACAGAGAGAGTGAGCAGGGGACAGGCAGAGAGAGAGGGAGACAGAGAGAGAACCCGAAGCAGGCTCCGCACTGTCAGCACCAACCCCGATGCGGGGCTCGAACTTATGAACCGTGAGATCATGACCTGAGCTGAAATCAAGAGTCAGTCAATCAACTAAGCCACCCAGGGGCCCTGATTTCCCATTTTCAAAATTATGAAACATATACACCCTACAGAAGAATGTGTAAAAACAATTTTATTTAAGAAAAAGAACAAACACCCAGGCTAAGCACTGGAACTTTTCGAGTCTCTTAGAAATCCCTGGGGCATCCTCATCCTGACTTCTGTGGTGTACCTTGTCTGGCTTGTTCAGTTTTATCATCCATGTATGTGTCCTTAGACAGCAGCTTGTTTAGTCTTGCCGGTGGTGAACATAGAAATGGAAGCCTTTCCCCTACTTCTTCGGGGACTTGCTTTTTTGCTCAGCATTGGGAGATTCATCCATGTTGGCTCATGTGCCTGTGGCTCAACCGTTTTCATCACTGCATGGTAGCATTTCATCGTAAGAATATAACACAGTTATTCTGTTTTACTGCTATTGACACCAGGCTGTGTCCAGTTTTTTCTCTTACAAACAATGCTTCTAAAGCCAATTGTTACATATCTCCTGATGCGCAGATACAAAAATCTTTCTTGGGTGTGCACCAGTGAGTGGAATTGCTGGGTTAGAAGATATGCTTTTGTTGTTTTCCTGGGTAATACCAAACAATTTTCCAAAGTGGTCACTCTACTTTATACCCCATAAACAGGGAATTTAAGTGTCCTTTGATCTATTTCCTTGCCAACATTCTGTATTATCAAGCTTTTAAATTTTTGCCACTCTTGGATGACTTGGTGGCTCAGTGGGTTAAGCATCCGACTTTGGCTCGGGTCATGATCTCTTGGTTCATGAGTTCAAGCCCCATGTTGGGCTCTGGGCTGACAGCTTGGACCCTGGAGCCTGCTTCAGATTCTGTGTCTCCCTCTCTCTGCCTCTCCCTTGCTCTCTCTCTCTCTCTCTCTCTCTCTCTCAAAAATAAAATAAAGAATAAATACTAAATTTTGCCAGTCTGACCTACACTGTTATCATGGCCATATAGTATCTACACACAGGCCTGTGTCTGGGCTCTGTTTTATTCAATTGGTCTTTCTGTCCTCCGTTCCATTTTATATGTCATGATCACAAATCCTTACAATCACTCTAACTATCATTTCCTAATGGACAGACACACAAGATATTCCATCAGTTCCATAAATGTGCATGTTTACCCACACACATCTCTTCTGGAACCATCCACCCTCTTGCCCTCATCCTGGCTTCTGTGCCATCTGTGTCATCTGAGGGCTCCCTTCTCCTCCTCCTTGGATTGAATCCATGCAAGGAGTGTCTTCTGCTTCTTTGATCTACTTTCCTGCTTTGGTGTAGCATTCCCTAGTAGCTCTCCGAGAGAAAGTCACAGGAGGTAAACTTTTAAGAATTGCATTTCCAGACATTCACCTGACTGATAGTTTTGCTGGGTACAGAATTCTAAGTGGGAATAATTTTATTCTTCTGGGATATTTAAGGCATTTTGTAGCCCTTTGTGACAGATAATATTTTCTCCAAATAGCCAGAGTAATATGTCCAGCCCCACATGTGTTTCCAGAACCTTGCTACTGCCCATCAGGACACAGAGACTATTTCTTATCCTTTTAAGCCTGGAGGCCTTTGCAACTGTCTTGACAAATAGTATGTGGCGGAAGGGAGATTGTTTGGCTTTCCAGGCTCAATCAGAAGGGATGATAAGGTTTCTTCCTGGCTCTCTGTCAGGACTCTCAGCCCTGGAAACCAGTGTCCACGTGGTGAGGAAGTCCTGGCCACGTGGAGAGGCCATGTGTGGATGTCCTGGCTGGTAACCCCAGCTAAGACTTCAGCCGAGAGTTTGCGTCAATTCCCAGAAATGTGATGAGCAATCTTGCAGATCACTTCGGCTCCCAGACTTTGAATCACCTCAGCTGATGCCAAGTGGAGCAGAAGCGTAGTATCCCCACTGAGGCACACTCAAATTGAAGATCTGGGAGCAAAATAAGTGTTGTCACTGTTTTAAGCCAGTAGGTTCTGGCGTATTTGTTATGTAGCCAACGCAACCAGAATTTCTCTATTTACGCCAGCTATTGGCTAAGTAGGCCCTGAGGATAAGACGGGGAGTGGGCTATTTCCCGCACCTAAGGAGATCATAATATATTCAATTCAACTGAAAAAATTTAAACAATGTAAAAGAGGGTGAATAACCCACATACTCACTGGAGCCTTAACATTTGTTCTTGTCGACACGGTACCCTCAGACTCGGCCGTGGATGGCCCTCCCGAAGGGTAGGAGGCATGCTGGTGGGTCTGCTTCTCTGGGAACGTTTGGTCAGATTGTGCTAGTGACAAGGGGGTGATGAGAAGTTGGATGCTTTTGCCTGTGCTGGCCCCCTTTGTGGTCCGTTGGTCCGGGTAGTGTCTCACTTCTGCCCGCTCCAAGTCTGGCACCCGGGGGCTGGGGAGCAAACACAGCTCTCTCCTCCTAAGTGTGGAGTGAGTGGGGATCTAGGAAATGTTTGTTGAACTGGGCTGGAGAGCCATGCTCCTAAGGCTTTAAGAGGCAGGCTTCGGACCTACAGGGCAGGCAGAGCTACTGGGCTCTGGAACACGGTTGTCCAGTGACAACCAGAAATGCAAAGCCCCTCCTGACCCACATGAAGCAGAAGGGGGGTCACCTTGGGGAAGAGTGTGGCCGCCGTGAAGGAGCTCTCGTGAGCCTGGAACGGGGGCAGAGGGGCCCACGGGGAGCACACAAGGGCTGAGCTGCTGACAGCTGGGTCCTTCTCTGCCCCGGTCATAGGTGGGAGCCAGGCAGGTGTTCGTGCTTGGGCTGAGGTTGGAGATGAGACCTTGGAATGACCCCTGGAGGGTGGGGGGCCGACTGAGCAGTGTGAGGTTATTCCTTCAGTCATTCAAGAAAGACTTATTGAGCCCTCATCACCGGCCAGGCACATGGGAATGCAGAAAAGAACAAAAATAGTCAAAATCTCTCCCCTCAAAGAGCCAACCTTCTCATGGAGAAAGGGAGACAATGCATAAACATCCCAACAGGCAGCAGGCTGGATGGAGAAGAGGCAATGGCAAGAAAGCTGAACCTTGGTAAGGGCACCACGGAGGGTCTGGGGTGGGGGAGTTGTTCTATCGTACAGAGTGGGCAGCACAGGTCTTCCGGGGAAGGGGACTTTGGTCCAGGGACCTGAAGGAGGTGATGCTGTTCGTGTACCTCTTCCTGGGAGACGTGCTGTCCAGGAGCCCCGGGTGAAGTGGGAAGCGGCTAGTGGGTTTTGGACCCAGGACGATGTGGCAGCGTTCTGGATGCTGGGAAGAGGGGCAGGGTCGCATGTACATGGTGAGCCTTTGCTGGGCGCCACGGGTCATGAGACAGGGAAGCCAGAGAGGGCCCCAGAGGTGACTTTGGCCTGAGCACCCGGGAGTGACCAGAGCACGCGGTGAGTGACCGCTGGGCTCTGGAGGAATTCTCAGTCCCTGGCCAGGGCTTGGCGGTCACTCAGCAGGGCTGTAGCGCGCCTGCACATTCCAGCCTGCAGCAACCTTTATTGCTGTCGGGGAAAGAGGACGCAGACGTAAATCATTTGTTCAGTCATTTATTCACCCAGCAAACGTGTACTGAGCTCCTACTGTCTGCCGGGCACTGGAGGAACTGGAGGTCTGCGGTGGTCTCTGTCCCCATGGAGCTCATGGCCCCTTAGGGCAGAGAGATGTGAATCAGATGATGACTGTCACAGGGAGTGAGCAAAGGGCTTCGTGGACAGAAGCACTAGAGGGAGGCCCCTCCAGGGTCCATGTGAGCTGGAGAGGGTGAAGCTGAGGCGGGGAGGAGGAGGGCAGAGAGGTGGCAGGGATGATGGGGCTCTGAGGAGCAGAGGGGTTGGGGACAGGGACAGCGGGAAATCCCAAGTCAGAATGCTGAAGCAGAGCCGAGCCAGCAAATCAGGATGAAGCAGGACCCAGAGGGGCAGTGACCCACGTCAAAGGCCAGAGGTCAGGAAGGCCCCGGGGAGCTCAAGGAACTACGTGGAAGTTTCCGTCAGCTTTTGCCCTGTAACAAACGGCCCCAAAATGTAGTGCTTAAAACAACAACCACTGAATTTGCTTGTGATTCTGTGACTCTCCACCTGGGCCCGGCAGGGCTTGCTCACGTGTCTGAGGTCAGCGGGCAGGTTGTTGGAGCTGGGGGCCTCGGAGGTCCTGGGTGTGAGAGGGCTCCCCCCTGTTCCCCTGTGAGCCAGCCCGGGCCTGTCCTGCCGAAGCTGGGCAGGGGTGTGGGTGGGAGCTGCAGGGCCTTAGGAAGCCCAGGCTCAGAGGGGCACAACCTCACTGCTGCCACGTTCTGTGGACCAAGGTGAGTCACAGGCCAGCCCAGACTCAAGGGATGGAGAGGCAGCTCCACCTCTGGACGGGAGACCCGGAGGGATGACATCGCGCTTGCCGTGGTCAATGGGCTGACCTCGAGAGCAAGGAGGGGTGTGGGGTGGCCGCAGGGGGTGGAGTCTGTGTTGTGCAAGGGAACACCACTCACCTGGGGACTTCAGCTCATTAACATCTTTCAAAAGTTGGGATGGATTGGAGCAGACAAGAGCACATGTGGGAAGAGCCGTGGCTCTGGCCTCTGGATGAGAGGGAGGTGGTGTGGACAAACCCCAGGGACTAGGGAGGGAGAGGCTGAAAGAAAATCTAGAGGTCCGGGTAGATGGTTGGCTGTGGGGCCAGGAAGAGGGTGTTGGGGTGACTTTTCAGGATCTGGACCTCAGAGTTCCCCACCCAGATGACTTGGAGCCTGCCCCCAGACCTGCCCCTCCAGGAGGGAGGGTGCATCACAGGAGTGTGCACCCTGAGGCCCAGGAGAAGCAAGGGTGCTGTTTGTGGATGTGGATGTGGATGTGGGTGTGGACAGAGCGTGGGCCCCAGTGTTCATGCACGTGTGTGCTAGCCCTGAAGCTCTGGATGGGGCCGGGACGGGAGGAGAAGCAGGTAGACAGCGCCTGTGTTTCCCTCTCACCCCGGGTTCCACAGATAGTAGGGGTGAGCCTGCTGGGGTCAAGGGAGAGCAATCACCGAGCGTTGGTGGTATTTCAGAGACATTCATGTGGAGCTACAAACCGGTGGCTGGGTGCAAAAGATGGGAATTCAGGGGAGAGGTCCCGGCAGGAGACGGAAATTTACAAGTCACTGGCAAAAAGAAGGCAGACAAGGCACGAATACAGATGAAGTCACCTGGAAAGGCCGATCCCAGAGCATAGCATTGTTCCAAAGTTTTGATGAATTTCAATGAGAGCAGGGGGAAAAAAATGGTTCTCCCCTTGGGATAAATATCTTACTTGAAAGAGAAGTAAATATCAGAAAATGGCTGATTTCGTTATTTGATGAGATGAAGAAGGCCTCAAATCTGTTGCACGTGGACAAGGAAGATGAAAAGAAAAATCAACAAAGTCCAGGCGGTAATACTGGAATAATGGCTGATGTACGAAAACGGGAGATGTGGCTGACAGGCATCCAGAACGCGGGAGTCAGAAGCTCGGAGGCCTGTGGACTGACACAGGAGTTCCTCTTCAGGGCAAGACAGATAATTGCAGCATAGAAGCCAAGGGCCTTCGGGGGAGGAAAAAGCAAGGAAGGATGTAAGCCAGCGTGGATGAAAATACGCCCACTAATAAACCAAACCAAACAAACTTGAAAACTCAGTGGTAACATACAGCTGGGACATGTTTACATATTTCGCAGAAAAATGCTGAGCCCCCAGAAGCTTGCTGGCAGAAGACAGAAATTATTTTTAAAGACATGAGCTTCGGGGCGCCCGGGTGGCTCAGTTGGTCAAGCGTCCGACTTCAGCTCAGGTCATGATCTCACAGTCCGTGGGTTTGAGCCCCACGGGCTCTGTGCTGACAGCTCAGAGCCTGGAGACTGCTTCGGATTCTGTGCCTCCCTCTCTGTCTGCTCCTCCCCCACTCATGCTCTTTCTCTGTCTCTCAAAAATAAATAAACGTTAGAAAAAATTAAAAATAAAATAAAGACATGAGCTTCAAACTGCACCCCTGAGAAACAGCCCCGAGTGACAGAAGCCCTCCGGGAGCAAGAGTAAGACAAAAGGATTCTACAACCAGCTAAGTAGCGTTCCTGATCCTTTCTCAGAGTTGGAGTTATTGTCTGTCCCAGCCAGCTGCCCCTGGCATTTTTCTTCTCTATTTAACAGATGGGGAAACTGAGACCCAAACATCTGGAGGCCACACAGCTGGCAGGCCTCTGAGCCTCTGGCGGCCTCTTCCCCTGCATGGTTATGTCTTCCCCAGTGGTCAGTATCCCCTACATGTGGGCCCCCCTCTGTCACCAAGCATCCTTCATGTGACCGCTACTCTTAACTCCTGTCCGTCAACGCTTCCTCCAAGGCCCTGGGACGCAGGCTCCCCCTACCTCTGGTCCCATGTCCAACCCTTCCTGCCTGCTCTGTTGGGCAACCCGCACCATCCCAAGGGGGTGTCAACGCTTACGCTCCTGAGCAATGCTCTGTGCCCGGGGCCGCCACCCTCCCGGGTAGCGATCATCCCAGCTCCCACCTCCCGTGCGGGGTCAGGGGTGGGGAAGTGGGACTGCCTGGCGGTCAGACCCGAGCTTGACCTTCTGGGCCTCTGTTGCCTCGCATCTCTGATGAGGACTCCGTCTTCTATTTTCTTTACAGATGTCCTCCCTCAGGATGAAGGTTGTGACTTTTTTTTTGTCCCAAACTGATGGTTCTTCAAGAGCCTGGGCTCTGGCTTCAGATGGCTTGCCTTCAAATCCAGACTCCGCCATCTTTCAGCTGTGTGACCGGGGGTGAGTTCCTTCACATCTCTGTGTCTCAGCATCCTTACCTATAGGACCGGACCATGAGTGCACCTGCTGTATAAGGCTATGTGAGCATTAAGTGAATTAATACTGGCAAAGCTCTTGGAATAGAGCCTGGCCTGGGCTAAGCTCTTGGTCCCGCTGTGTGTCCTGCTGGATTCACGCCGCGGCCGCTCCCCTGCCTCAGACACCCTCATCCATCTTACAGAGTCTCCAAGTGCTCTCCTGGCTTCCACCTTATACAACCTTGCCCCTCTCCTTTGACTCTCCCTGTGTTGCTGTGGCCACACTAACTTCCTTGTTTTCTCAGCTACCGCAGGCCGGCTGCCTCAGGGCCTTTGCACCCTCTCCTCTTCCTTCCCCTAGAAAGACTGCTGTCACTTCAACAAGCCCCACTCCCAGTGGCCTGTTCCAGACTGCCTCCTGTGTCTCTGGCCTGGCACTCCTGAGCACAGCACTCTATTTCAGTTCTTCTCCACCGTGTATGCCCCTTCTGACCTCTCCTATCATTGCCTGTGTGGGCCTTTCTGCTGTCTGTTTTCTGTCTTCCCCGATAGAACACAAGCTCCTTGAGGGCAGAAGTCTTTGCCTGTGTGTTTGCTGCCGTGGTTCAAATGCCCAGGTGGTAACGGACACGCAGCGGTGACTCATAATGCGACTGAACTGGGATGTTGTGTCTGAGGCGGGCACATTCTTCAGGTCCTTGCACGGAAGGCGGAGGCCTGCACCCCAGAACCCCGCCTGACTGCCACACGCCCCAGCGCCCGGCCCACAGTCGGAGGCTCACTTCTCGGGCCCCTAGCT